>NC_086104.1:145417446-145728488 GCF_963921235.1 Mobula hypostoma | reverse complement strand
TTCGGTATTCACCAATGAGAGGGAACTTGATGATGGTGAGGACAATATGAGTGAGGTTGATGTTCTGGAGCATGTTGATATTAAGGGAGAGGAGGTGTTGGAGTTGTTAAAATACATTGGGACGATAAGTCCTCGGGACCTGACGGAATATTCCCCAGGCTGCGTCACAAGGTGAGGGAAGAGATTGCTGAGCCTCTGGCTAGGACCTTTATGTCCTCGTTGTCCATGGGAATGGTACCGGAGGATTGGAGGGAGGCAAATGTTGTCCCTTTGTTCAAAAAAGGTAGTAGGGATAGCCCAGGTAATTATAGACCAGTGTGCCTTACATCTTTGGTGGGAAAGCTGTTGGAAAAGATTCTTAGAGATACGATCTATGGGCATTTAGAGAATCATGGTCTGATCAGGGACAGTCAGCATGGCTTTGTGAAGGGCAGATCATGTCTAACAAGCCTGATAGAGTTCTTTGAGGAGGTGACCAGGCATATAGATGAGGGTAGTGCAGTGGATGTGACCTATATGGATTTTAGTAAGGCATTTGACAAGGTTCCACACGGTAGGCTTATTCAGAAAGTCAGAAGGCATGGGATCCAGGGAAGTTTGGCCAGGTGGATTCAGAATTGGCTTGCCTACAGAAGGCAGAGGGCCGTAGTGGAGGGAGTACATTCAGATTGGAGGATTGTGACTAGTGGTGTCCCACAAGGATTTATTCTGGGACCTCTACTTTTTGTGATTTTTATTAATGACCTGGATGTGGGGGTAGGAGGGTGGGTTGGCAAGTTTGCAGACGACACAAAGGTTGGTGGTGTTGTAGATAGTGTAGAGGATTGTCAAAGATTGCAGAGAGTCATTGATAGGATGCAGAAGTGAGCTCAGAAGTGGCAGATGGAGTTCAAACTGGAGATGTGTGAGGTGGAAGGACAAACTCCAAGGCAGAGTATTAAGTAAATGGCAGGATACTTGGTAGTGTGGAGGAGCAGAGGGATCTAGGGGTACATGTCCACAGATCCCTGAAAGTTGCCTCACAGGTGGCTAGGGTAGTTAAGAAAGTTTATGGGGTGTTAGCTTTGATAAATTAAGGGACAGAGTTTAAGAGTCGCGATGTAATGATGCAGTTCTATAAAACTCTGGTTAGGCCACACTTGGAGTATTGTGTCCAGTTCTGGTCGATTCACTATAGGAAGGATGTGGAAGCATTGGAAAGGGTATAGAGGAGATTTACCAGGATGCTGCCTGGTTTAGAGAGTATGCCTTATGATCAGAGATTAAGGGAGCTAGGGCTTTACTCTTTGGAGAGAAAGAGGATGAGAGGAGACGTGATAGAGGTGTACAAGATATTAAGAGGAATAGATAGAATGGACAGCCAGCGCCTCTTCCCCAGGGCACCTCTGCTCAATACAAGAGGACATGGCTTTTGGGTAAGGGGTGGGAAGTTCAAGGGGGATATTAGAGGAAGGTTTTTCACTCAGAGAGTGGTTGGTGCGTGGATTGCACTGCCTGAGTCAGTGGTGGAGGCAGATACACTAGTGAAGTTTAAGAGACTACTAGACAGGTATATGGAGGAATTTAAGGTGGGGGCTTATATGGGAGGCAGGGTTTGAGGGTTGGCACAACATTGTAGGCCGAAGGGCCTGTACTGTGCTGTACTATTCTATGTTCCAGACCTCCTCAACTTCTGCCAAACTTTTGGCATGAACCTGTCAAGACTAAAGAATCCAAGATCTTTGTCCCCTGACAGCATTATGATAATAAGTGCGTAAGACCTCTTTGGAAGTGAAAGCTATGACGGTTCTGAAGCCCATCAGTGCCACAACTAATCATTTGTACTAATTATTTTCTCCCATACAAGCTGCCAAAATGCTCATTCACTTGACGTACATTGACGTTTCACTGAGAGATTTAGTTTCTGACTGGAAAAGATCAAGAGCAATTGTTCAGATAATTTGTGGTAAATAACCAATTAAGATAAGAAACGAAACGTTTACTATTCTTTGGATAAGGCTGTAGGCAAATTATAGACACCGGCTAGTATTTTGTTGGGGTTGAGATTGACTGATGTCTATGAAGATGTAAATATTCAGCGTTTGCCCAGCATGAGTTGTGAAACCATCTTGTTGATTACGACAATTGTTACTCGAGGAATTATTAATATCTCGCTCTGTAACACAGTCACAGTCCTGAGAACAGAAACAAGCCCAACATACATCTGTTGCTCATTAAATCCATCTACACTAATCATATTTGCTCACAATAGCTCTGTAGCCTTTTATGTGTTGGTGATTAGTGCTTGCATAAATGCTTCTTCAGTGTTGTGAGAGTATCTGCCTCAACCATCCCTTCCAGCAGCATTTTCCAAATCCAAACACTTCCTAAGTTCTAACAATCAAAAGTTCCATGCAAATCCCCTCTAAATTTCCTGCCTCTCTCCTTAAATCTGTCTACTTGTGTCTTAGATAGCCCTACAATTACTATTTACTCTATCACTCCCTTTCATGTACAATCCTCCCAGAGCTTGACATCTACTGGACATTGGAGAAAATTGTCCAGGCATGGCCAGTTCAAACAAAGTAGGAGAAATACAGACTGCTAATTACTGCCCAACCAGGTCACTGTCAATCATCAACACAAGAAAATCTGCAGATGCTGGAAATCCAAGCAACACTCAGAAAATGCTGGAGAAACTCAGCAGGCCAGGCTGCATCTATGCGAAAAAGTAAACAGTTGATGTTTTGGGCCAAGACCCTTCTTCAGGACACCTGATGAAGTCTTCATGAAGGATCTCAGCCGAAAACACCGATTGCTTGCTCTTTTCCACAGATGCTGCCCGGCCTGCTGAGTTCCTCCAGCATTTTTGTGTGTGTTGTGCTGTCAATCATCATTCCCTCTTCTCCCCACTCCCAATGGGCAGAAGATACAAAAGCCTGACATCATGTTCCACCAGCCTCAAAAACAGCTTCTATCCCACTGTTATCAGACACTTGAATAGACCTGGTACAACAAAATGGACTTTTGGCCTCACAATCTACACTGCTATGATCTTGCACTTTATCAGTTACCTGCACCGCACTTTTCTGGTAGCTTTTACACTTTATTCTGCATTGTTATTGTTTTCCTTCACTTCAGCTCAATGCACGGTAGAATGAATTGAGCTGAAGGTATGCAAGACTTGTTTTTCAATGTATCTTGGTACATTCAACAATAATATACCGACATTACTCTCAATACTTCTTTGTGACACTCTTAACTGGGGGAAACATTTCCATACTGTAAGGTGCTGATGGAACTCAGCAGGTCAGGCAGTGTAACTGCAGGGGCAATGTTTCTCCTGACTGGGGTGTCTAGAACCAGGGGTTACAGTCTCAAAATCGGATGTCTAAATCATAGGGAGAGGCTAGATAGTCTGGTCTTTACTTTCTGGAGTGTAGATGACAGAGTGGTAATCTCATAGAAGTGCATCATGGACTTTATAGTCATGAGGGGCATAGACAGGGCAAGCCGTCCTTCTTCCTGGGATGGGAAATTGATACACTTTAAGGTTAGAGGTGAAAGATTTAATAAGAATGAAAGGAGCAACTATTTTACATGGGGGATGGGAGATACTTGGAACTAGTTGCCAGGAGAAGTGGTTGGGGTTAGATACATTTAAGAAGTATGTGGATAGGTACGTAGGTGACAAACATAAGAGGGAAATGGCTTCAGAAGAAGGGTCTCGAGCTGAAAAATTGACTGTCCATTTCTCTTGACAGATGCTGCCCAGCCCACGGATTTCCCCCAACATCACGGGTGTTGCTCCTGAGTCCAGAATCTGCAATCTTTTGCATCAACATCTTAACATCTACCTTGTATGTTTATTTATTTAGTTACTTGTTTATTGAAATCCAGTGTGGAGTAGGCCCTTCCGGCACTTTGAAAAGCACCACCCTGTTTTATCCTAGCCTAATCATGGGACCATTTACAATGACCAATTAACCTACCAACCGGTACGCCTTTGAAATTTGGGAGAAAACTGGAGGAACCCACACGGTGACAGGGAGAACATATAAACTCCTTACAGGCAGTGGCGGGAATTGAACCCCAGTCACTGGTACTGTAAAGCATTCTGATAACCACTGCACTACCGTGCCACCCCAAACCCCCTTGAGATCTTGTACGGTTGAATAAAGTTACCAACCATTCCTGCAAACTGTGATTGACGTTAGACTCCTCTCCCTTTTTGGAACAGTGGCCTACATGGTTGTTCTAGGAACCGCTTTGTGAAACAAGGCAGCCAAAATCTACACTGCAATCAAGCACAGTTGGATGTGAGCAGCCTAACCTGCTGGCTGTTAACAGCTGCTGCCGACCATTGAGGAAGCCACTGAGCCAAACATCAGGGGAGCTTCGCACCACCCTGGGAACTGGGACCAATCATCCAGTATGCTGGCACAATGTGAACAGCAACGACTGCTGATGGAATAACTTTGCTTTCTCAAACATCAGTCAATTCTGTGTCTTCAAATTTGGAAGAGAGCAGAGAATTTTAACAGGCTGAACTCCAGAAACACCAGGTTAGATCCTGATGAATCATAAATTGGAATCTATGAATTTTTGACGAAAATAACTCTACTAGCAACTTGAGAAGTGCAGTACAGCAGCGAGTCAAAGCTCTGCTCCAGCGTTTCTGCTTTGCCACCTACTTCCCCCACTCCCCCGGTACACTCAACTCAAGTTCATTGTCATATGCACAAGTACAGGGAGGTACAGGCAGAGCTTTCGAATAGCAGGTAACAAAAAATTGATGGGGTTGTGGATAGTAGGGAAGATTGTCCAAGGATTCTGCAGGATATGAGAAGGTGGAAATGTGGACAGAGAAATGGCAGATGGAGTTTAATCTAAACAAGTGAGAGGTGTTGCACTTTGGGAGGTTAAAATGTATGCAGATCCAGCATAGATCTATTATCACTGTCTGGTATCACGTGAAATTTGTTGTTTTGCAGCAGCAGTACAGTGCAAAGTCATAATACTGATATTAATTACAAAACACACGAAGAATAGGGCATGTCCTTGAGGGTGATGGTCCTTAATGATGTCACTTCTTGAGACACCTCCTCCAAAAGATGCCCTCAATGGTGGGAGGGATGTGCCTGTGATGGATCTGACTGAGTCTACGGCCCTCAGCAGCCTCTTGCAATTCTGTGCATTGGAGATTCCATCCCAGGCTATGATCCACCCAGTCAAAATGATCTTCAATGTACATCTATACAAAATTTCAAGAGTCTTTGGTTGCATACCAAATCTCCTCGAACTCCTAATGAAGGATTACCTCTGGTGTGTTTTGTTTATGATTGCATGAATGTGTTGGGTTCAGTATAGATCGCCTCTCGGACTTGAGGAAATCATATCTCAGGCTCTGAAAAGATTCTGGCAAAATGTGTTGGTCCCAGGTCAGACTTCTCTGAGGTGTTGACACCAAGGAACTTAAGGTTGCACACCCTTTCCACTGCTGAACTCACAATGGAGACTGCTGTATGCTCTGCCCACTTCCATTTTCTGAAGCCCACTATCAATGTCTTGGTCTTGCTGATGTCCAGTGCGAGCTTACTGTTGCAACACCATTCGACCAACTGATCCATTTCTCTTCAGTACACTTCCATGTTGCCATATAAGATTTTACCAATGACATTTGTAAATGCAATAAATGGCAGGATCCTTCAGAGAACTGGACAATTTACAATAACCAATTAGTTGACCAACTGGTATGTCTTTGGACTATGGGAGGAAACCGGAGCACCCGGTGGAAACCCACACAGTCATGGGGGCAGAATGTACAAACTCCTTACAGGCAGCAGTGGGAATTGAACCCATGTTGCCTATACTGTAAAGCGTTGTGTTAACCACTATACTTCAGTGCTGACCAAAACTCTTCTAATTCTCCACGGCTATAGTACGTAGAATGGAAAACTCCATCTGTGCCAGTTCAGACAGGCTTCCCGATCTATCCCAGCAGACTCAAAGACCTTCTGGTTCTCTTATTATTTGTAATTGTAATTGGTTCATTATTGTCATATTTATTTAGACAGACAAATGGATATATAGGGAATGACAGCATATAGACCAGACAGCACAGTTGTCCCAGACATCATGGATTGAAGGACCATTTCGGTGCTGTATTCTTTCTATGTTCTATGTTTTCCCTGATTGTTCTGACTTCATCCCACATCCTAAAGAGGTGGTTAACTGGCTGCTCTGCCACAATGTATTGTCCTGGTGTGTAGGTGAATGGTATAACCTGGGAGAAAGTAATCAGAATGTGAGAAGAATAAAAGGGGATTGCTGTCAAATGGGCACGTGATAGTCAGATAATGGGTCAAAAGGAATATTTCTCTATCTATTCCTAAATGGGTAGCATTGGAATTACAATCTGTTCAGGGTTATACACTTGGTTCTATTTTAGGTTCCTCTCTTCCTTTTGATTCGAAACGCCTTAAGCAGGTCTCTAACCCGATAGTTAAATATGCTTTGCGCATTTGGTTTCAATTCAGAAAATTTTTTGATCTTAATCAATTCGGGTTAGCGATTCCTATTTTAGGTAACATATTTTTTCCTCCCTCTTTTACGGATCGCGCTTTTCAAACTTGGAAGACTAAGGGTATTTTACGGTTTTTGGATTTATTTTTAGATGGTTCCCTTATGTCTTTTGAACAATTATCTAATAAATATAACTTATCAAGAATACATTTTTTTAGATATTTACAAGTTAGAAATTTCCTAAGTACTATACTTTCTTCCTTTCCAATGCTTCCTCCTATATATATTTTAGATTCGATAATTAACCTTAATCCATGTCAGAAAGGTGCATCGGCTATGATTTATAATATTATTATGAAACTTAGGAAAGCTCCATTTGATAAGATTAGGGTAGATTGGGAACAGGAATTGGGGCTTACCATTTCTGTGGATGATTGGGGGCAGATTTTACAATTAGTTAATACTTCCTCTATTTGTGCTAAACATTCCCTAATTCAATTTAAAGTGGTTCATAGAGCACATATGTCCAAAGATAAGTTAGCGCGTTTTTACTCGCATATTAATCCTTTCTGTGATAGATGTTCGGGGCAGATAGCCTCTTTAACTCATATGTTTTGGTCTTGCCCTACTTTGGAAACTTTTTGGAGAGATATTTTCAATATTATTTCTAAGGTATTAAATATAGATATCTCTCCTCACCCTATTACTGCTATCTTTGGACTACCTAAAATTTCTAGTAATCTTTCCCCTTCAGCCCGTAGAATGATTGCATTTCTTACTTTAATGGCGAAAAGATGTATTTTACAACATTGGAAAGAGCTTAATGCTCCAACTACCTTTTTTTGGTTTTCTCAGACGATTTTATGTTTGAATCTGGAGAAAATTAGAAGTAACCTTTATGATTCTTCATTTAAATTTGAACAGATTTGGGGACCTTTTATTCGATATTTTCATTTAATGTAATATTTACCCTTCTTGTTTTTTTTTTCACTGTTTTAATGGAGGTCGGGATTGAGGACGTGATTTTAAGTTTAACTCTGTTTGGTTTCAAGTTAGCCCATTGCTTTGCTTTGCTTTTAGTTAGTTGCACGGTGGGTTTTTTTTTGGGGGTTTTTTTTTTTTCTTTTTTTTTCCATTGATATATATAAAATCTAGTATACTATTATGTTATCTTGGTTTCTTATGCTTAAATTACATTGTTTGTAGTATTTTCTTTTTGGTATTGTTATCTTTTGGAATTTTATTATACTTTAACATTGTATTAATGTTTATATGGCTTACCTTTTTTGTATACTTACTCAATAAAAAGATTTAAAAAGAAAGAAAAGGAATATTTCTATGGAGTTTGATATATTTTGGTGACTATCTATCCATATACATACAGTGCCTATTAAAAGTATTCACCCCGCTTGGAAGTTTTCATGTTTTATTGTTTTACAACGTTGAATCACAGTGGATTTAATTTGGCTTTTTTGACACTGATCAACAGAAAAAGACTCATGTCAAAGTGAAAACAGATCTCTACTTACTGATCTAAATTAATTACAAACATAAAGAACAACATAATTGATTGTATAAGTATTCACCAGCTTCCAGTAGGCATTTGGTAGATGACCCTTTGGCAGAAATTACAGCCTTGAGTCTGTGTGGAAAGGTCTCAATCAGCTTTGTACATCTGTACACTGCAACATTTCCCCAATCTTTACAAAACTGCTCAAGATCTGTCAGATTGCATGGGGATCATGAGTGAACAGTCCTTTTCAAGTCCAACCACAAATTCTCTATTGAATTGAGGCCTGGACTCTGACTTGGCCACTCCCGGACATTAACTTTGTTGTTTTAAGCCATTGCTGTGTAGCCTTGGCTTTATGCTTGGGGTCACTGTCTTGCTAGAAAACAAACCTTCTCCTAAGTCATAGTTCTCTTGCAGACTGCATCAGGTTTTCCTCCAGGATTTCCCTGTATTTTTTTTAGGGTTGACAACTGTCCCGTAGTAGCCAGGACATCCCGTATATTGGGTTAAATTGGTTTGTCCCATACGGGACCGCCCTTGTCCTGTATTTCCCCCACTAAGGTAGAGCATTCCTATGAAACCCAATTTCCCTCGGGATCAATAAAGTATATCTATCTATCTATCTATGTAAGCCAAAATGGCGTAAAGCGAAGAAGCAGCTACCATTAATTTTATACGGGAAAAATTTTTGAGCGTTCCCAGACCCAAAAAATAACCTACTAAATCATACCAAATAACACATAAAACCTAAAATAACACTAACACATAGTAAAAGCAGAATCGGGGGAGATTAAACCAAAACCGATTTGTAGAAAAAACTCGGCACGTACACGCATGCACACACAGGTGCCCGCGCAAGGCTTCGTGGTCATGGTAGTCTTTCTTGGGGTAAACACAAGCGTTCCGTATTTGACTGCTACTTTTGTCCCTTATTTGGGAGTGACAAAGTTGGCAACCCTAATTTTGCTGCATTCATTTTACCCTCTACCTTTACAAGCCTTCCTGGGCCTGCTTCCCTGAAGCAACCCCAAAGTATGATGCAGCTACCTCCATGCCGTGCCCTCTTCTCACTGCTGCTGTTGGTTTTTGCAAATAAAGTGATGTGAGGCATTTTATGTTTAAGAAAAACCATAACAACTCATTTACTGAACTCCAAAAAAACTGAACACAAAGCATGGTAAAAGTCCTTTACATAATCACTTCATCACGTAAGACCAGACTCTTAAGGTGAACCCCAACTCAATGTCGGTGATTGTGAATTATGTACATTTCCACTAATTACTTTACCCTACACTGCCATTGGGAAGGAGGTACTGGACCTTTAGGTCCCACACCACCAGGTTCAGGAACAATTATTATCCTTCAACCATCAGGCTCCTGAATGAGCATGGATAACTTCACCAACCTCAAAGCTAAATTAACTCTACAACTATGCACTCAAGCACTCTACAACTCATGTTCTTAGTATTAATTATTTACTTTTTTATTATTTGCACAATGTGTCTTCTTTTGCACATTGCTGTTTGACAGTCTTTGTGATTTATAATTTTTTATGAATTCTATTGTACTTCTTTATTTTTGGAAAAATGCCTATAAGAAAATGAATCTCAAGGTAGTGTGGTGAAACGTATGTACTTTGATAATAAACTTACTTTGACTTCAACTTCATTTTCTACTACCTTTCCCCCAAAAGAATTGGCGTAGGCGGATGTCTCCTTGTCTGAGTCATCTCTTTAAAACAGCGGTTCAATTAGTCTCACCTCCTGCTCTTTTCCTCCGGTCCCACACCTACACCAACCTCGACTTCATTTCAATTATTTATTCAACCCTTTCAAAGGATGTGCAAGTCATTGAAACTGCCCCAAATGCACTTGTATTAAGCATTTTCCATGTTCACAACCAAACATGGAAAAAACTCAGTTTCGCCATTTACCAAAAGATCTCAGATCATCACCTCCTCATAACTCACCCATCAGTTTTGTTGACTGAAACTCTAGCACAACTGGACATATTCTTGAACACCCCTTGCCAAAGCTTCTCTCAACAAGCACTACAGAGTACAACCTCAGCTTGTCCACAGAACTAACTCGCTGTGTCCTTTACACTTACGCTCATCTTTCCTAAAGTCCTATGACCAAGTTTGTCCATAAATGGATCGCAAATCAAGCTGTGTTTTTACAAATCATCTTATTCTCTATGCTTATACGTCATAGTATGGAAAATTCCATCTATGCCATTTCAGACAGGCTTCCCAATGTATCAAAGACCTTCTGGTTCCCTCACCATTTGTAATTGTATTTATTTTATTATTTTCATATTTATCAAGATATAATGGAAAACCTTGTACTGTTGGATGCTTCACAACATCAGTGTATCGAGGTAGGCTAGGGTAAAGGAGTAACAACAGAATGCAGAAAAAAATGGTACACCTACAGAGAAATTGCAGTTCACATAGACACATATGGTGCAAGGGCCATGTTGGAATAGACAGATCAAGAGCATTTCTTGCTTTATTTCAGTATTAAGAGGAACACACACAAAATGCTGGAGGAACTCAGCAGGTCAGACAGCATCTATGGAAAGGAGTAAAGACTCTATTCATTGCAATATTAATATTTTAATTGACTGACATAAATTAAATAATTTTCACTACCTTTTATTTAGTATTTAACCTTTTTTTTACTTTTATGGTGCTGCAGTTACCATCCAGATCCACAACCACTATCATAAGACCATAAGACCATAAGACAAAGGAGCAGAAGTAGGCCATAAGTAGGCCATACTATCATCTGTTAGTATGAGAACAGCAGATACCTGAGAACACCACCACTTGGAAATTCCCCTCCAAGTCACTCACCATCTTGTCTTGGGAACATATCGCCATTCTTTCATTGTCACTGCTTCAAGATCATGGAATTCCCTCCCTAACAGCACTGTGTACCTACCCCTCAGGGACTGCAGCGGTTCAAGAAGGCAGCTCATCACCACCTTCTCAAGGGCAACTAGGGATGGGCAATATATGCTGGCTCAGCTGGCAACCTCCTCATCCCGTAAATGAATAAATAATAAAAAGTTAAAAATAGGTGTCTGGGCTTTTGAAACTCTCCCTATAGATAGTCGATGGTCAAATTTTTTTTTCCCCTTGTGGAAATAAGAAATATCAGAGGGCATAGGTTTAAGGTGAGAGGTTATGTTCTCTTGGTTTACTTGCAAAATAAAGGCAGAAGGCTTCCTTTCCTGGCAGAATTTAGCTCATTATATTTGAAGCAAACAGAAACACAACTGATGCTGCGGAATACAATATTTAGGTGTGAGATGAACTTGGTGTCTGGTACGTGGGCACCAGCAGATTCCCTGGTCTGGATTTAGTAATTAGATTTTCATTGGAAAGATAAGAGTGAGTCATTGTTGTTAGTGCTGCTTGAGTAGTTCAAATCTCTTGTCACCATCCCATCTGCCTTGTGTGGAGACAAAATGTCTTTAATATTGTTGGCTAATTAACTAATTAACACTAATTAACTGTACCCTATGCTCATCTCAACTCACTGAACAGTGGCCGTCAGCTGGAGATGGAAATTTGTACCATATATACCAAATACGTATAGATATTTGGCATACATGGTGTATATTTCAGTTTCTCTCGATACATACAGTGCCTATATAAAGAATTCATTTCCTTTGTAAGTTTTCATGTTTTATTGTTTTACAACATTGAATGACAATGTTTTTAATCCGGCTTTTTTTTGACACTGATCAATGGAAAAAGACTCTTTTGTGTGAAACACACCGGTTCCGTCAGCTGCATAAGTCTAGAGGAGACAATCTCCGGTCCCGCCAAACGTGTTAGGTTGAGGTGCGAGCCCACCCCGAAACCTCCTGTTTGTGTGGATGCTGCGTGATTTGTCACCCTGTTACAAATCAGTACCACAAGATAACAGACAGTACACCGCATGATTTTAAACGATTTAGCTTTATAATTCTTAATTTGACTAAAGGGTTAGTAAAGGAAAAGCAAAAAGTAGAAAAGAGCCCATTGTAATGAAATAGTCTAATGTGCACAAGTTGGAGCTCACAGTTTCCCCTTCGCCAATCCTCCTTTGACCTCCCCGGGTTCGTCGAATCATGGCCTTGCTCCGGGTCAAGTCCTACAACCTCTTATAACCATATAACCATATAACAATTACAGCATGGAAACAGGCCATCTCGGCCCTTCTAGTCCATGCCAAACTCTTATTCTCACCTAGTCCCACCGACCTACACTCAGTCCATAACCCTCCATTCCTTTCCCGTCCATATAGCTGTCCAATTTAACTTTAAATAACACCATCGATCCTGCCTCAACCACTTCTGCTGGAAGCTCATTCCACACAGTTACCACTCTCTGAGTAAAGAAGTTCCCCCTCAAGTTACCCCTAAACTTTTGCCCTTTAACTCTCAACTCATGTCCTGCTCTCTCCAGCGTCTTCCCGCTTCATCTCCCGTTGAACCAAAGACCCCACTCACACCGGTGTCAGGGACACAACATGAAAGCACATTCTCTTCATTGGAGGCGCACATTCCAAAGCACCCGTTATCCCTAACCATAACCCAAACGCTGCTTCTACAGAATGACCATTACATTAGCAATGAAACCTTTCCCAGGGTGTTACATGTGTGAAAGTGAAAACAGATCTCTATAAAGTAATCTAAATTAATTACAAATATAAAACACAAAATAATTGATTGCATAAGTATTCATCCCCTTCAGGTCAGTATTTAGTAGATGCACCTTTGACAGCAATTACAGCCTTGTATAGGACTCTATCAGCTTTGCACATCTGAACACTGCAATTTTTTCCTATTCTTATAACAATTAACCATATGACAATTACAGCATGGAAACAGGCCATCTCGGCCCTTCTAGTCCAGTCTTCTTTACAAAAATGCTCAAGTGCTGTCAGATTGCATGGGGATCGTGAGTGAACAGCCCTTTTCAAGTCCAGCCACAAATGCTCAATTGGATTGAGGTCTGGACTCTGACTTGGCCACTCCAGGACATTAAGTTTGTTTGTTTTTAAGCCATTCATGTGTAGTTTTGGCTTTATGCTTGGGGTCATTGTCTTGTTGGAAAACAAATCTTCTCCCAAGTCGCAGTTCTCTTGCAGACAGCATCAGGTTTTCCTCCAGGATTTCCCTGTATTTTGCTGCATTCATTTTACCCTCTATCATCACAAGCCTTCCAGGGCCTGCTGCAGTGAAGCATCCCCACAACATGATACAGTCACCATCGTGCTTCACGGTGGGGACGATGTGTTTTGGTGATGTGCGGTGTTTGGCTTATCCTAAACAAAGTCTAGTCTGATGGCCAAAAAACTCAACTTTCCTTTCATCAGAAAGGCAACAGTTGTTGTATGCGCAGTCTCTCCCATCTCAACCACAGAAGCTTGTAACTCTACCAGAGTTGTCATACATCTCTTTGTGACCTGCCTCACTAGTCCCCTTCTTGCACATCACTCAGTTTTTGAGGATGGCCTACTTTATAGACTTACAACTGTACCATATTCTTTCCATTTCTTGATGATTGACTTAATTATATTCCAAGGGATATTCAGTGGCTTGGAAATTTTCTTGTTTCCATCTCCTGACTTGTGCTTTTCAATAACCTTTTCGTGAAGTTGCTTGGAGTGGTTTTTTTTGTCTTCATGGTGTAGTTTTTGCCAGGATACTGAATCACCAGCTGCTAGATCTTCCCGATACAGGTGTATTTTTACTATAATCAATTGAAACACCTTGACTGCACACAGATCTCTATTTAACAAATTATGTGACCTCTGAAAACCAATTGGCTGCACCAGTGATGATTTGGTGTGTCATATTAAAGGGGGTGAATACCTATGCAATCAATTATTTCATATTTTATATTTGTAATTAGCTTAGATCACTTTGGTGGAGATCTGTTTTCACTTTGACATGAAAGAATCTTTTTCTATTGATCAGTGTCAAAGAAGCCAAATTAAATCCACTGTGATTCAATGTTGTAAAACAATAAAACATGAAAACTTCCAAAGGGGGGTAAATACCTTTTATAGGCAGAATAAAGCTAAGACTTTTGCACAGCACTATATTTGTCGCCATGGAGCAGAAAGTGGGTTTGTAAATCTGGCAGGAACAAAGGATGTAGGGAATGGTGAGGGTGGAGCACCACATGAGGGGTGTGGCAGAAAATGAATGCCAGTGGTGGAGGTGGTGCAGGTGCAGACACGCCCACTCCTGAGACAGCAGGTAAAGTTACTTGATTCTAAACAATTGGTTTATTGATCATTACAGAATGTCTCTCTGGTGCTTCCTACTCTCTCCCTCGCCTTTCCCCTTTCCCCAACCATGATTCCCGTCTCCCTGCCCCTTTCCCACACAATAGAGACCCATATCAGAATCAGACCTATCGTCACTGACATATGTCATGAAATTTTTTTTTTTTTTTGGCAGCAGTACAGTGCAATACTTAAAATTAAGTCTTAGGTACCCTAGATATATATATTATATGCATACAGTTCCTATAAAAAGTATTCACCCCCTTGAAAGTTTTCATGTTTTATTGTTTTACAATATTGATTTAATTTGACTTTTATTGACAGGAATCAGCAGAAAAATACTCTTTCATGTCATGCTAGAGCATCTATGGAGTCAAACAGCTTCTACGTAGGGGAGTAAACAGTCAACGTAAAGCCTGAAACGTTATACTGTTTTCACTCCTCCAAAGACGCCGCTTGACCTGCTAAGTTCCTCCAGCATTTTGTGCACATTGCTCACGATTACTAGCATCTGCAGAATCTCTTATGTTCAGGATAATCTGGTCATTATCACATTACCATTTACCTGAAATGATTTGTGTATAATTTGACCGCTGTGTCTCCTGAATTACCATCGTGATCAGAGTGAGCTATGCAGATGTCCTGATAGAGGTTGTGAACAGCACTGTCCACAATAAAAAATAAATGAGGTGTTTCCTCTGGTTGAGGTCGGGGACTAAGTAATATGGATTCAGTGAGCTACCACCGCAATCTCAGCATGTGGAAACTGCAGCTGCTGGGATCTGGAGGGATTCCTGTTTAAAGCAGCACTGGTGAAGTTCAGTGGCTACTTACTGGTGGCCAATGAAACAAAGAAAAGAAAACAAGTAAATACTTTGTTAATTGCGCTTTCTCTGGTAAACGATCACCACTACAACATTCTGTAGCTTTCCTTTGGACTTGGAGGCGACTGGGTGCGGCAGAACCGAGGCAGCGGTGGCATAGCAGCTCCAAGGTTCGATCCATTTAAGTGCTGGACCGAACTGGAAGGGCTGGTTACAGGCTGAATCGAGGCTGTGGGGTCCAGGCACCAGAGTGTATCAAAGCGACAGAACTCAATGCTTGGACAACGATTTCGGTGCAAGGCCAGATTGAAAAGGTCAGGGTGTCGGGGCCTGAGGTGAGGCATGGGCTGGTTCAGCTCACTGCTCCATGATGCTTACTCAGCGCTGCGCTAAACTGGACTTTCTTTCACGGACTTCAGTTTTGAATGTTAGTTGCTTGCTTTTATTGTTTCACCATTTGTTTTTTTTTCCCCTCGCACACTGAGTGTTTGATGGTCTTTTTTTTAATGGGTTACTTGATTTTTTTTTGCTTTTGAGGCTGCCTGTAAGGAGACAAATCTCAAGGTTATTTAATGTATACATACTTTGATAATAAATGTTTTTTGAACTTTGAACTTTGAACAAAGAAGATGGAGGAGGAATTCAGTGGGTTAGGCAGAATCTATGGAGGGAAATGGACAGTTGACCATTTGGTGAAGGTAAACGATCTTGTTGAATGTGGCAAAGGTGCTGGTGGGTAGCAAGTTCCAGGATTTAAACCTGGCGATGAAAGTTTCAATTTACTTTCAAGTCAAGATGTTGCAGAGGAATATGTTGTGGAGGTTGAAAGGGATGTTACCATGTCCCTTGATGGAGAGTATTCTGACTGGTTGTATCACTTCCTGGTATATCTCTGTGCCTCAAGACTTGGCCTCCCTCTATAACAGAGTTTCCCCTTAGTTTGTGATATGGGTCTAAGGCATACAAACGGTTGGGAACCCCTGCTCTATAAACACACCAAACCAGTCCAACAATCAGAAGTCAGAGTTGATAACAGTGTTTAACCCACCATGTTGAGCACTCCAGACCCAAATTGTTAACAGTTGGTTTCCCTCCACAGATGCTGACTGACCTGCTGAGATTGTCCAGCATCTCATTTGTTGTTCCAACATCTCACCAAGTCTAGTGAAACATTAATTTACCAGAAATACACTATGCTTTCATATCACTTCCTTTCCTAGATGTGATGTAAGCGGGCACGTTATGGGTTGTTGTTGGAAGGAAACATACAGAGAAACTTGGATTCATTACTTGCAGTGCAAGAGAAGTCTTCATGGACAAGGAAGCAACAAAATGTAAAGTAAAATTATTTATAAGTGGGAAATATTGTGGATTATGAATATAGGAGGTGAGTGGAAACATGTTGGAGAAATAATGTTAAGGGTGGTGCAGGAGCACAATTTAGTGCTCATGCGCCGGTCGTGCATGCTGCCTGTTACAGTCGTTCCGATCAGTATTCTTACTTTTTTCTTCTTACTTTTAACTTACATTATTTTTTGTATTTTTTTTTCACGGTAACACATCGAAGCTGCACCCTCTCTAATATGCTGGTAGAGAGAGTTTTATCTGGGTTTTTAGAGCTGGAAATAGTAACATTCCGACACGTCTCATTAGCAGGACAGAAGCATGGTCGCATTGTTTATTCCCGGGACCAGCTGCTTGCACTTATGCCGGCCGGTTTAGCGAGCAGAGCAGCGGACACCCCTGCAGAAATCTGGAGGAAAATACACAGAGGATGCAGAGGGGGATCACAAAGGTGAGGAAAGAGGACCGGGTCGAGACAACAGAGACTTATGGAGAAGAGGAGTTCGGTGGGTAATAAAATGGATGAGTTCACGGCGCTAGCCAGGTGTCAGAGAACATTTTGGGAGTGCAATATTATGTGTTTCACTGGAACGGGGCTGCACGAGGACATACCCGATCAAAACTTTTCCATGGACGGCTTCCAGACCGTTCGGGCTGACCGGAAATGCACTGAGAGCAGTAAGCGTAAAGGAGTTGGGTGCTTACTGTTCTGGTTAACAGATTGTGCAATCCGGCTCATATTACGATCAAGGAACGTGTTTGTAGACCGAATATTGAACTTTTTACTGTTGGACTTCGGCCATATTCCACTGAGATACAACACTGGGCGGCATGGGAGGTTGTTCCTGCCTGTGGCCATCGAACGTGCAGCTCTTCCCGTGGAGGGTCAGACACCCTGAGCCAATAGACTGGTCCTGGACTTATTTTCCATCTGGCATAGTTTGCATTTTGTTGTTTGATTGTTTGTGGTTTTTGTATTGCTATATTTATGCTCTATTCTTGGTTGGTGCGGCTGTAACGAAACCCAATTTCCCTCGGGATCAATAAAGTATATTTATCTATCTATAAGTACTGGACACTTAGACTAATAATTCCTAGACCTGAGTTCAAATTCCAAATTTAAATGAAAGGAAACAGTAATCTCAGTTACTATGACTACAAGTCCTTTGGATTGTTGGCAAAACCCTTCGGCATCATTCATATTTTTCATGAAATTATTCAGTAATGGCCTATGTTGTTTCCAGATTTGCCAATATGGTTAACACAAGAGATTCTGCAGATGTAGGATATCTTGAGCAATACCTGCACAAGTCAGGAGCAAATCAGGCAACATCTATGGAGGGGAATAGACAGCCAATGTTTCATGCTAAGACACTTTATCAGGACTCAGTGATGGTTGATTCTTACATGTTGTTTGCTGGTAGTTTCCTCTGCTGAAACTGACAGCTCTGGTTCCAAATTAACACCAGCCCAACATCCCACCATGGAAGAAGGCAGAAGAATGCAGTTGAGAGGGATAATAAATCACATTATGTAATGGTGAAGCAGACCTGTTGGGCCAAATAGCCTAACTCTGCTCATATGGCTTATTAATTCATGTCCATTAACCATTATCTCACCAGATCACACCTTGTCTTAATTCCACATACACTGTTGGCTTTTCTTGATGACCTTTGGCAAGAACACATGTGTTTGAAAAGTGTGAGGAGCCATGTTTTGGACTGCAGGGATGGACAATGAAATTGTGATCTTGCCAACAATGCTCCGATTCCAACAGTTGAATTAAAACCAAGTCTTCAGCTTTGGTCACCAACACAAAAAGCTGGCTGTAGTTTTGGCCACCAATTTCTCAAACTTCTTGACTTTTGGTAGCCTTGTCTTCCAATGGAACAGATGTTTGAGAAATGTGCCTGATGAGCAACGGAGGATCAATTTCTACCTTTGAATTTTTCAGGAGACCTTCTAGAGACTAGAGACAGGCCACTAGACAGACAAGGAAAAATACAATCAGTGACCCCTTTATCAGCTACCTCCGGTACTTGATAAAGTAGGCACTTAGTGTATGTTCACGGTCTTCCGGTGCTGTAGCCCATCCACTTCAGGGTTTGATGTGATGCGCTTTCAGAGAAACTCTTCTGCACACCACTGTTGTAACGCATGTTTATATGAGTAACTGTCGCCTTCCTGTCAGCTTGAACCAGTCCAGTAATTCTCCTCTGACCTCTCTCATTTCCACCCACAGAACTGGCGCACAGTGAATGTTTTTTGTTTCTCACACCATTTTCTATGAATTCTAGAGACTGATGTGTGTGAAAATCCCAGGAGATTAGCAGTTTCTACGACATTCTGGCACCAACAATCATTCCACAGTCAAAATCATTTAGATTATATTTGTTCCCCCATTCTGATGTCATCAACTGAACCCTCTTGACCATGTCTGCATGCTTTTATGTATCAAGTTGCTCTCATATGATTGGCTCATTAGATATTTGCATTAACGAGCAGCTGTACAGGTGTACCTAATGAAATGGCCACTGAGTGTAAATTAACAATAGTCTATGTACGTGCAGTAACATCTGAGAGGAAGCTACAAAGAATTTGTATTCAACAGAAAGCAACATTTGGGAGAACTAATTGTCCCATATGTAAAAGGAACAAATTAAATCTTAATATTGCAGAGATAATATTGTGAGAAACATGTTTCCCTTAATCAAAATGATCTTGAACTCCAGTATATGCAGTTTGATTCAGACTTGGTTTTTTTTTGTCCATTGCAGGATTTGAACAACTTGGTGCCTAGAATTTAGTAGCTCAAATAACTAATTTATCTTTCCCATAACAGATAAAAGTATAATTGCTCAATAATTTAAATTAGACTGTGCTTTATGCTTGTTCCCCAGAGTAAAGGACTGAATAAGAAAATTTCAAAGGAGTTTATTTGTTGAACCTGGCCAATTTGTACAAGAATATTCCAGCTCTTTTTTTCAGCTTCTCTGGCCTTGCCAGAGGAATATTTAAGGGCAAATCACCCCTTTAACTCCTAGTTAATCAGTCAAGGTTTCAACCTTCAGGTGAATGCCAAACAGGGTTCTGTTGTAGTGAATTCTTTTCAGTCAGAATTAGAGTCACAAAGGTATCACGCACAGAAACTGGCCATTCAGCCCATTGAGTCCATGCTGACTATCAGCTACCTCGTTCAAAGGAAATGTGCATAAGTTACCAGCACCAGTGCTTAACCAATCAGAGACATATAAATATTTACCTCAGTGTATTGGTGACTTCCTGCTAAAATTATCTGTCTGGTAACATCGTGCACACACTGCTGTGTTGGGTTATCTGCCCTCCATTGTAATGATTGCAACATCAGTACAGCGAGTTACTGGTCTCCACTCTCCCTGTTGCAGGAATGACCACTCTGTTCCTCACTGGAGAGAGAGAGAGAGAAAGAGAGAGAGAGAGAGAGAGAGAGAAAGAGAGAGAGAAAGAAAGAGAGAAAGAGAGAAAGAGAGAAAGAGAGAAAGAGAGAGAGAGAGAGAGAGAGAAAGAGAGAGAGAGAGAGAGAGAGAGAGAGAGAGAGAGAATCTGAGATACCAAAGTGTTGGGTTATGCACTGTACTTTTGATGGACTCTGGATATCAAGGTCTCTTTGGAGGGCTTTTGCATGGTGGGGGAAGTGGGGTGTCAGTGGTTCTGCTGGTGCGAGTGCGGGGAAGGTGGAGACTGATGCTTTTGCTTGTGTGAAGGGTGGGGGGGGTTTCAGGGCTTTGGTATTCTATCATTCATTCTATAGGGTTTTCTTGTTTCGTGGGTGTCTGTGAAGAGTAGAAATTTCAGGTTGTATGTTCTGTACATTCTCTGATATTAAATGAACCTTTGAAACATGTTTGACTGGTGAAGTCTTAGAAATGGATTAATATCCTAAGATTTTGACTTGTTTCAACAGAAAAGCATCTGACACCAAATTATACGGCTGACATTCCAGTTAGAGTGATCTTTAGTGTCAGCCTACTTGTCTCCATCTCTCTGCCTGTCAGTGCATCTTAGTCTTCTCTCTAGGAACAGAAGATACGTTGCAAATGTTCTAGCCAGCTGCTTTTATAGTCTAGGTTCAACACAGAGTAACATTCCATCTACTGCATCCCCACAGTGTATTTTGATTCTACTTTCAGTTCCATCAAAGGGTTTCAAAGCTTTAATCATTTGTTCAGAGGAATTGACTGGTGTTTGAGCTCAGCATGCTTCTCATCCCCAGGGCTCTCTCTACGACTGTTGCATTGCGTCACGAGTTGTGCCATGGAAGGGAGCCCACTGCCAATTAACTCAACACTACTGAGTATCCTTATGTAGTGAGGAGAAGGTAATTTTAATCCCAATGATTTGGGCTGACTCCAAAAGCCCTAAAGATGAACCTAATGGATTCCAACAAATTATTCAACTCTTAATCGGTTTAAAAAGTGCCAAATAGTAGTGTGCCTCAGACCCAGTTCTCCTAGTATCTCGGAGTGATCACACAAAGGATGATTCATTAGGAGCATATCTGATGTGGTAATGGACACATCTGGGCAGGGGTGTAAAGAAACAGGGCAGATATCCTGAATTTCCTCAATGACCAGTCGTGGCTGTGATCATCTCTGAGTGGGGCCAGATCAGCCACTAAAAACTAGTTTTATGTAGATGCAATACAGTGTGGAAGCATGATGTCAGATCACCAGATTAAAATTGTTGGCCAACATGCACCCATTTACACTAATCCTGGTCACTTCTGCCCTCGCTTCCATCAACAGAGGGACATAGATAATGTCAATGCACACAGCAGTTTTCTTAGGGTTGGGGATCCAAGAAGAGGAGGACATAGCTTAAAGGTGAAAGGGGAGAGATTTAATAGGAACATGAGGGACAGCTCTTTCACCAAGAATATATGGTCAGTATATGGAAAGAACTGTCAGAGCAAATGGTTGTGACAGGTACGTTAACCATATTTAAAAAGAACTTGGATATGAAAGGCTTTGAGGGGTAGGAGCCAAATGGATCTAACTTAGATTAGAATTTTTGTCTGCACGGATCACGTAGGCTGAATGAAGGGCCTGTTTCTGTGCTTTATTATAGAAAACCATAGAAACCATAGAAAAACTACAGCACAGAAACAGGCCTTTTGGCCCTTCTTGGCTGTGCCGAACCATTTTCTGCCTAGTCCCACTGACCTGCACACAGACCATATCCCTCCATACACCTCCCATACATGTATCTGTCCAATTTATTCTTAAATGTTAGAAAAGAACCCACATTTACCACCTCGTCTGGCAGCTTATTCCACACTCCCACCACTCTGTGTGAAGAAGCCCTCCCTAATGTTCTCTTTAAACTTTTCCCCCCTCACCCTTAACCCATGTCTTCTGGTTTTTTTCTCCCCTTGCCTCAGTGAAAAAAGCCTGCTTGCATTCACTCTATCTATACCCATCATAATTTTATATACCTCTATCAAATCTCCCCTCATTCTTCTACGCTCCAGGGAATAAAGTCCTAACCTATTCAACCTTTCCCTGTAACTGATTTTCTCAAGTCCCGACAACATCCTTGTAAACCTTCTCTACACTCTTTCAACCTTATTAATATCCTTCCTGTAATTTGGTGACCAAAACTAAACACAATACTCCAGATTTGGCCTCACCAATGCCTTATACAACCTCATCATAACATTCCAACTCTTAAACTCAATACTTTGATTAATAAAGGCCAATGTACCAAAAGCTCTTTTTACAACCCTATCTACCTGTGACGCCACTTTTAGGGAATTTTGTATCTGTATTCCCAGATCCCTCTGTTCTACTGCACTCCTCAGTGCCTTACCATTTACCCTGTATGTTCTACCTTGGTTTGTCCTTTCAAAGTGCAATACCTCACACTTGTCTGTATTAAACTCCATTTGCCATTTTTCAGCCCATTTTTTCAGCTGGTCCAAGTCCCTCTGCAAGCTTTGAAAACCTTCGTCACTGTCTACTACACCTCCAATCTTTGTATCATCAGCAAATTTACGTTGTGAATCTTTAACTACACCCATTCTACCACTCACCTCCACACTAGGGGCAAGTTCCCATAGCCAATTATCTTATTTTGCTGCACGTCGTCAGAGCAGCCAAAGGAAATCCAGGAAGAACATGCAAACTCCACACAGCCAGCACTGGAAGTCAGCATTGAATCCTGGTCATTGGCGGTTTCATGAAGTAGCTTCTCCACTGTGAATGATAGTTCTATAGTGAACATACTCTGCATCCAAATCTCTGGACCTGGTTTTGGCATGCATTAAGTTTCCTTTTGAAAAGTCAAGAAATAAAATGCTTGAATTGCTATAACATTATTGATATTGATTTTGGTGCATCCCAGTATCAAAGGTTCAAACGTTCAATTTAATGTCAGAGAAACGGATACAATATATATCTTGAAATGCTTTTCCTTCGCAAACATCCATGAGAACAGAGAAGTGCCCCAAAGAATGAACGACAGTTAAATATGAGAATCCCAAGGTCCCCCCTGCTCCCCTTTTCTGCGCGTAAGTGGCAGCGAGCAACAATCCCCTCTCCCCCCACCGGCAAAAAAAAAGCAAGCATCAGCACCACCACCTAGCACAAGCATGAGCAAAGCAATAGCAAAGACACAGACTTGCAGTTACCCCAAAGACTTCACATTTCATCCAGCATTTGACAAACCACAGGTTCTCTCTCTCCCTGATAAGGGAGAGGGAAGTGTCCCCCATTTTCACAGCGAGCGGGCGACATAACAACAACCCCCTGGTTTACGATGTTAAAAGTCCATTTCGGCACTTTTTACGAGCTCTGTGCTTGAAGGTCGCAAAGATCTCGGGTCTTCGGGCCCACAGCAAAAGATTTTCCGCTCCCCGCCCCCCCACGACACACGAGTCTCCTGCCATGACACTGACCCTCGATCCACCCGTCTCCAGAGCCCTGAGATCTTAGGCTTCCAAATACGAGTGGAATTCTCAGGCCCAACCCTTGGCATGTTGGATAACAGCCAGTCTTGAAACCCTGAGAACGGGTCCCATTCTCACAAAGAATCATAGTCAGCATGTAACTCCAGGAACACACATCAAAGTTGCTGGTGAACGCAGCAGGCCAGGTAGCATCTCTAGGAAGAGGTACAGTCGACGTTTCCGGCCGAGACCCTTCGTTAGGACTAACTGAAAGAAGAGCTAGTAAGGGATTTGAAAGTGGGAGGGGGAGGAGGAGATCCAAAATGATAGGAGAAGACGGGAGGGGGAGGGACAGAGCCAAGAGCTGGACAGGTGATTGGCAAAAGGGATATGAGAGGATCATGGGTCAGGAGGTCCAGGGAGAAGGAAAAGGGGGAAGGGGGAAAAAAACCCAGATGATGGGCAAGGGGCATAGTGAGAGGGACAGAGGGAGAAAAAGGAGAGAGAGAGAAAGAATGTGTGTATATAAATAAATAACGGATGGGGTACGAGGGGGAGGTGGGGCATTAGCAGAAGTTAGAGAAGTCAATGCTCATGCCATCAGGTTAGAGGCTACCCAGACGGAATATAAGGTGTTGTTCCTCCAACCTGAGTGTGGCTTCATCTTTACAGTAGAGGAGGCCATGGATAGACATATCAGAATGGGAATGGGATGTGGAATTAAAATGTGTGGCCACTGGGAGATCCTGCTTTCTCTGGTGGACAGAGTGTAGGTGTTCAGCAAAACGATCTCCCAGTCTGCGTCGGGTCTCGCCAATATATAGAAGGCCACATCGGGAGCACCGGACGCAGTATATCACCCCAGCCGACTCACAGGTGAAGTGTCGCCTCACCTGGAAGGACTGTCTGGGGCCCTGAATGGTGGTAAGGGAGGAAGTGTAAGGGCATGTGTAGCACTTGTTCCACTTACAAGGATAAGTGCCAGGAGGGAGATCAGTGGGGAGGGATGGCGGGGACGAATGGACAAGGGAGTCACGTATGGAGCGATCCCTGCGGAAAGCGGTGGGGGGGGGGCGGGAAAGATGTGCTTAGTGGTGGGATCCCGTTGAAGGTGAAGCCACCCTCAGGTTGGAGGAACAACACCTTATATTCTGTCTGGGTAGCCTCCAACCTGACGGCATAAACACTGACTTCTCTAACTTCCGCTAATGCCCCACTTCCCCCTCGTATCCCATCTGTTATTTATTTATATACACACATTCTTTCTCTCTCTCTCCTCTTTCTCCCTCTGTCCCTCTGACTATACACCTTGCCCATCCTCTGGGGTTTCTCCCCCCCTCCGCCTTTTCCTTCTCCCTGGGCCTCCTGTCCCATGATCCTCTCATATCCCTTTTGCCAATCACCTGTCCAGCTCTTGGCTCCATCCCTCCCCCTCCTGTCTTCTCCTATCATTTTGGATCTCCCCCTCCCCCACCCACTTTCAAATCCCTTACTAGCTCTTCTTTCAGTTAGTCCTGACGAAGGGTCTCGGCCTGAAACGTCGACTGTACCTCTTCCTAGAGATGCTGCCTGGCCTGCTGCGTTCACCAGCAACTTTGATGTGTGTTGCTTGAATTTCCAGCATCTGCGGAATTCCTCATGTTTACGTGTAACTCCAGGTCAGGGTCTTCAAAAGAACCCTGAAAGGGAAAAATAAAGATATTAAAGATGGAAATAGAGCTGTTTCCGAAGTTGCAAGCAAAGGAGTCGCCATTTAGCGCCATCTTAACTTCGCTCAGCCTCAGTGAAGTAGAGAGTGACATGGTAGCATAGAGTTTAGTGTAACACTTTTACAGCACTAGCTATAAGATCAGAGTTCAATTCCTACCACTGTCTGTTTGTAAGTTCTCCCTGTGACACGTGGGTTTCCTCCCATATTCAAAAGACATATCGGTAAGTAAGTTGTGGGCACATTATGTTGGCTCTGGATACATGGTGACATTTGCAGGCTGATTTTATTTGATGCCAATGACACATTTCACTCTATGTTTTGATCGACAAGGGTTAATGTTTTGCTGATGCTTGTGCATGGGAAGGGGGTGCGGAAGCTTTGGGGTTCTAATGTTTTTCTGTGATTCATTCTTTGGGGTTTCCTTCTGTCTGTGGAGAGTAAGGATTTCAGGTCATATACTGTATACATTCTCTAGCAGTAAATAGAACCATTGAATATGTGACAAATAAATCTAATCTTTAATCTTTAATCATTTCATGCTGGGATCAATTGGTGACACAGCATGGAGGATGTTAAACTCAATTCTTGTAGACTCCATGTTTAACATAGAGGTTTTCAAAAACTGAAGTCAATCAGGATGAATGATTGTATTCTGGAACCTTGAAGTTGGTGTGCTTCACTTCACAACAAGGGCTGGAGTGCGATGATCATTGCTGCTTGAGGTGTCCCATGCGTTCCAAATACTTAATGCACTCAGGATGGAGCAGAAGCATTGCAGTTAGCATTATTGTCATACAGTTCCAGACTCCTGAATTCAGTCTTGACCTCAGGTGCTACCTGTTACTGGTTTGGAGGCCGGTAGCGATGAAGTAAAAACAGCCAGGTGGAGGAACTCAGCAGGTTGGAGAGCATCTGTGGACTGTGGGCTGAGGTTGGTACAGATAAGAGCCTCAACCTGGAGTATTGACTGTCCATTTCCCTCCACGGATGCTGGCTGACCTAGTGAGCTCTTCCACAAGTTTGTTTGTTTTTACTCCAGACTCCAGTAACTGACTGGGGGCATCACAGCCTGATATGGAAACACCAATGTCCTTGAATAGAAAATTCTACAAAAAAATAGTGGATACGGCCCAGTCCATCATGGATAAAGCCCTCCCAGCCATTGAGCACACCTATGTGAAATGCTGTTGCAAGAAGCAGCATCCCTCATCAGAGATCTCCACCACCCAGGACTTGCTCTGTTCTCACTGCTACCATCTGGAAGAAGGTACAGGAGCCTCAGGACTCACACCACCAGGTTTAGGAACAATTACTACTGCTCAACCAATGGACTCACTTTCAAGGACTCTTCATCTCATGTTCTCAATATTTATATTATTGTTACTTTTTTTTGCATTTACTCAGTCTGTTGTCTTCTGCACTTTAGTTGAACATTCTAGTTTGTCGGTCATTCATTGATTCTGTTATAGTTACTATTCTATAGATTTGTTGAGTACAAGAAAACGAATCTCAGACTTGTATATGGTGACATATATGTACTTTGATCATAAATTAACTTCGTACTTTGAATTGTGTTCGCCATCATTGAGCTCGCCATGTTCCCCGCAGTGGTTCAACAGAGGAATACAGAGTAATTTATATGGCAAGCAGAATCCATGGTTGTCCAAGCACTTTCTACAGCATGTTGCGAGCAGGGTCCATTTACAATTGCCATGTACTCTGCTTTTGGCTAATAAAGTGCAGACACACCAGACTGTGCCAACCATTGAGAAGTTGCTTGCATACTTTACTGAGTCACAAGACATAGATAAGACCACCTGGGTCAATAATTATTACCTCTCATTAACTATCCCCAGTGGATCTCTGGTCCATTGCAGAGTACAGCTAAGAGTCAAACCACATAGCTGAGGGTCAGGTATGTGCAGAGGTTAGACAAGGTAAGGACAACATCTCCCTGAAGGGTAGGGATGGTTGTTTATATTTACAACCATCACTTGAGGTTATAGTCATCATTGACACAAGTGTTAAAACTTATTTAAGCGACTGAATATAAATTCTCCATCTACCAAGTTTATACCCCTGGATAACTAGGCCACTGTCCTAACCATTTTGTTTCTGTGTCCCTTGTATGTAAGAAAAGTGTTGATGGAAGCTGTGATCATATAGGATAGAATAGGATATAACATAATAGAATTCATCCTGAAAAGTTCAAAGTAAATTTATTATCAAAGTATATATATGTCACTATAAACATCCCTGAAATTCATTTTCTTGCTGGCGTACTCAATAAATCCAATAACTATTATAGAATCAATGAAAGACTGCATTAACAGGACACACAACCAGCATGCTGAAGACAACAAACTGTGGAATACAAAAAAAAAGGAGAAATAATAATAATAGCAGTTGAGAAGTTGACAATCCATCATAACTGTCAGGATATAATAATACAGGATAAACAAGCAGGAACAGCTTATTTAATAGATATAGCCATTCCAAACACATAACTTACAGAAATCAATAAGCAGAAAACATCAGAAATATGCTGAATTAAAAGAGGAAATTGAAAGACTTTGGAACATGAACAAGGCATACATTGTTCTGATAGTAATATCTACAAATGGTGTCATCCCAAAGGCACTACACAATAGCATTAAACAATTGGGGCCACGCAGTAATATCTATGTAATCTCCAGAAAGCTACAATACTAAACACCACTAGAATAGTCAGAAAGTTCCCAGCAATTGACAAATGAGTGTGCTTGGCTTTGCCCAGATCTCAGGCTTTACCAGCCTGAGCTGAGAGAAAAAAAAAATAAGCAATAAATATTTAGAACATGAGATGAACAGCTTGAGAGGGAGAAGGTAAAATCAGATTAATTAGTAATACAGTGGAGCAAAGGGAATTACAGAGGCATGAGAGAGGAGCTGGCCAAAGCTGATTGGAACAGGGCACTGGCAGGGATGATGGCAGAACAATGGCTGGAGTTTCTGTGAGCAATTTGGAAAGCACAGAATAGATACATCCCAAAAAGGTGAAGTATTCTGAAGGAAGGATGGGGCATCTGTGGCTGACAATGGAAGTCGAAGACAGCATAATAGCAAAAGAGCAAAATAACATACCAAAAATTAATGGGGATCTAGAGAATTCAGAAGCTTTTGAAAACCACAGAAGTCAACTAAAAAAGCAATGAGAAGAGAAAAAAAATTAAATATGAAGTAAAGCTAGCCAATAATATAAAAGAGCTTTTTCAGTTATATAAAAACTAGAAGAGAGTTAAGAGTGGACATTGGACTATTGGAAATTGATGCAGGAGAGATAGTAATCGGTACAAAGAAATGGCAGATGAACGTACTAAGTATTGTGAATCAGCCTTCACTGTAGAAAATAACAACAGTATTCCAGAAATATGAGTGTCAGGGGACAGAGGTGAGTGTATTTGCCAGTGGCAGTGCCAGAGATTTTTTCTTGCTGGTGCTACGGAGGGGCAAAATGATTCAGTGATGGTGCTGAAGGATGCACTGTATGGTAATATGTATTCGCAAGGCCAGACGCGTGGCGTTAAAAAGTCAGTTTCAAGCATTACGTGCCTACTATAAATGCCTCTGTTGATTCACAAGCAACAGCAATTGATAGATCTTATATAGAAGTGTACTGTTACAGTGTCAACAGCATTGGAGACAACCTGGGCTACATGGAGCATAAACAATAAAAAACAGAGCACCCGAGCAACAGCGGACAATGGGAATCCAGCACCAATCCCGCAATCAGCGTCAAATGCGTGCTTTTCAACTGAGAAACACAACACGAACCCACTGCTATTCGCATTACATAGACAGACAATGCCAAAAGATACACCATTATTAAAGTCAAATAAGGTAAACAACAGATGCAAGGCTTTACCAGGCGTACTCTGACCATGCAGTACCTCAATTAATTCGGCTATTGAATTTAAACAAAAATCAACAGAATCGCCGCTTGGAAGTCTAAGCTAAACCAGTAGGCTTAATAGCAGTAAATGTAATATTTTAGGATTTGCAGGAAACATAAGGACTATGGGGTATCCACCACAAAATAATAACAATAAACATCATTAGTCTTGGCCCAATTTTTTTTTAAATCAACTGCACACACCATTAATGTTTTCAGAGAAGCATAATCCGTCTGTTGTTGTAATCGTGGGCAACAGAGTTTGAAAAGAAGTTGTAAAAGCAGCTGCACAGTTTCAAAAAACTCACCCGCTTGTGGTACATTGCTCACAACATCCACTAAAACGAGGTTAAGTCTGTGAGCATGGCAGTGTATATATAATGCCTGTGGGACCTCTTTCCTGAACCTCTCTTGCACCCCGTTATTGGACCCGGACATCACTGCCGCCCCGTCATAACACTGACCTATACACGTGTTCTTATCAATAACACACTGGGCGAGTGTCTGTTCATTGCTTTTAAGAAGCGACTCTGTGTCCGACCCTTCTGCTGGAGTGAAGTGCAAGAATTCTTCAAGCACGGTTTCGTTATTCAAATATCGCACCACCACTGATATTTGCTCCTTTTTACTCAAGTCTTTACTTTCATCCACCATGATGGCAAAATGTCCAGCCTCCTTGATTTCTGCACTTATTTGACGTCTGACCATATCTGCCATAATAACCATAATTTCATTTTGGATATCGTGATGGATGTTTTTTGTATTTCCAGGGATTTCCTCTTTTTTTTAGCTACAGTTTTATCAAACTTCCCAATTACACTGAGCAACTCAACAAAGTTTCCCCTATTGCCAGATCCATCATCCCCCTGGCGTCCTCGCTGGGCAATGCCTTGGCACGCAGTATAGCGTAGAGACCCAACCACTGCTCTCATATACTCGCAATTTTCTTGGACAATCTTTGCATGTCCTTTGTCAAGCATATTTCCCAATCTTGAACCGTCTTGTTTTCTCAATCTGAATTCGGCCCATTCCTCCATCGCAAATTTATGGGCTGCACTTACATGGTGGGTTTTGAAGGCTGTTGTAGCTTTCCGTCAGTTGTGGTAACTGGTGACGGTGAAGGTAGATTCAGAATGGAACCCATGTCCTCCACACAGGCATGTGAAGCAGAACGTAGTATCTTTTGTGATCGAATATTCCAGCCAGGAGTCCAGGTCAAACCAGCCACGAATAAAACTCCTTTGCTGATTGCCAAACTGTTGCGAGCAGCGAAGGGTACTTTTTCAATGCTGGCCGACGGGGTCCTTCCTCAGGCTGCTGGCTGACATCGCTAACAATATTCCCACTAACACTAAGAGCAGCTTCATCCACGTTCTCTTCCGAATCCCGCTCCATTTCTTGTTCTACTTCGCCCTCACACTCTTTCGATGAACTGCTGTCGTCCTCATCCCCACTTACTAATTTCTGCATGTCACTTTCAATTAAGACAGGCTCAGGCTGAGACACCACTGATTCCTCTGGATGAGGTCGCTTTCTGACTAAAAATCGACCCATTTTTCACGCCCGCCAAAATAATGCACGTGTCAGGCCGACGCTCGCTTGTGAAAGCACAACGTGCGCGTGTGGCCGGTCGTCTCGCGAGACCACGGATCTGCACCCGGATGTACTCCCGCGTGAGTGAGGGTGAGTGACGTCACCACCTTAGGTGATCTTGAATCAGCTTAACTGATCTTGAGGGTCGCAACGACAAGACATTGACAATGAGCGAAGTGTAGACTGGATCTGACAGAGTTTATAACTTTTTTGCTGTGTGGGTGCTATGGTAATTAGGAACACTGTTTCACTAGATCAACTGGAGAAACAAGCTGGGTGGCAGTGTTAGCTGTGAGGAGGATGCTAAGAGGATGCAGAGTGACTTGGATAGGTTGGGTGAGTGGGCAAATTCATGGCAGATGCAATTTAATGTGGATAAATGTGAAGTTATCCACTGATGGAAAATAGGAAAACAGATTATTATCTGAATGGTGGCCGATTAGGAAAAGGGGAGGTGCAATGAGACCTGGGTGTCATTATACACCAGTCATTGAAAGTGGGCATGCAGGTACAGCAGGCGGTGAAAAAGGCGAATGGTATGCTGGCATTTATAGCGAGAGAATTCGAGTACAGGAGCAGGGAGATACTACTGCAGTTGTACAAGGCCTTGGTGAGACCACACCTGGAGTATTGTGTGCAGTTTTGGTCCCCTAATCTGAGGAAAGACATCCTTGCCATAGAGGGAGTACAAAGAAGGTTCACCAGATTGATTCCTGGGATGGCAGGACTTTCATATGAAGAAAGACTGGATGAACTGGGCTTGTACTCGTTAGAATTTAGAAGATTGAGGGGGGATCTGATTGAAACGTATAAAATCCTAAAGGGATTGGACAGGCTAGATGCAGGAAGATTGTTCCCGATGTTGGGGAAGTCCAGAACAAGGGGTCACAGTTTGCGGATAAAGGGGAAGCCTTTTAGGACTGAGATTAGGAAAAACTTCTTCACACAGAGAGTGGTGAATCTGTGGAATTCTCTGCCACAGGAAACAGTTGAGGCCAGTTCATTGGCTATATTTAAGAGGGAGTTAGATGTGGCCCTTGTGGCTACAGGGGTCAGGGGGTATGGAGGGAAGGCTGGGGCGGGGTTCTGAGTTGGATGATCAGCCATGATCATAATAAATGGCAGTGCAGGCTCGAAGGGCCGAATGGCCTACTCCTGCACCTATTTTCTATGTTTCTATGTATTCAAAACTATACAGAAAAAGCAAAGCAGATGCAGTTAATTTCTTGGTGGGGCTATTGCAATTTCTGCTGGGGCTATAGCCCCACCTAGCACCACCTTAGCGCCGCCCCTGGTATTTGCTATTACCAAGGAGGAGGTGCTTTGGAAGCTGAAAGGTTTAAAGGTAGGTAGGTCACCTGGATGAGATGGACTACACCCCAGGATTCTGAAACAGGTAGCTGAAAAGATTGTGGAGGCACTAATAGTGATGTTTCAAGAATCACTAGATTCAGGAATGGTTCCAGAGTATTAGAAAATTGAAAATGTGACTATACTCCTTAAGATAGCAAGAAGGCAAAAACCAGGAAATTATAGGCCAATTAGCCTAACCATTGAGTCCATTATTAAGGATGAGGTTTCAGGGTACCAGAGGCATGTGATAAAATAAGCCAAAGTCAGCATGATTTCATGATTTCTTGATTGACAAAATCTATTGGAATTCTTTGAGGAAACAACATGTGGGTACACAACGGAGAGTCAGTGGACATTTACTTGGATTTTCAGAAGACCTTTAACAAGGTGCCACACATGAAGCTGCTTAACCAGATAAGAGTTCACGGTATTACAGGAAAGACATTAACTTGGATAGAAGATTTGCTGACTAGCAGCAGACAAAGAGTGGGAATAAAAGGGGCCTTTTCTGCTTAGCTGCCAGTGACTAGTTGTGTTCCGTTGGGGTCTGTGTGGTGGCTGTGTCTTTTCATGTTATGCGTTGATATTTTGGATGACGGAATTGATGAATTTGTGGCCAAGTTTGCAGATGTCACAAAGGTACTGTAGATAGGAGGTAGGTAGTGTTGAGGAAGCAGGGAGTCTGCCAAAGGACTTAGATTGGGAGAATGGGCAAAGTGGCAGATGGAATACAGTGAGAAAGCATCCAGCAGGTGGTGGGAGCTTGTGATTGAAAATTAATGGTTAACAGCCAGTGCCCCTCCAAGAGGACCACAAGCTTGCCATAGGGTTTGGAGGCTTGTGTGCCTCAATGACCCATAAAACTATGTTGGCTGGAGTCAGGGCCTTGGGCTTTCATTCTTGGTTAGGGTTGCCCATGCCAAACAGAACAAAAGTAGAGACCAGACTGAGAGTGGTCCACCAGTCCTCCAGGTTCAGGGATTCAGCTCAGGGCTAACAACCCCGACTGGTCAAGAAAAATTATTACGGAAATAACAATGAAGGATCCTTCTGTATCTGTGTACGATGGTATTCCTGAGTCTCCGTCCTGGACTTGCATGACTGACAGTAGTAAAAACTGGAAGGAAGCTATTGGCATGATGGAGGAAGCCATGAACACCGCTACAACCAAGAATAAAATTAGTTTTGCCAAGGACAGACAGAGATGGATCACCTCCTTTGCTGCTCTGAACACCAGTGGCATAATAGGCAGCATTAAGGACAAGATCAACAGTTACTGCTCAAACCCGAGTGTTTCTAAAAAGGTGATGGTGAATGGTCTTCTAGAACCTCTGGGGCGTTAGACCCAACTATAGTGAATGTACAGCGGTGTACTTTCAGGTCAGGATGTTGTGTGACTTGGAGTGGGGGCGGGGGGGCTCCAAGTTCCCATGGACCTAATGAGGAGAAGAAAAATGGAAGTAAAACTTCACAGAGGGTGAAAGGTAGAGTCATGGAGTTGAACACCAGAGAAACAGCTGTTTTGGCTTAGTACATGTGTGCCTATCAATACTAATCCCATATACTTGCATTAATCCTATATCCCTCAGTGTCTTGAAGGCACAAGAGACTGCAGATGCTGGAAACTGGAGCAACATACAGTAAGTCCATTCAAGGTGAAGGACCTTGCCCTAAAACATTAACTGTCCATTTCCATCCATAGCTGCTGTTTTGTGTTCATTCAGCAGTTTGTGTGTTAGTCCCCCTATGCTTTATTCGTTCAAGCTTTTCCAGATGCCTCTTACATGTTGTTGATGTTCCTACCTCTATCCTCTCCAACATCCGTTTATTCCAGATATAAAATTATGTGAGGCATGGAGAGGGCAGATAGCATGTTCATTTTTACCTAAAGCTAAAGCAGATAGGTTAAAGGTTAGAGGGGTGAGATTTACAGGAATCCTGAGAATTTCCTGCAGTAGGTAGTGGATTCAGCCAGTACATCACGGGTAAAGCCCTTACAACCATTGAGCACATCTACATGAAATGCTGTCGTAGGAAAGCAGCATTCATCATCGGAGATCCCCACCATCCAGTCCATGTTTTTTTTTTCTCGCTGGTGTCGTCAGAGAAGGTCCAATAGCCTCAGGACTCGCATCACCAGGTTCAAAAACAGTTACAACACCACTGCCATTAGGCTCTTGAGCAAAAGGTTCAAAACTTCACTTGCCCATCCATTGAGATGTTCCCACAGCCAATGATCTCTCTTTAAGAGCTCTTTTATCTTGTTATCCCTTTATAATGTTCTTGTTAATTATTACTATTTATTTATTTTTCCATTTGCCCAGTTTGTTCTCTTCTGCACTCCCATTGATCTTTCATTGATCCTGTTATATTTACTATTCTATAGATCTGCTGAGTATGCCCACAGAAATATGAATCTTAGAGTTATATATGGCAGCGTATATGTACTTTGTTAATAAAATTTACTTTGAACTTTAAACTTTTGAAGTATTGTTTGTCTAAAAAACTTGATTCTCACGGTTCCTTTAATCCTCCTCCCTCTCACCTTAAACCTCTATCCTTTAGTTTTAGATAGAAGAGCACAGGCTACCTGCCCCCTCTATGTCTCACGTGGTTTGATATACCTCTACCAAATCATACCTGAAGCTCCTTGGCTTTAGGGAAGGCAGACACAGCCTATTCAACGTCTCCTGATAACTTAAGGCAGGGGTCCCCAACCTTTTTTGTACTGCGGACCGGTTTAAAATTGACAATATTCTTGTGGACCGGCCGACCGGGGGTGGGGGTGGGGTATCTAGGGTTGCCAATGGACAAGAGTAGCAGTCAAATACATTATGTTTACCCAGAGAAAGACTACCATGACCATGAAGACTTGCGCGGGCATCAGTGCGCATGCGTGTATGTGCCGATTTTTTTCTACAAATCGTTTTTGCCGATTCTGTTCGGGGGGGGGTGGTGTTAATCACGACCAGAATATAGGTGACAAGTGGCTGGTACACTCAATTTTGTTTCTAAAAGGGTTTATCTAACAAATTTAATATTAAACACACAGCGCATATTGTCCTCGCATGAATATGGTGATAAGTCAGTTATAAGTCACTTATAAGTCAATAGCATCATAACATTTTAAGTAATATTTGGATATTAAACACACAGCACATATTTTCCCCGTATGAACATATAAAATCATTGCAACACACCAATATCGCTAAATCAGTGGGAGCCCTGGGCTTGTTTCCCTGCAACGACACGGTCCTATCGAAGGGTGATGGGAGACAGCGATACTCAAAGGGGTTTCTTTATGTCCAGTCTATTCAGCAATTTAGTTTAAGTTGCATTCATTGCAGAAAACCCTGCTTCGCAGCGATATGTTGGAAATGGAAGCAATGTTTTCAGTGCTTTCGTGGCTATCTCAGGATATTCAGCCTTGACTTTGATCCAGAATGCTGGCAGAGATGTTATGTCAACATACTTTTCGGCCCGCCGTCATTTGCAAGCTCGAGGAGTTGATCTTCTTTCCACGCTGACATGGATGACGCGCAGGTAATGACCTCACGTGCGTTCAAGCTCAACACTGGGCATGACAGGGAATGAGGAAAGGTGCAGCTGACTCATATCGCCAAATCATATCATTTCCTCTCAACCCGGTAGCACATGCTTTGCGGCCCGGTGGTTGGGGACCACTGACTTAAGGCACTAGCTTATGGTTCAATCAATGTGTGGCTCCGCTCACAAATGTAGAATCCGAATAAAGAAACGATGAGGTAACTTCCGGACAGGAGGAGAAATTAACTTCTGGCCATTCCTTCGAGAGGACCACAACCCAGTTGTAGGGTTTGGAGGTGTGCCCCAATGACCCGGAGAGCTATGTTGGCTGGAGTCAAGGCCTTGTTCTTTGGCTCTTGGTAGGGTCACCCATGCCAAACAGGTCAAAGGGTAGAGCCAGACTAAGACAGGTCCTCCAGTCCTCCAGGATTGGGGGTTCAGCTCAGGACTAACAACCCTGACTGATAAAAAAAATTGTTACAGAAACAACAAAGAAGAACCTTTCTATACAGAGAGAGATGGAAGACCTTTATTGCTGCCCTAAATGCCTGTGGCATAATGGGCTATAAATACTATGAAATGATATCTGATTCTCCTTTGCTTTAGAGAAGGCAGACACAGCCTATTCAATGTCTGCTGACAACATAAGGCACTGACTCACAGTTCAATGTGTGGCTCAACTCACAATGTAGGATTCCACTGAAGGAACAATGAGGTAGCTTCAGGGCAGGAGGAGAAATTAATTTCACTCTACTTGTGGCCATTCAGTCTCATCACCCACCTTATCTTACTCAGGATAGTTTTCATTTGGGAGTTACTTAAATTTAGCTCCAGCTACCAGTTTAACGGCACTTGCTGAGTCAATATATTGAATGCAATGAAGTCAACCATTTTATCACCTGAAACTTCTATTAACCTCACAAAATAGACATCAGAAGCCTTTTGTGTTGGCATTCCCATCACACCTTTCTTAACACTGCTAACTGCATGGGACTGCATCGATCCAGAGACACGATTAGAAGCTGTTGGGAATATTATGGATTAGAAATCTGTACAGTATCATTTATAAAGTATCTTCAATTCAGCGAAATTATTCCCAAAATGTTTTAGCTCTTCCTGTGGAAGCTAAAGATGGAGCCAGAGGTCAACTCCTTCCAGTTTATCTGCAAAACAGTTTGAATTCTTATCTCTCTAATGCCTCTTCTTTCGTTTTCAAGGTGTCTGGGGTTCTGTCAGAGTCCATGAACTACAGCTGCACATAAACTGCTGTTCTTCACAGCGGTGGGTTCTCGCTCTTGGAGCTCGCTGAGCAGCCAGGATTTTTCGATATCTCCAGGAATGGCCTGGAAGAAGTGCAGCCCTGCAGCCCTGTGGATCACCCGGTTCCTTGCTTGTGTTGCCAACTGAAGCATCACAGGAGAACGGAATATTGAGGCAGTAGTGTATGCTGCTGTTGGAATAAACCATGCTGCTGACAGTAAAATCAAAACAGCGAGCAGTTAGTCTCCCTCTCGCTGTGGCAGGAGCAGCACCTCGCTCTCCCTCAGTGAGAGAGAGAGAGCCTGTGGCATGTCAAAGTGATGGGATAAACTGTTTTTTTTGTGATGGACTGTGGATCATAGTCTCTTTGAGGTCTTTGCTGTTGCTTGCATGGTGGATGATGGGGTCCTGATGCTTTTGCTAAGGCAGGCAAAGAGGGGAAAGGGAGAGTTGATGCTTTGCGAGGGATGGGGAGGGGGTCTTTAGGGTTCTAAAGTTTTTCTGTCATTCATTCTTTGGGGTTTTTCTTCTGTTTTGTGGCTGTCTGCGAAAAGTAAGAATTTCAGGTGGTATACTGTATACATTATCTGATATTAAATGGAACCATTGAACCATTGAATCCTTGGAAAGTTGTCAATAAAGGTTGATGACTGGTCACCTGGATATACTAGGGATGAAGGTCAAAAACTTAGTTAAAATAGAAGTCATTAAGAGGGTCTCATAGAAGGTCACATAATGAAGAGGCCAGTAGAGGGGATTTCAAAGCTTACAAACTAAGGTGTGGAACTTTCTACCTCCAATGGTGAAGCGATCTAGCTCTAGAATGAAGAAGGGTTAATACTTAGGAGGAGCACAAACATTAGAGCAGGTGTTCCCAAACTGGGGTCCACAGATTCCTTGGTGAAGGTAAGGGTCCATGGCATACAAAAAGTAGGGAACCCCCACATTGGAGTGTTACCTGCTGGAGACAATAAACAGACAGGAAGATACAAGACTGGTGGAGCTTGAAAATGAGGTTCAACTCTTTAAAACCATGCCACTGGTCAACTGAGAGCCAGTGTGAGTTAGTAAGTACAAGGGTGAGGGGTTAGTGGGTTAGGGCATAGTCAATGGAGTAATGAATGAGCTCAGGTTTACAGAGGGTGGAATGGGAGAAACCGACTGGGAGCCCATTGGAATAGTCAAGTCAAGGAGGGTCAAAAACCTCAGTAGCAATGAGCTGAGGTCGGGGTGGAAACAGACCATTGAAAAGCAGCAGCAACCCTGCCTGTCCTGTCATGTGCTGTAGGTGGTGGCATCCATATTCTTCTTCTTTTGAGATTTAATGGTGGTTGGCAAACAGCTTTAAGGTGCATGACAACCACAGGAGAGCAGGGATAGGTCTCATCTAATGTCTTCTTCAGAATACTGTGCTGCACTTCACAGTATTCAATACCGAATCAGAGGACCAGTCTATTTCTGAGCCCAAGACTTGAGTAGGACTTTAACTCACTACCATTTGACCCATGGAAACTGCTACCCATGGACTAAGAGGAGAAGCTGGTTAATTCTTGATAGTCCTGCCTCAGCACCATGTTGCAGCTCAATCAACAAAAGAGATCTCACCGATTGTAAAAGAAGGAAAAAGTCTGTTACCTCCTTTTATTTGATGAGCAAACACAGCTGACTTGGTTTGCAAGCTGCGTTTCAACTCCTGTCATTATCGACTCTATTTAAAGTTGATTGGTTTGATGTTGCAGTGAAGTCTGAGGAACATCTGCATGATGAAGGAAGCTTATAGTGGAAGTTAACAGTCAAGGGCTTATGCATTTATTAATTGTGCATTTGTCAAGGTCATTGGAGATTATTTGACATGTTGCACAGTCGGAAAAAGGAATGTCCTTATTTAGTTGTCGGAGATGGTTGCAAACTGAGTTTACGCAAAGTTCTGTTAATTGCTACAGTTGTGTCAAAGTTTTTTTTTCTTTCAACAACTATGAAACAAGGCAATCACAGATCTGTCTGAGCTCAGCGGCTGCGTGGGTGATTAAACTGATTTGAAAGCCTCCAACTTGGTTCCTGATCCGTTGTGACACATGTCGTCTCAGCCAAGGTAATGCATGGGATGGAGTTTTTAGCAGTTTTCAAGTACATATCTGCTGTATTGAGAAGGCGTTAATGGTCAGTGGACCAACATTAACCCCATGAATGTAGTCCATCACCATACACCTTCTGTATTTGGGATAAATCTTGAAGAGCAAAAACTAATCAAGAAAATAGCTGGGATTCCCCTTGTTTACTTGGGACACTATGTCACTTAAATGGGACAGGACACTGTTAGAAACATAGAAAACCTGCAGCACAATACAGGCCCTTCGGCCCACAATGCTGTGCCGAACATGTCCTTACCTTGGAAATTGCCGAACATGTCCTTACCTTAGAAATTACCTATGGTTACCCATAACACTCTATTTTTCTAAGCTCCATATACCTATCCAGGAGTCTCCTAAAATACTCTATCATATCTGCCTCCACCACCGTCGCCGGCAGCCCATTCCACGCACTCACCACTCTCTGTGAAAAAGACTTACCCCTGACATCTCCTCTGTTGCCGAACAGGTTCTAACTATCATCAGACACCCACACTTGTGTGGCCATTAAACACCACACTGTGCTCAGAGCAAACAGTTTTTAAATAGCATCAGTTGTACGTGAACCATAGAAACCATAGAACCATAGAAACTACAGCACAGAAACAGGCCCTTTGGCCCTTCTTGGCTGTGCCGAACCATTTTCTGCCTAGTCCCACTGACCTGCACACGGACCATATCCCTCCATTCACCTCCCATCCATGTATCTGTCCAATTTATTCTTAAATGTTACAAAAGAACCTGCATTTACCACCTCATCTGGCAGCTCATTCCATACTCCCACCACTCTCTGTGTGAAGAAGCCCCCGCTAATGTTCGCCTTAAACTTTTCCCCCCTCACCCTTAACCCATGTCCTCTGGTTTTTTTCTCCCCTTGCCTCAGTGGAAAGAGCCTGCTGCATTCACTCTACCTATACCCATCATAATTTTATATACCTCTATCAAATCTCCCCTCATTCTTCTACGCTCCAGGGAATAAAGTCCTAACCTATTCAACCTTTCTCTGTAACTGAGTTTCTCAAGTCCCGGCAACATCCTTGTAAACCTTCTCTGCACTCTTTCAACCTTATTTATATCCTTCCCGTAATTTGGTGACCAAAACTGAACACAATACTCCAGATTCGGCCTCACCAATGCCCTATACAACCTCATCATAACATTCCAGCTCTTATACTCAATACTTCAATTAATAAAGGCCAATGTACCAAAAGCTCTCTTTACGACCCTATCTACCTGTGACGACACTTTTAGGGAATTTTGTATCTGTATTCCCAGATCCCTATGTTCCACTGCACTCCTCAGTGCCTTACCATTAACCCTGTATGTTCTACGTTGGTTTGTCCTTCCAACGTGCAATACCTCACACTTGTCAGTATTAAACTCCATCTGCCATTTTTCAGCCCATTTTTCCAGCTGGTCCAAGTCCCTCTGAAGGCTCTGAAAACCTTCCTCACTGTCTACTACACCTCCAATCTTTGTATCATCAGCAAACTTGCTGATCCAATTTACCACATTATCATCCAGATCATTGATATAGATGACAAATAACAATGGACCCAGCACTGATCCCTGTGGCACACCACTAATCACGGGCCTCCACTCAGAGAAGCAATTCTCTACCACCACTCTCTGGCTTCTTCCATCGAGCCAATGTCTAATCCAATTTACCACCTCTCCATGTATACCTAGCGACTGAATTTTCCTAACTAACCTCCCATGCAGGACCTTCAAGCTTAAGCTTAAATAGCGATGACTTTTGTCACTGACAGTTGGCGAGAAATAAGCAGTAAGACAATTCAGGATTACTTTGTTCACTGTCATTTCAGGCTTGGTGATGCCCAAAACAGCAAGGAGTGAAAATGAAATGATTTCACAACTTCAATAAGTTAGGAACTATGAAGAATTTTGAAGGTAGCAACAATCATCTTGAATGTTACAATGAAAATGATGATTTGGAAGTTGCAATCAGCGAAGGCATTGTATGAAGACAGTCCATTATCTGCACAAGGTGTCTGCACTGAATTTGTTCATTTACAGTCAATCAAAAGAACATGACAGCGTACACTGGACGAGTTTCTCCATCAATACCTATTAGGATCTAATACACAGTTTTATAGTACTGTTGTAGAATTGATAGTGTTCTAATTTGTTCTGTATTTAATTTAAATACATAATGTGTTACTCTGTTAAATGGTAGTTTGACTTTTATATATCCTTTTAAGTACTTCCACAAAATTTCGGCTAATTCGAACAGCCATTTAATTGAGCCAAAAAATATTCATCCAAATGTGTGCCAATTAACCAGAATATGTTGAAATATGTAGATTGGCATGTGGCTGTCATTTTGTACACTGCCATATCCTGCCACCAATAAACAGTGCAAAGGTTATGGTAAAAAATATTGGAAAAAGAAAGAAAGGTTATGGTGTGAAAGAATGAGCAGATGAGTTCACAGATTTTGCTCAGTCCTGACAAACGTCAAAGATTCTCCACCCTTTATAACTCAGAAGTTCTTTGAAAGCCCATGATAAGCTTCAGGTTCTGAGTCCCAAAGAAGGGCCTTGGCCCAAAAATGTCGACTGTTTATTATTTTCCATAGATGCTGCCTGACCTGCTGAGTTCCTCCAGCATTGTGTGTGTATTGCTTTGGATTTCCAGCATCTGCAGACTTTCTTGTGTTTGTGTCATTGATTTTGACACCAGCAACACTCAAAAGGCCGAGGTGCTGCTGTAAAATCTGCATGTGATAGCCATTCTGAATTACTGGTGAGACATGAGCTTGAGCTGCTGCAGACTCTGTTGTAAAGGTACTTTCTGCTGGGTAGAGTTCCAAGTATGTTTCCCCATATTTATGAAGGAATTTTGAACACTTCCAAGTCAGGGAACTGTGTACCCTAGAGTTGAGCTACAATTCATGGTGTTTCAGAATCAGAATCAGGTTTATTATCACTGGCACATGTCGTGAAATTTGTTAATTTCACTGTGCTCATCCAAGAGGTCATCAGTTTGGGACAAGCTGCCAAAGAAGCCTAATTGAATTGTGACAATGTGTCTTGTAGATGGTACGCATCACAGTCTCAATTGTACCCTCATATTCTTCTTTTGCCCATTACATCACTGGCATTTAAGGCAGCAATGAAGGTCCTTCACCTCTGGTGGTGTTCACGGCTTCCTACAGCACGTCAGAAGCTTCCTTTCGGAAGTCATGCAAGCTCTGGGTGGAGACTCAGGAATATCACCACATGCAAATGTAGAAGGATTCTTCATTGCTGTTTCCATAAGTTTTGTTTGACCAGTCTGGGTTGTTAGCTCTGTGCTGAACCCCCAAACCTGGAGAAGTGGTGGATCACTCTTAGTCCGGTCTCTACCCTTTGACCTGTTTGGCATGGGTGATCCAACCAGGAGGCAAATATCCCAAACCCCAGCCAGCAAGCCAGCATAGGTCTCTGGGTCATTGAGGCACGCAAGCCTCCAAGCCACGGCAAGGTTGTGGTCCTCTTGGAGGTACCTTCATATCAGGTGAGTGTTAAAACTATTGATCCCATATTGGAATCATTTGGTAGGTATTTTATGCATTTGAAAGGAAAATAATATTCAATATGGTGGTGAAATAAATGAATGCCCAACAAACACAGAGGATGAGATGCTAAGCCAGGAACACAGACATTTCACGTATTCCACCATATCCCACCATATTGAATATTATTTTTTCAGCTCCCTCCCTTTGTAATAGATTAGAACACCCTTCGTAGTTACAACCTTATCTACCTGGCATCACAGGTACTTTTGGTTTCATAAATCAAAGTATTGAGTGCAAGAGTTGGGATGTTATTTGATGTTGCTTTAAGACATTGGTGAGGCCTAATTTGGAGTATTGGGTGCAGTTCTTGTCACCTATCTACAGGAAATATATCAATAAGATTGAGAAGAGTACAGAGGAAAACTTACAAGGATGTTGCCAAGATTAAGGACCTGAGTTATAGGGAAAGGTTGAAAACATTGGAATTTTAGTCCCTGGAATGTAAGAGAATGAGGGGAGATGTGGGAGGGGGGGAGGTACAAAATTACGAGGGTCATGGATAAGGTAAATGCAAGCAGTTTTTTCCACAGTGTTGGGTGAATCTACAACCAGAAGTCCTAGGTTATGGATAAGTGGTGAAATATCTAAGGGAAATATGAGGGGAAAAGTCTTCACTCCGAGTGCAGTGAGAGTGTGTAACGAGCTGCCAGCAGAAGTGATGGATGAGGGTTCAATGTTAACATTTAAGAGAAGTTTGGATGTGTATGGATAGGAGGGGTACAGAGGTCCATGGTCCAGATGCAGGTCAATGGGATTCTGCAGAATAATGGTTTATCATTGACTAGATGGGCAGAAGGGTCTGTTACTGTGCTGTAGTGCTCTATGACTATGACTCGATTCATCAATGTAGATGTCACTGGTAAGCCCTGCATTTATTGCCTACTCCTAGTTGCCCCTGAACTGAGGACCAAGCAAGAGACAACCACCTTGGCCTGTCAGGAGTCCCATATAGGCCAGACTGAATCATAAGGACTGATTCCCTTCCTTGAAATTTATAAGTGAATTTTGAATGGGTTTCCACCACAACCTGGCAATTTCATGATAACTATTGCTGATAAAATTCTTTTAATCCAGATTTAGTGAATTTTTGGAATTGTGGTGGGATTTGAACGCACGTCTCTACATAAATTGCCTCAGCGTCAGATCATCAATCCAGTAAATTAACCGTAATGTCACTGTACTCTTCCCTCACTTATTTAATCTGATATTGGATTTCATGCAGCAGAGATGTGTTTTGGTATATTTCTATCACATTGTCTTGCCAGAACTTTGCTAGGAGGTAAAAGGATAGGTAGATACTAAACTGTCTAGATTGGATGTCCCACATCCTAAGCTGAGTAAATGACTGTGCCTCTGCAATTGATCTGTATGAATTTCAATCCCAACATTGGGTATGAAGGAGATCAATATACCAATGAAGCCTTTCTCTCTGTCAAAGTAATTGAGTTTCAGCTTCTTACTTTGCACATGATCCAAGACTCTTTTGTGGTGGATGCCAGGATTTGTGGAATATAATATACAGCATCACTTACCAAGGTTTCATAGCATTTTCTAAATTTAGCTCTTTCTAAGCAACACACACGAAGTGCTGGAGGAACTCAGCATGTTGGACAGCATCTATGGAACTGAACAGACAGCCGATGTTTCAGGTCGAGACCCTTCTTCAGGACTGAGAATGAATGGGGAAGATGTCGAAGTAAAAAGGTGGGGGGTGAGGAAGGAGGCTAGCGTGAAGCCAGGAGGATGGGAGAGGCCAAGGGCTGGAAAAGAAGGGATCTGATAGGAGAGAAGAGTGGACCATTGGAGAAAGGGAAGGAGGAGGGAACCCAGGGGGGAGACCAAAAGACTAAAGACCATAAGACGTAGGAGCAGAATTAGGCCATTCAGCCCATTGAGTCTGCTCCACCATTTCATCATGGCTGATTCAGGATTCCATTCAACCCTATACACCTGCCCTGTCACCAAAATTCCTTGATGCCTCGACCAGTCAGGAATCTATCAACTCCCACTTTAAAAATACCCATGGACTTTGCAGAGCATTCCATAGATTCATCACTCTTTGTCTAAAAAACTTCCTCCTTACTTCTGTTCTAAAATATCGCCCCTTATTTTTGAGGCTGTGCCCTTTAGTTCTGGATACCACCACCAGAGGAAACAACCTCTCCATAACCATCTTGTCTGGTCCTTTCAACTAGAAGTAATAGGTAGGTGAGAAGAGGTAAAAGGTCAGAGTGGGTCATAAACAAAGGGAGGGAACTTGCTTACCAGAAGAAGAAATCATGCCATTGGGTTGGATGCTACCCAGACGGAATATAAGGTGTTGCTCCTCCACCCTGAGAATGGCCTCATCTTGACACAAGAGGATGCCATCGACCAACATGTTGGAATGGGAATGGAAATTGGAATTAACCTGTTTGGTCACCAGGAAGGCCCACTGTGGCGGATGGTGCGGAGGTGTGTGACGAAGCGGTCCCCCAATTTACGGCAGGTCTCACCAATGTAGAAGAGGGCACATCGAGAGCTTCTTCTAACTCATTATGGATTTATCTGTAAGTGAGACACTGTTCTGGTTTATTCATCACCACCTCCAGATGTAAATTCAGGATCTCGCTCATCAACAGCGTTGCAAAGTTTTACAATGTGGACTGACACATCACAATCTTCTCAAGGGCTAACAAGGATAACTTGGAACATGACTGAATGACTGAGGACATGTCCCTTAGCTTGAAATATGTCATGAATTCAGATCCCACTGTAGCAAATGGTTCAAATTTAGATTTAAAAAATTGGAGTAAAAAGCAGGGGCTAACAGTAGTGATATTTAAACTAGAGTGAAGTTTATTGTCATATACACGTACATGTAAATACAAATACAATAAAACACTTACTTCCAGCAACATTCAATTCAATTCAAGTTTAATTGTCATTCAACCATACATGAATAATCATGAATACAGCCAAATGAGACAGCGTTATTCTGGAGTCAAGGTGATAAAGCACATTACCAACAGCCACACGCACAAGATCACATTCACGGAATAAAAAGAGTCCCTGTGCCCGACCCCCACACGACACCGCAACTCAATGTTCAGTCCTCACGTACACTAGTCAACAAATCCATATAGAATATCATTAAAATATAATGATGCTGAATATGCAAGTATATAGCCCAGAACGCCAACCAATCGAGATCACCTCTCGACTGGCCCCAACAACCCCCCGATGCCTTCACACCTGCCATGCGATACTGCGGACTAGAGGCCCAGTCACCACATATACAAATACAAATAAGTATTAATAAAAAAAACAACCGCACAGACATATATGTATAAAGTCCAGACCCACAGATACATAGAACATAGAATATAGAATAGTACAGCACAGTACAGGCCCTTCGGCCCACAATGTTGTGCCGACCCTCAAACCCTGCCTCCCATATAAGTCCCCAACTTAAATTCCTCCATATACCTGTCTAGTAGCCTCTTAAACTTCACTAGTGTATCTGCCTCCACCACTGACTCAGGCAGTGCATTCCATGCACCAACCACTCTCTGAGTAAAAAAACCTTCCTCTAATATCCCCCTTGAACTTCCCACCCCTTACCTTAAAGCCATGTCCTCTTGTATTGAGCAGTGGTGCCCTGGGGAAGAGGTGCTGGCTATCCACTCTATCTGTTCCTCTTATTATCTTGTACACCTCTATCATGTCTCCTCTCATCCTCCTTCTCTCCAAAGAGTAAAGCCCTAGCTCCCTTAATCTCCGAATACAGCATCAGGGACACAATATTCACAAGAAAAATATAAATTATACAAAATGTTCAAAAATTATATATGAAAAAATATAATTAGTATTTAAACAGTCCACTGCAGCACAAAGTGGTCATAATGCTGAAAAACTGAGGTAGTGATGAGATCTGTGCAGGTTGGTTCAAGACTGAATAAGATGAAGGGAAGTACAATAGTTGCTCTTGAACGTGGTGGTATAAAACTTCAGGCTTCTGTACTTCCTGCCCGATGGTGGGCTGTTATTTGTTGAAATTTATGGAGTTTAATGTTCCACAGGAAAGGAATTCTGCTTCACTGAGCTGACCAATAAGTGACTCTGGTCCTCAGGAAATGTAGCTGTCTTTTTACTGATATAGACATTAAATGCTAGTCTTGTCACAGCCCTGTAAAGCCTGTGGGCAAATAACAAAGCACCTCTGTCTCTTCACAAGTTAATACCTTCAGAAGTGCAGATACTTTCAGAAGTACAGAGTGAAATACTATAAAGAGGCTAACGAAAACCAGAATCAGAATCAGGTTTATTATCACAGACATGTGACGTGAAATTGGTTAACTTAGCAGCAGCAGATCAATGCAATACATAATCTAGCAGAGAAAAAATAAATAAAGTAAAAATAATAAATAAACAAGTAAATCAATTACGTATATTGAATAGAGTTTTTTAAAAATGTTCAAAAACATAAATGCTGTATATTAAAAAAAAAGTGAGCTAGTGTACAAAGATTCAATGTCCATTTAGGAATAGTATGACAGAGGGGAAGAAACTGTTCTTGAATCACTGAGTGTGAGCCTTCAGGCTTCTGTACCTGATGGTAACAGTGAGCCAATGGCATGCCCTGGATGCTGAAGGTCCTCAATAATGGAGACTGCCTTTCTGAGACACCGCTCCCTGAAGATGTCCTGGGCACCTTGTAGACTAATACCCAAGATGAAGATGACGAGATCTACAATCTTCTGCAGCTTCTTCTTCAAAATAAAATGGAAAAACTTGCAATGTCATTAGAAATTCTAGGCCCTGCCCTGTTCTCTAGTGAAGTGATCCATATTGATGAACACTTGATTAAAGCATCACAATTAGATAGGATGAACATCAACTCTGATGAGTAGTATTAATGAACCAAGCACCTTGTTTTTGCTTGAGGTTGCGGAGGTTCGGAACCATGTTAATTTTCTTATTTACACTATGCTTATGTCCATAACACTTATCAATATTAATATTCTAAAGTTATTTTTCCCACAGTTTGATAGTTTCAAATGGTTAGCAACTCTGCACTGATCTGGTATGAAAAGAATTATGTGGTTTCTGTTTCTGCATACAAATCTGTATGTGTAGATATAATTCAATGTATTGTTTTTATTTTCGTACCGTGTGTCCATTTCAACCTTTTTATAAAATACAGTTGACCACAAATAGTTTACTGCCTATTATATCACTGCTGTTTATGGCAGCAATGAAGGTCCTTCATCTCTGACTGTATAGAAGGATTCTTCATTGCTGTTTCTGTAATTATTCTTTTCGACCAGACCGAATTGTTAACCCTGATCTGAACCCCGAAACCTCAAGAACCGGTGGATCACTCTTAGTCTGGGCTCTACCTTTTGATCTTTTTGGCATGGGTGACCCTACCAAGAACCAATGCACAAGACCCTGACTGCAGCCAACATAGGTCGTTGAGGCACACAAGCCTCCAAACCCTACAACAAAGCTGTGATACTCTTGGATCTGCCCACAATAATAGGCGTCATATAAACTACCTCCAGTTGGCTATGTTAACACACTGCACTGAGCACAGTGGATCAGAAAGATCCCAGGATGGGCTGGCTCCTTGAGGTCACCAACTTCAGTCGGCGTGGGATTTGACCTCTGTGCCATTGGCTTGGCCGGAGTTCCCACCTTTTTCTCAAGCTCCAGTTTATTGGGTGAGACATCAGATGACTTCTCAATCCCGCAGGAACCACTTTTGACCATGAGGTAGCACCTTCAAGTGAAATTTGATTTTTAAAGGAAATTGTGTAAATGTAACGGGCGAGGTTGATCAGACCCAAAAGACCCAAACCAATTTGAGTGTCCAAGAAATGTGGTAGTAAACGAACATGCACAACAAAGTAACTTAAGCTTAATTGATTATCATAAAAAAGAAAGCACAAATACAACACACTAAGTACTATTGTTACAATAATCACCACTTGTAATATTGATCAGTGAGGCACAGAAAATCTGTAGTTCCCGACAAGTAACTTTTATTGTTTCAACTAAAAGTACGTGGGTTCACAAACTGTCTCTGTGTGCACCCTACTAGAATTCCCTGACAGTCCATGAACAGTCAATAAAGAGAAAAGGATATTACCCGGGAAAGGATTCTACGTTGGCTGGGCGTTCCTCGTGGTCCCAATCTCCACGTGTCCGTGGGGTCCTCCTTATCCGTGATGGTTGGTCTCTGGCTGCTGGAGAGTTATCTCCCCTGCGTATTTGGAGCTCCTGAGTCTTATACGGTTCCTCATCAATTCAACCATTGGATCTCTTTCCCATTGGCTCAAGGTCACCTGACCTACCTGGGTCACCTTCTTACTCGTCATTGTACAGGGCTACAACCAACATTGTTTCATGGCTCTGCCCACCCCAGTCTTGTGTATTTGTGTCTTTACATTCTGACTGGTCCACACCAGTTAAATGAGGCAACCCAGACAGAATCTAACAAGATTACTGATTGCAGGTCTGGCATTTTACGTAACAAGTAGCTACTCCTCTGAGAATGGTCTCCGGTATATTGCTCTGATTAGATTGTCCCAGAGCTAGGATCAGTTCAGAGTCCATGTCCTTTACATAACAAATGGCTACTTGTTTGAGAATCCTCTCAGGTTTAACAGAGATCATTACCTGAAGCTTCCTGTGCCCACATTCAGTTGCTCTGATTAGATTATCCAAGAGCAAGAAACTGTTCAGAGTCCACTAAATGGGGGAAACAAAGACAACTGGCTTGTCTGCTTCCCCTGTCCTTGATCAGACTGCAGTTTCTTCTGGCCAACACTATGTAGTGAGTTACAAAGATTTCCACAAGGATTTCAGGGCTCATGATTCTCAGCTGCCATTTGATTGTCATGTTTGGGGAATTTCTCAATTCCAGCTAATGAAATCACCCTGGGTCCGTACTAGGCACCTATCGATCGCAGTCCTTGGTCTAGGTGAAGTCCCAAGAACTGAGCAAGAGGTGCCTCGATTAACAGGGGTTCAATCCACTAGCAGTGACAGCAATGTTCCCTCTTAGATGTGCGCGTTTGGGCACGTACACATCTTTCACTGCTAGCGCTCAAAGGAATTTACATTAGATTATGAGAACACTCAGTCCTCTTTTATTGTCGTTTAGAAATGCATACATGCATTAGGAAATGATACAATGTTTCTCCGGAGTGATATCACAGAAAACAGGACAAACCAAAGACTAACACTGACAGAACCACATAATTATAACATATAGTTACAGCAGTGCAAAGCAATACCATAACTTGATGAAGAACAAACCATGGGCACGGTAAATAAAGTCTCAAAAGTCCCCCAGTCGATCGACTCCCGAGTTCCCAATAGCCGGCGGCAAAAGGGAGAAACTCCCTGCCATAAACCTCCAGGAACCATCAACTTGCCGATGCCTTGGAAACAGCCAACCACAGCCGACACTGAGTCCGTCCTTCTGAAATCTTCGAGCCTCCGACAGCCCCTCCAATACAGCCTCCTGAGTGCCATCCTCTGCTGAGTGCCTTCGACCTATCCCCGGCCGCTGAAACAAGCAAAGCCGAGGATTTCGGGGCCTTCTGCTCCGGAGATTCCGGTTACCACACGGTAGCAGCGGCAGTGAAGCTGGTATTTCAGAAGTTTTCCAGATGTTCCTCCGCACTCTCACGTCCGTCTCCATCAAATCAGAATTGTGCACGGTCCCCTGCTTGACAGATTACAGATATCATTTACCGGAGAGGCCGCGCACGCTGCCGTCGCACCGCCATCTTCTCCTCCTTAAACCGCGCACAAAAGCTCCTCACTCTCTACATTGTTGGCATGTGAAGTATATTTCACGATCGTACACAATCACATTTCCTTTTCTGGTTTCTGATGCAGACGGTGTTGACGACAAGGAGATTGCAGTGATTTGTATACAGATTTTAAAACTGTCTTATTTATACTGTTTTTATTGAAGAAATTATTCAGTGCACACATGCTTTTGTCACTGGGCAAAAAAAAATTGCACAGCACAAGAATTCTGTGCACACTGGTCATTACAAATTAGAAGGAACATTGATGAGAGACATGCAGAGACAGGTAAATTTTTTGGTCTTTTGTTCTCATGCCACTCGAGTCTGAGGCTAAGAAAGAATCTAGAGGCTATTAACAAACTTATAGTGTAAGAATACAACTGTTATTGACAAAGATTTAACAAATGTATATTGTTTAACTTGTACAGGCACCTTACATGTCACAAGCTCACGAGAGCTAAAGTGTCACCTGGATTGTTCTGACTTTCATCTGATATTTTTACAAAATTTAATACACCACAACACACTAAGCAGGCCTTTATTTTCTGCAATGGTGATTATAGGATAACAAGAATTCACTAAATCTTCTTTTACATCCAGTAAACAGGAGCCGACATTTTCCCGTTGGGGAAGTATTAGTGCAAGGGTCTACTCCCTGTCTGCAGTCAAAGTAAAAAGTATGTATATGTCACCATATAGATTAGAATAGATTATGAGGACATGCAGTCCTCTTTTATTGTCATTTAGTAATGCATGCATTAAGAAATGATACAACGTTCCTCCAGTATGATATCACAGAAACACAAGATAAACCAAGACTAAAAAAAACTGACAAAAACCACATAATTATAACATATAGTTACAACAGTGCAAAGCAGTACTGTAATTTGATAAAGAACAGACCATGGGCACAGTAAAAAAAAGTCTCAAAGTCTCTTGAAAGTCCCATCATCTCACGCAGACGGTAGAAGGAAGAAAACTCTCCCTGCCATGAACCTCCAGCGCCGCAAACTTGCCAATGCAGCACCCTGGAAGCACCCGACCACAACTGACTCTTGAGTCCGTCCGAAAAATTCAAGCCTCCGACCAGCCCTCTGACACCAAGCACCGAGCACCATCCCTACCGAGCACTTCGACCCCAGCCCTGGCAACAGGCAATAAGCAAAGCCGAGGATTTGGGGCCTTCCCTTCCGGAGATTCTCGATTGCACAGTAGCAGCAGCAGCAAAGCAGGCATTTCAAAAGTTTCTCCAGATGTTCCTCCGTGCTTCTCATGTCTGTCTCCATCAAATCAGGATTCTGCACAGTACCTACTTAACAAACACCATTATCATTTCGGAGCGGCCGCGCGCACTGCATCATGCCACCATCTTCTCCTCCCCTCCCCTGGGTATACTATGCTGAGATTCATTTTCTTACACAGTGTATTATATGCAAGATTTGCCATCTTAATTATCTAGCCAACTTTAGAAGAAGCTTCTGTTTCCCAGGAGATAACCTATTGATCAGGTAAGAGCTGCAGATTTTCAGCAGCTTTTTATGTATTGCACGGTACTGCTGTTGCAAAACAACAAATACCCCAACATTCCCCAGTGACATTAAACCTCATTCAGATCCTGACAGTCAATTCTCCAGTACTGGAGACCTTTAGCTGGAAAGCCTACTGTGTTTTTGAAGCTGGAATCACTTCTAATTCAGTTCATGTATGGTGTAGGTCACTATTTCTTGTTGGTGGCACGCTTGCCTCAGGGTTGATGTCAGTGACTCATGTGACATAGAACAGTACAACACAGGAGCAGGCAATTCAGCCCATTATGTCTGTGCTAGCCAAAATGCCAAATTAAACTAGTCCCATCTGCCAGCACATCCCTGCATTCACTGCACGTCTATGAGCCTGTCTAAATTCCTCTGCAATTGTTTCTCTATAGTTTCTGCTCCCACCGTCTCTCCTGGCAACCCGGTTTAGGCGGCTACCACTCTCTTTGTGAAAAAGAGCTTTCCCTTCCCCTGACGACTCCTTTAAACTTTCCTCCTATCTCCTGAAAACATATGTCCTTGGGGAAAAAGACTGATTTTATCTGCCCTGTCTATTACTCTCATAATTATGTAAGCTATGAGGCCTTTCCTCAAACTCTTCAAAGAGAACATTCCAGGTTTGTCCAATCTCTCTTTGTAGCTGATACTGCAATATGACTTGCTGAATTTTACACTCAACACCGTGACTGATGCAGTGTTTGCCCCAAGGCAAATACTGACTCCATTGTGTAGAACCCGAACTATACATAGTATTCAACATGAAGCTTTATAGCTGTCTTTTAGATCCCCAGTTGCATTGATCACTTAAACATATTTTTGTCTGCACCTAGATTAGTGTTGTCATAAAATAGTGGGTAAAGAGGAACAGTGCCGTTTGAACTTGGACTATCATATTTTTGTCTCTCTATACACTTCCACAGGAGTTGCAATGCTTATTTAGTTGTCTAAGTTATATATAATTCATGTTAATTTAAGTTTATGCCAGCTGATGTTTGTCATGTTTGTAATGCACTGAGCTGCTGCTGCATAAAGATAACTTTCATGATATTTATGCTCTCAATTGCATGCCTATAACAATAAACCTGAAATTGAGCAGATTTATTTGCTTCAGATTCAAATGTCTGTGTTCTCGTGTGTCTCAGGTGAATTTCTAGGCATGTTTAACTTCAGACAGCTTAGTTCCAAGCGTTCCAGCTCTGAGTCTGAACACTTGAAAGGAAAGCAACGTTGACAGGATACCTTCATTCATGTGAGGTGTTTTTTTAAGCAAAATCCATTTTTCCTTTGGAAGATGAGTTTTCATCATAGCAGAAAACCCCTGTTCATGGTTGCAGCATGATGAAATTATTTCTCTCTCTCACCTCTAAAGATGGGTTTCCACCTGAAACTGTTACTCTATTTTTCTTTCCACAAATGCTGCTCGATCTGCTGAGAGTTTCCAGCTTTTTAAAAATTTTATTTTGGGTTTTCAACATCTGCAGTTCTTATTATTTTGTTGTTAAGCTATTGAATAAGTGATCCAGGAGTTTTGTCTGCTCCTGAGATTAGGATCCAACTTCTAATCCGTCCACACAGGTGGGGAGTTTAAATTTCATTCAGTCTAAAAGCAAAATATGTATATGTATACCACCTGAAATTCATTTTCTTGCAGTCATTCACAGTAGAACAAAGAAATGCTATAGAATCAATGAAAAACTACACACAAGCAAAGTCTGACAAGCAAGCAATGCATAAAAGAAGACAAACTTTGCAAATACAAGAAAAAAACGTAATAATTATAAGAAGTTAGAGAATATGAGTCATAGAGCCCTTGCATGTGAGTCCATAGGTTGTGTTCAGTGATCAGCTCAGTGTTGAAGTGAGTGAAGTTATCTACGCTGGTTCAGGAGCCTGATGGTTGTAGGGTAATAACTTGTTTCACGCAAAAGGGATATATGCCATTATTACCAAGCCTTCTCTCAGAAGGATTTTCCTAGATGTAGCATTCAATCAACTACCCAAAATATTCAAAGCCCGAACTAAGGCTGCTGTGCCATCTGTCAAGACCAGCTAAACCATTCAGTTCTTGAAACAAACTGCACAAACCTAGTCGCTATCTCAATGCAGCAACACTATGACCACTTTGCATTGCAATAGACTTATTTTTTCTAATTGCGTTCTCTCTTGTATGATGTTGTATAACTTGTGCTTTACTTGTCAGCACTGTGCATCTGATGCTACAATCCTGTGAAGCCACTGCGAGTAAGTTTTTCAATACATCTGTGCACATATCTACTTGTGCCTACAGCAATAAACTTGACTTTTGAGTGTATACCATCTATAAGATATACTGCAGCCTCATTAGTTCTGGAGACCTAGAATATAGAAGTCGTTAAGTGTGCTGTAGCACTTTTTTTATTCGTAGTTATTTTGTAAATAACACTATTCTTTGCATTTCTGGTCAGATGCTAAATGCATTTTCATTGGCTTTGTATCTGTACTCGGTACAATGACAATAAAGTTGAATCTAATCTAAATAAGACATAGGAGCATAATTAGGCCATTAAGTCTGCTTCACCATTCCGTCATGGCTGACTTATTATTCCTTCAATCCATTCTCCTGCAAGAACCAATCAACCTCTACTTTAAATACACCCAGTGGCTTGGTCTCCACAGCCATCTCTGGCAAAGAATTTCACAGACTCATCCCCCTCCCGCTGAAGAAATTCCTTTCATCTCTGTTCTAAAGCAACATCCTTCTATCCTGAGGCTGTGCCCACTGTTCCTAGGCTCTCCCCCCCCCCGCCCCACTATTGAAAAGGTTGAAAAGGTCAGGGTGTCGGGACCGGAGACGAGGGACAGGATGGTTCAGCTAGCTGCTCTGCTCTGCGCCGAACTAAAGGTCTGCAAACAGGACTGACTTTGTGGACTGCAGTTCAGAACAGTATTTGCTTGCGTTCATCATTTGCATGATCTGTGTTTTATTTTTCTCTGCATATTGGATGTTCAACAGTCTTTTTTTTTAATGGGTTCTTTTGGACTTCTTTGTTTCGTGGCTGCCTGATAGGAGCCGAATCTCAAGGTTATCTAGCGTATGCATACGTTGTTAATAAATGTACTTTGAATTTTGAACTTTATTAGAAATATCCGCCCCAGAGGATATTTCCACTCTATTTAGGCCTTTCGATATTCCTTTGATTTCAACGACATCTCCCTCTTTCTCCTCAACTCCATCAAGAACAACCCCAGAGCTTTCAAATGCTCTTTATGCTTTAACCCTTTCATTTAGACACAGAATACAGAACATAAAATAACACAGGAACAGGCCCTTCAGCCCACAATGTCTGAGCCAAATACAATGCTAAATTAAACCAAATCTCTGCTGTCTCCACGTGATCCCTCCATTCCCTACACTGACTGGCCTCCCCCACCATTCAATCACTCCGGGGTGGCTTGAAAATAATTTCCTGTGCAAAACTTATGGAAATAGAATGAGTAATTCCAGAATTATCTTCAGATTTGGAAATTCCGGTGCCAAGCATTTTGAGATTCGCTATATTGTACCATTTCACGGTTCAAAGTCTGACGAGAAGAAGCTGTGGGAAAAGCAGTGCAAATGGAATCTTTCTCACTCACAAGAACATTATCGCTGTGCACTCTCCCTCAGCAGGATCCATTTCAGTAAGCAAGCAAAAGGAAATGTCTTTGGACAGGAAACTTAGGGGATGACCTTTACGACTGTTGCTTATGAGGAAAGATCTGTCTCTAGCACTTTCTGTTCTATAACAGAAATCAGTTATTTCTCTTATTTCCTGAAGCTTGCCTCTGAAATGGGGCAGGCCTTTGTTGAGTTTCAGAAAAAAATGCCATAACTCATCAGCTTCTGGCAGACTATCACATTAGCAGACTCTGCAGTTTATTGTGTAGTTAAATCCCTTGAAGTGAAGTAGCTTTGGCTCACATGTGTAACACACTCCCAGCTAAAATGTGGGGGTTGCTATAGATATTTAAAGCAGGAAAAAATCAATAAGGTGAGCACTGATCCTGTAGAAAGTCTGGGGAACTAATGTTGAGAAATAAGGAAGTAGCAGATCTTTTTTTTATATATATATATATACTTTATTGTCGCCAAATAATTGATACTAGAGCATACAATCATCACAGCGATATTTGATTCTGCTCTTCGTACTCCCTGGAGTACAAATCGATAATAAATATTAAAAATTTAAATTATAAATCATAAATATAAAATAGAAAAGGGAAAGTAAAGTATTGCAAAAAAACCGAGAGGTAGGTCCAGATATTTGGAGGGTATGGCCCATTTTGGGGTCTGGATCCGTTCAGCAATCTTATCACAGTTGGAAAGAAGCTGTTCCCAAATCTGGCCGTACGAGTCTTCAAGCCCCTGAGCCTTCTCCCAGAGGGAAGAGGGACGAAAAGTGTGTTGGCTGGGTGGGTCGTGTCCTTGATTATCCTGGCAGCACTGCTCTGACAGCGTGCGGTGTAAAGTGAGTCCAAGGACGGAAGATTGGCTTGTGTGATGTGCTGGGCAGTGTTCACGATCTTCTGCAGCTTCTTCCGGTCTTGGACAGGACAACTTCCATACCAGGTATATACATTTATATATAGAACAGGAGGGGAGGAGAAGATGGCGGCGTGACGTAGCGCACGCGGCTGCTCCGAATTGATATCATATTTGTGAAGTAGGATGCTGCGCACAATCATGATTTGATGGAGACAGCCGTGAGAAGCACAGAGGAACGTCTAGAGAAACTTCTGAAATGCCCGCTTCGCTGCCGCTGCTACTGTGCGATCGAGAATCTCCAGAGGGGAAGGCCCCAAATCCTCAGCTTTGCCTATTGCCTGTTGCCGGGGCCGGGGTCGAGGCGCTTGGCAGAGATGGTGCTCGGTGCTCGGTGTCAGAGAGGTGGTCGGAGGCTCGAAGTTTTTGGATGGACTCGGAGTCAGACTGTGGTCGGGTACTTCCAGGACGCTGCATCGGCGAGTTTGCGGTGCTGGAAGCTCATGGCAGGGAGAGTTTCTCCCTTCAAGCGTCTGCGTGAGATGATGGGACTTTCGGAGACTTTGAGATTTTCTTTACTGTGCCCATGGTCTGTTCTTCTATCAAATTACAGTATTGCTTGCGCTGTTGTAACTATATGTAATAATTATGTGTTTTTTGTCAGTTTTTCAGTCTTGGTTTGTCTTGTGTTTCTGTGATATCATTCTGGAGGAACAAATTGTATCATTTCTTAATGCATTAATTACTAAATGACAATAAAAGAGGACTGTGTGTCCTCATAATCTAATCTAATCTAATCTAATCTAGTATTTGCTGTAATTTACAGTTTTTATTATTATGCATTTCATATGATATGCCGGTGATATTAAACTTGATTCTGATTCTGATTAAATGTATATTTTGCAATAGATTTTATAATAAAAGATCAGAATCGAGTTTATTATCACTGGAATACTGTATGTTGTGAAATTTATTGCTTTGTGGAATCAGTGCAGTGCAAGATATAAAAATTACTATAATTCTTAATAAGTTAATTAATAATAACAGTGGTGATGTAGCGTACTTGGGTTCAAAATCTGATGGCAAAGGGGATGAATCCTAAAAATTCCTGTAATCAGAAAGGATGGAGGAAGTGAGGAAAGTTACAATCACCAGGGAACTGGTGGTGAGCCGGTTGTTCTGACTGATGAGTCCTTGGGACCAATGTATTTCATCTTCGAGCCTTAATAAAATTGACTGGTGAGATAATTCAGAATGAATATCAGGTTTATCATCACTGACCTATGTCATGAAATGTGTTGTTTTGCAGCAGCAGTACAATTCAATACATTAAAATTATTGTAAATTGGAATAAGAAATACTATACATGGAAAATAAATTCCTGCAAACAAGAGAGCAAAAAGCGAGGTAGTGTTAATTGGCTCATGCTCCATTCAAAAGTCTGATGGTGGAGGGGAAGAAGCTGTTCCTAAAACATTGAGTGTGTATCTTCAGGTCCCTGTACCTCTTCCCTGATGGTAGTAATGAGAAGAGAGCATGTCCTGGATGGTGAGGATCCTTAATGATGGATGACCCTTCTTGAGGCATTGCCTACTGAAGATGTCCTCGATGATGGAAGGCTAGTGACAATGATGCGGATGGCTGAGGTTACAATACTCTGCAGCTTTCTCTGATCCTGTGCAATGGTGTCTTCTTTCCAGTTACTGATGCAACCAGTTGGAATGTTCTCCATATACAGAAGTTTGCCTGAGACTTTGGTGACATTCCAAATCTCTTCGAACTCCTAAATATAGCCCCTGACGTGCTTTCTTTAGAATTGCAGCAATATGTTGCACCCAGGATAGATCTTCAGAGATGTTTACAGCTAAGAACTCGAAGCAACTCACTTTTTCCACGGCTGACCCCTTGGTGAGGACTGGTATGTGTTCCCCCGTCTTCCCCTTCCACAATAAATTCTTTGGTCTTAACAGATATTGAGTGCAAGGATGTTGATGTCTTAGTTTTAATTTTTTCAGAATTCCCTAAATTCAGAGGAAGTTCCATTAGATTGAAAATGTAGAAACTTTGGTCAAAGAGCAGAATACTCCAGAGCAGTTAGTTCAACAGCTGTCATTGTGTATGGGGTGTCCAGGAAGGGATAGCACCTCCGTTGAAGGAGCTTCTTGTGTCCATTCTGGGGCAGTTCACACATTTTTGGTCCCCACTGGACACTCAGCTCTCACCCGTGGCTCCAAGTAGCTGCTTGCATGCAGCAGTGGCCACACCCTGGTACAGCACTTCAACAGGCTGGCTAAACCAGGTGCAGCAGCCAGCTGCCTCATACCCTGATGAGATATGGGACATGTCTGCTTCAGCATGCAAAGTGAGCTATGGCAGACTGGGCGGATGAGATCTACAGTGAGATCCAAAGGTGAGAAAAGCAGTACTACAAAGCTCCTTGGAGTGTAGAGTGGATGACAAGGTGCAGAAGAAGTCATGGTCATCCACTGCAACCAAGGAACCAGATGGTGATGCTTGCTCTTACCACTGGACTTGGACTTCTGAGGTCAAGAGAGTGGAACTGTTCTAGTGCAAAGGCTTTTCCACATTAAACACTTTCCTACACAGATTTCTTGTCATCATCAGACATGGCGAACAACCACTGCCACCACCACGTAAGTATATACTATATAGCAGGACAATTAGATTATGAAGACACGTAGTCCTCTTTTATTGTCATTTAGTAATGCATGCATTAAGAAATGATACAATATTTCCTCTGGTGTGATATCACAAAACACAGGACAGACCAAGACTGAAAAAACTGACAAAACCACATCATTATAACATATAGTTACAACAGTGCAACAATACCATAACTTGATGAAGTCCATGAGCACAGTAAAGTTCAAAGTTTCTCAAGTGTCCCACATCTCACGCAGACGGGAGAAGGAAGAAAAACTCTCCCTGCCATGCCGACCACAATCCGACTCTGAGTCATCTGAAAACTTCGAGCTCTGATCAGCTCCACGACATCGAATACTGAGCGCCATCTCTGTCCAAACGACTCGACCTCCCTCTCAGTCGCCAAAAGCAGGCAAGGCCAGGGATTTTGAGGCCTACCCTCCAAAAGATTCCCGACCACACAGTAATGACAGTAGCGAACGAGTGTTTCAGAAATTTCTCCAGATGTTCCTCTGTGCTTTCACGTCCATTCTCCATCAAATCAGAATTGTCCACGGCCCCTATTTAACAGATACAACATCATTTTTCATCAGAGGGCTGCGCACATGCAGGCGCGCCGCCATCTTCTCCTCCCGCCTATTAGGAAAATACAAGATAAGGCAAAATCCACAGTTTTATGAAATATAAATAATTTTTGACCATCTCTATGCATAAAGGGAAGCAATGGGTGTACTATAGTTAGATTTCTAGGAGGCATTTGATAAGGAGCCACATCAAAGGTTATTATGAAACAGAAAGACTCATGGAGAAGGATGTAACATATGGCATGGATCAAAGATTGGCTGTCTGGCAAAGGGGAGAAGCACTAGACTGGACTGAGTAGTAAGATGTAATGAGTTTAATGAGAAGTGTTCCCCAGGGATTGGCGCTGGAGCCACAATGTTCAAAATCATATAAATTGCTCAGTGGAAGGCATCAAGGTTGACGCAAAGGTGGGTAGGACCATAAGCTATAAGGAAACTAAAAAAGAGATTTAGAGATGCTTTGTGATAGGACACTGACTTGTCATAATTTGAAATTATACTTTTTCACAGGAGAAATTTAAAAAAAGAAACATGCTTTCCAAGTGGTGGGGGATTGCAGATTTGTGAGGTACACGGGGATCCTGGGGATCCTAGTGCATAATTTGCAAAAAGCTTCGTATTTCAGCACAACAAATAACTAGCAAAGCTAACAATGTTAAATAATTTATTACCAAGGGGTTGAATACAAAGTTAGTGGGGCCTTGCTTCCCTGAAGTTGGCCAGTAGTATGGAGTCCTGGTCTTGTACTTTTTGAAGGAGGAATGCAAATGCATTGCAAGTAGTTCAAAGGTTTACTTGACTAATACTTGGTACTGGCAGCTTATTTTATGAGGAAAGGTTAAACAGGCTCAACATTTACCTACTGGAGATCAGAAGAGTGAGGCTGAAAGATATAAATCCTGAGGGTACATGACAGGGTGAATGTGGAGAGAATCTCTTCTGGGAGAATTGGAAAACAGGGGACAATCTACCATTTTAGACAGGTGTTTTTTTTTGATTTCTCTAAGATTGAGAGTGTTGGGAACTTCCTCCAAACAAATGCAACATGATCTTTGAACACCTTTTAGGCAGAGGTGGATAAAGTCTTGATAAGAATATAATTTATTTATTTACTTATTTCTTGAGATATAGTGTAGAATAGGCCCCTGCCACCCAGCAATCCCCCGATTTAACCCAGCCTCATCACGGGACAATACACAATAAGCAATTAACCTACCAATTGGTATGTCTTTGGACTGTGGGAGGAAACCGGAGCACCGGGAGGAAATCTACACGGTCACAGAGAGAACGTACAAACTCCTGACAGGCAACACCTGTCCTGAAAGCACTTCCTCAGGAGTCGTCAAGTCATCAAAAGCCTTGGCAAACTTCTCTAGATGTGCAGTGGAAAGTATGCTGACTGGCTGCATTACAACCTGGAATACATTTGAGTGGAAAATACTACAAAAGATAATGGATTTGGTGCAGTACATCATTGGTAAAACCCACCCAACCATTGAGCATACAGTATGTACAATAAACGTTGCCATAGAAAAACAGCATCCATCATCAAAGATCGTCAACACCCAGGCCATGCTCTTTTCTTGCTGCTGCCATCAGGTAGGAAGTACAAGAGCCTCAGGACTCACACCAGCAGGTTCAAGAACAATTACTACTCCTCAACCATCAGGCTCTTGAACAAAAGGGGATAACTACACTCACTCTATTTCTGGTGTCTACACAACCAATGGTTTCACTTTAAGGACTCTTTTACCTTGTTATTTCATGCTTATTATTTATCGATACTTATTTATACCTGTGTTTGCACAGTTTGTTGTCTATTAATTCTGTTTACAGTTACTGTTCTATAGACTTGGTAGGTGTCAGGGTTGTCTGTGGTGGCATTTATGTACTCCGATAATAAATTTTACTTTGAACTTTGAACTTTAAAAGGTGTATCAGACTTGAGAAATAGGAAAACTTACTCATGCTCTGGTGTCTGTTGCTCTTGCCCTTGGAAAGCACTCGGAATGTGACTGTCAACTTCTGACGTTTATGTAGATTCCCACTCAGCGTCTGGCATTCTGTTGAGACTAAAGAGCTGCTGCCACAAATGTTGAATGATTCCTTTTTAATTTTTCTAATGGGCCAGATGAAGTGAAATTAGCACCTGGTTTATTGCAATCCGAAGCCATCCACACTTCCTATCCTCATGCTGTTCACACTCTATTTGTTTCTGACTGCTTTTAATTTAGTCAAAGACGGAGAAAGACATTCCACTCCAAATGTGAGCATCTGCTCTTTCCCCTCTGTTCGGTTGACTACAAATGCTTTGTCCTTCAAGTCTTTCCTTTCCTTAATGCTCATCTGACTGTATTGGGATTTTACTCAAATTCCAATCATTGCTGTTGGCAACCATATTGAAATCCATTAGTGACATCAATCCACTCAGCAGGAATCGTTCACTCAGCTCACCAGACTCACAAACATGCCTGATCCTTTACCTCAATACCTTTCTCCTTCTCTATTGGTATTGGTGTATTATTGTTACATGCACTGAGTGGTCACTTTATTCAGTACACCTATACACCTGCTCATTAATTCACATATCTAATTAGCCAATCATGTGGCAGCAAGTCAATGCATAAAAGCATTCAGACATGGTCAAGTTAAGTGGCAACTTGTTCAGATTCTTTTTTGGTTTTGATGAGTCTTAAAACAGGTCATTCTAGTAGTAAGGTTGATTTACTATTGGAAGCTCTTCAAACTTTATTTGTTATTCAAAGTATTGGTTTGCATTCTTTCATCTTATGGACCCCTGCACAGGGAGGTATTAAGGGGAATAAGTGTGTTGACTGTTTAGCTAAAAAAGCTGTTAAAAGTTCAACCGTGGGTATAGACCTTCCACTTAGAAAATCAGAAGCTAAAGGGTTGGTAGGGTTAAAAACCAGGGGATTCTTGGCAAGACTTGAGGGATGATGGGTATAAGGGGAGACATCTTTAGAGAATACATAAAACAGTTGGGTTGATGGGAAGAGGGGGTAAAGCAAGAAGGGTAGGAATTATATTAAACTGACTTAGAATTGGGCATACTATGCTTAATCATCCCTTGTATCTTGTCAGAAAACATCATTCTGGGTTGTGTAGATTTTGTCATCATTATGAAACAGTTGAGCACATACTATTACAGTATGAAGCATATTAGTTTGAAAGAAATCAAATGCAGGCTTCGATATTATACCTGGAGGTTGATAATTTTAGTTTAAAAACTTTATGAAGTATTTTATTTAAATCACAGCATTGTCTTTAGAGTAATTTAGTTTTCATTTGATAAAGAACTAGTAGGAGTTTTATTTCCCAATTCTCTACACCACACTCCAGTCCAGTTGGTGGTGGTAATGCCCCTTTAAGTTGGTCTGCCAACTGTCATTAAAGATCAGAAGAAGAAAAAGAAGAGGGTTCATTCGTTGTTCAGACGAAACATCAGAATGGGAAAGAAATTTGATCTAAGTGACTTTGACTGTCAAGTGATTGTTGGTGTGATACGGGCTGATTTGAGTATCTCAGAAACAGCAGATCTTCTTGGATTTTCATACCCAATAGTCTCTAGAGTATCCTGAGAATGATTTGATAAAGTAGTGGTGTTGGGATGGGTTATTGGATGGAGACATTGATCTGCCTGACAGCTTGTGGGAAGAAATTGTTTTTGAGTCTCGTGGTCTAAGCGTGGATATTGCATAACCTGTAACAAATCAATTACAATAAAAAACGTAAGTCTGATACTGAGTGAAGTTCAGTGCGGGCAAACAACAAAGTGCAAAATCATAAAGAGGTGGATAGTGAATCAAGAGTTCGCCCTATCAGACAAGAGGCCTGTTGAAGAACTTGCTGACAATGAGACAGAAGCTGTGCTATGTTGTAGTATGTGCTTTCAGGCTTTTGTATCTTATGCCCTGCTGTGGTTTGTGGGTTCTTTGATTATGTTAGCTACTTTCCTGAGACAGCAAGAAGCATAGACAGTGTCTATAGAGTGAAGAATGGTTCCAGTAATGTGCTGAGCTGTTTCCTCAGTCTCTGCAGTTTCTTGCGGTTAAATGCAGAACACTTGCCCTTCCAAGCTGTTGTGCATCCAGTTATTGTCGTTGTTCCTCTCCACGCTTTGTGGTACATTAGGCGGCAACCTTGCCACTCCTTTAGCATTTTGCCTGTTTTTTTTATGAGAACGAGTTGCTCACTCAACACTTAACACAGCACAGAAGGAAATCGTGCAAGGATTCAAGCCCGAGGCCACCCAACTCAAAGTCTGGTGTGGCTGCCACAACTCCACCAGTCAGCTTAGGCATCCGCATTGACACACAAAGTGCTGGAGGAACTCAGGAGGTCAGGCGGCATCAATGGAAATGAATAAACAGTCAACGTTTTGGGTCAGGACCCTTCAACATGTCTGAAACATCAACTCTTTATTTATTTCTATAGATGCTACCTGACCTGCTGAGTTTCTCCAGTATGTTATGTATGTTGCTCTGGATTTCCAGCACCTGCAGAATCTCTTGTGTTTATGCATTGAGATAGAATGGTTTCTATGGTACGTGGATAAACATTGGTAAAGATAATTGGAGACACGCCGTATTTCTTTAGTTGTCTGAAGAAATAGAGATGTTGGTGTTCTCTTTTGGCTGTGATATCAAGATGCTTGGACAAGGACAGGCTGCTGGTGATGGTCACTCCTAGGTACTTGAAGCTCTCAACCCTCTAACTGCATATTCCTTGGTTGCCAATAATCAAGTTCAAAGTAAATGTATTATCAACGTACACATATGTTACCATATACAACCCTGAGATTCAACACAGTAAACAAAACAGAATCAATGAAAGACCACACCCAACAGGACAAACCCTTGGTCAAGAACCTGATGGCTGAGGGGTAATAACTGCTTCTGAACCTGGTGGTGCAGGTCCTGAGGCTCCCGTACTTTCTTCCTGATGACAGCTGTGAGAAGAGTGTATGGCCTGAATGGTGGCGCCCCCTGTTGATGGATGCTGCTTTCCTACAACAGTGCTCCGTATGGATGTGCTGAACAGCAGGGAGGGCTTTACTCGTGATGGAGTGGGCCATATTCACTAGTTTTTGTCGGCATTTCTGTACAAGGGCATTGGTATTTCCATAGCAGGCCATAATGCAACCAGTCTATACACTCTCCACCACATTTTTATAGAATTTAAAGATTTAAAATTTAATATCCAAAAAATTCTAAGAAAGTAGAGGCTCTGCTGTGCTTTCTTCATAATGACAGCTACATGCTGGACCCAGGACAGACCCTCTAAAAAGATAATATGGAGGTATTTAAAGTTGTTAACCCTTTCCACCTCTGATACCCTGATGAGGACTGGCTCATTGACCTCAGGTTACCTCCTCCTGATCAATAATCATCTCCTTGGTCCTGCTGACATTGAGTGAAAGTTTGTTGCTATGGCACCCTCAGCCAAATTTTCAATCTCCCTTCTACATGTTGCTTCATCTTCACCTCTGAGTTGGCCAATGACTGTGGTGTCATCGCCAAACTTAAATATGGCATTGGAGTTGTGCTTAGCCTCAAAATCATTTAAGTATAAAGCAAATAGAGCAGGGGGCTTGGCGCAGAGCCTGGTGGTGCACCTGTGCTAGTGGAGATTGTGGAGGAGATGTTGTTGCCAATCTGAACTGCTGGAGTCTGCAAGTGAGGAAATTGAGGATCCAGTTCCACAAAGAGGTACTGAGGTCTCAGACTTGAAAAGTATTGATCAGTTTTGAAGGGATTATAGTATTGAATGCTGAGCTGCAGTCAATGAAGAGCATCCTGTTGTATGCATCTTCACTGTGTAGATGTCCCAGAATAGAGTGAAGAGCCATGAAATGGCATCTGCTGTGGACTTGTTGGGCCAGTAGCCAACCTGGAGTGGACCCAAGTCACTTCTCAGGCAGGAGTTGATATATTTCACCACCAACCTCTCAAAACGCTTCATCCCAGTGGAAGTATGTGTTACTGTACAGTAGTCGTTGAGGCAAGTTGCCGCGTTGCTCTTAGGCACCAGTATAATTGAAGCCTTCTTGAAGCCAGAAGGTACCTCAGAATGCCAAAACGAGAGGTTAAATATATCGGTGAATACTCCAGCCAGTTGATCAGCACAGGTCATTAGTACTCGGCCGGGTACCCCATCTGGTCCGTATGCTTTCTGTGGATTCACCCTCCCGAAGGTTTCTCTCACGTCAGCCTCAGAGACTGAAATCACAGGGTCATTGGGGGCTGTTGGAGTTTGTGAAGGTGCCTCCATGCTTTGATTGTCCAAGCGAGCAGAAAAAGCATTGAGTTCATCTAGGAGGAGGAGATAGCTTTCAAGCTGGTTCTTTAAGGTTTCTTAAGGTTGTTATAACCAGTGGCGGTAATGGGCACCAGTTTTCACTACATATTAAATGCTCTCAATGCTGTTTGTCACAAATAGCCTCTGACAACCAAATTTAGCTCCTGGCCTTCACGTGTGGCTTAGCTACTAAGCTCAGTGGAACAGTTTTTACAGACAGGAGAAGGAGCAAAGGAGGGTTCCAAGTGTCTTAAAACCAGTTGCTTTGGGCAGATGGGGCTCCTCAGCCCTGTTGGTAGATCATCCAGGAGAAGGAAAACTCTGATCTCAAACCTCTGCTGCCTTTTTGCTATACCCACTCATGGGGAAGCTCTTCAGGAGTAAACTGCGAGGGAAAAATCAGGAGCTGGAATACCAAAGACAGTCTTACGTTGAGTTCAAAGTTGACAGGCAACTCCTGCGAAGTTGCTGGTGCCAAACTGTATCAGTATCAGCTGTTACTTTAGGTTCTTCAGATGTGTGGAGAGGGGAAGTTTGCTACATGGGCAACAGCTTGCTCTCCATATCGTACTGCCCAATTTTGTATAACTAGTCAACTAGGATGCAACATTCATGGTCGACACTGGCCGACGGAGTCCTCATCATGACCTAGCATTCAAGCCCTGCCACACTTGTCGAGCATCCTTCAACATTTTGTGTGTGTTGCTTGGATATACTCTCAATTTATACACAATATGTAAGCAATCTATATGTAATTAATGATTTTTTTCATTTACACGTTTGTTTTGTGCTGTATTGGATCCAGAGTAACAATAATTTCCCTTCACAATTGTGCACTGGAAATTACATTAAACAATCTTGAATCTATGATAGGAATTAACAGCAGCAAACCAACCACACAGGTACTTGGCCCGAGATATGAAAGGTATTAATTTAAAAAATCCCAGGGTGGATCTCTCCTCTCTGAAAAGAAAAAGGAAGCTTGATCAGGATTAAAATTACAGAAATAATAGATGTGGAGATTTCCCACTTGATTGCAGAAGGATAGGGTAGGGAGCAGAGTGATGCAACCAAAATTAGATTCAGGATTTGTTAAACTGCTAAGAGTAAGCAGAGTCACCCAGACTAGAATTTGCCATAAAATCCACCCCATCCATAACCACTGTCCTCTGTCCACTCTTCTCTCCTATCAGATTCCTTTTTCTTCAGACTTTTACCTCTTCCATCGATCACCTCCAAGCTTCTCAATTCATTCCCCTCCCCCACCCACCCACCTTCCCCCTCACCTGGTCGCGCCTATCACCTGCCAGCTTGTACTCCTTCGATTCCCCCCACTTTCTTATTCGGGCTTCTGCCCCCTTCCTTTCCAATCCTGATGATGGGTTTCAGCCCTTATTCCAGACCTGCTGAGTTCCCCCATTATTTTGTGTGTGTTGCTTTGGATTTCCAGTATCTACAGATTCTCTTGCATTACTGATGAGTGTATGCTTTGGCATAAGACCAAACCTGATGAGATGGATTGTGATTATTTATAGGGCACTTGCCTGCCCAGTGTGGTTTGAATGATCTCTCATCCTAACTGTATTTGGATATGGATCCTGGTCTAATGCACAGAGATACTCTGTTCCCCCTTGCAAAGAATTTCACTCACCCCCTGGACTATATTATACGACCTTATCAATATCAGCTTGGTCTGGCATTCCTCAGATCCTATCTATCCATGTAACTCCTCCAGATCCCATACACTTCCCTATCTTTACAACTCCTCCAGTCCTTAAACCACTCCTATTATCTCTAACTCCTCCATTGCCTGCAGCCCTCCTATATTTTTAGCCCTCTCTGGCCCCTAAACCCCTTCTGTTCTCTGAAATACCCTCTGGATCCTTTCGCTGTCAGACCCACACACTTCTGTAGCCCTGTCACTCCTCCATTCCTACACCCATCTTATCTCTGTAGTCTTCTGCACCCTAATACTCTCTGTTATTCTAAAATAGCTTCTGGACCTTAAACCCTTCATTATCTCTGTAACCCCCTTTTTGTCCCTATCTGTAACACTCCTCTTGCTTTTACATACTTCACTAACTGTAAATCCCCTTTTCCCCTACACCCACCCTTATCTTTAATCCACTTTGGCCCATTAACTCCCTCCTCATCTCTGTGAACCCCTTCAGCCCTACAACACCTCCCTAAATGGCGACCCCTTTGCTTGCATCTTCGGAAACAACTTTATTTCTATCATTGATATCTCTTTTTTATCCTCTTCAAGGTTGTTTTGAAGAGCCTGACCTGGAGTTACACTCTGACTTCAGTTCTTTGCGGGAACAGGGCCCACTCTCAGGGCCTCACGACCGGCCGCTTTTTGATATCCCAAGGACGCGGCCTGAAAGACTAGCGCACCTTCAGGCTGATTCAAGGCCAGTGTCCCTGACTGACAGGCTGATTCAAGGCCAGTGTCCCTGACTGAGGTGTCGCGGGAGAACATCCGGAATAGCGGGTTAGTTGCCGTGGGCTGAGTGGATAGAGACCTGACCCCTGGGACTTATTCTCTGGGCACAGAACTGGGAAAAAGCGACGCAACATCATAAATCAGCGAGTTGTTTGTTATGTCTCTCCTCTCACTGTGAAACGGGGACACCCCTTATTCCCTCATTAGGGAGAGAGAGCCTGTGGTATGCCAAATTACCGGATGAACGAGTAGCCTTTGGGGTACTGCAAGTCTGTGTCTTTATTGATGCTTTGCTGCACGCTTGAGCGTTCAGTGGGGAGCACTGATGCTTTTTTGCTTGTGGGGGAGGGGGGATGGAAGGGGGGAATTAATTCTTTGGGGCACTCTTCTGTTTACATGGATGTTTGTGAAGAAAAAGAATTTCAGGATATATATTGTATACATTTCTCTGTCATCAAATGCACCTATTGGACCTATTTCTCTAAATCCTCCGTGCCTGCAGCTCGACTAACAGTTGTAATGGTTGTCCATCATGTCCGATGAATGTGGGAGAGTTTTTAAAATGGAAAAGCCGTTGCACCAAGGTAGTTCTACTGTTTGGACCTTAGAAGTCCAAGTCCAGTGGTACGAACAAGCATTACAAACTAGGGTCTTCCTTGGTTGCGGGGGTGACGGTGACGTTTTATGTGCCTTGTCATGCCCTTCGCTCTCCATGGGACTTTGCTGACCCGCCTTCCTGACCGTTGGATCTCATTGTAGATCTCATCCTCTCAGTCCACCAGAGCTGACATTGCAAGCTCAGGCAGCCTTGTTCCCATCTCACCGGCTACCCTCACCTGGCTTCGCCTGCCTGGAGAGGTGATGTACCGGGGTGTGGCCACTGTCACACACAAATAGCCACTTGGAGCTACAGGTGAAAGATGAGTGTCCGGTGGGGACCAATGGTGAGAGAGCTGCCCCAGAATGGACACAACAAGCCCCTTCACCGGAGGTGCTACCCCTCCCAAGACACCTCATACACCACATCTAACAGATGGTAACTGTAGTAAGACCTTCAAAGGCCATACCATTCTTTTAATTCCGTGTTTCTACTGTTTTGATTCATTGTAATTGCACAGTTGGCTGCTCAAATGACAACTGCCCTTATAAAGCTGAAGCATTCATTATTTGGTCTTCGACACAGAGGAATTGTGATTATTTTTAATATTAACAATCGCTGGCTTTCATGTACAGCCTAATAGTTGTCTTACTAATGTATTGACACAACATTTAATCAGCCCAAGGAATTTGACAAGTGATATCCTGCTCTCATTTTATATTAAGTGTATTTTCATTTATGAGACTGAGATGCACAGGCTAACAGTAGACTTGAAAGCATTGGTGTGAAAACTATTTTCCTCCACGATTGTGAGATATAATCATGAGACATTGAAGCAAAACCTCTTTTGAAATTCAGATTGATTTTAATCATCAATGCCGAGGCTGTGGCCTGCAACTAATGGGCTTTTGAATCGGCTGTCCGTTTCCTTTTGTGAACTTCAGTTCTGAAAGCTGTTTGCTTACTTTTATTGCTTGCGTGATTGTTTCTTTACTCTCACTGCACGAGGTCTTCTTCTGTATTAATGGGTTATTTATTTATTTATTTTATTGACATGTAGTGCAGAGTAGGCCCTTCTGGGCCGCACCACCCAGTAACCCCCGAGTTAATCCTAGCCTAAACACGGGACCATATACTACTACTACTACTACGTCGACTCAGGCCTAAGGGGCCGGCGTCGGACACGATGACGGACTCTCCACTTCTCCTTCTCCTTCATCAGTGTGTTCAGTTCATCTATATTAGCCGCACCGCTGTCTTCTAGGAGCGTGTTGACCATAGTCTTGGGAGGGCGCCCAGGGTTCATCCTCCTGTGCTTGGGCTCCCATATGATGACTAGGCTGGCAGGTAGCTCGGGTTGGCATAGACAGTGCCCCGCTAGTTGCAGTCTTCTCACCTCGATTTTATTGGAGAGCATCCGTAGGTGGTTATAGAGCTCAATGTTCGTCATGTGCAGATGCCAACTCACGTCAAGAGCCATCCGGAGCATTCGTGTATAGCAACCATCTAGAGACTTTTGCATCGTCTTGGTGAGTGTCCACGTCTCGCATCCATACGTGAGAATGGACTCTATGACTGCTATGAAAATCCTCTTTTTAAGCCCTCTGGTCAGGTTCGACTTCCAGACTTTCTTCATGTCGTTCATAGTCCTCCACGCCAGCACCTTCTGTATCTTTATGTCCTTCTCCGAACTCATCTCTGGACCATTTACAATGACCAATTAACCAACTAATCAGTACACCTCTGGACTGTGGGAGGAAACCAGAGCACCAAGAGGAAATGTACTCCGGGTACATGGGCATAACGTACAAACTCGTTCTAGGCATTTGTGCGATTTGAGTGCAAGTCACTGGAACTGTATAGCCTTGTGCTAACCACAATGCTATCTTTTACTGGGTTTCTTTGGTTTGTGGCAGCTTGTAAGGAGATGAATCTCGCAGCTGTATAAAATATACCGACTTTGAGAATAAGCATACTTTGAACCTTGAACTTTGTTGGCGTTACTGGCAAAGCAAGTAGTTGTTCTCTCTGTTACATCCTTAGTTACTCTTGTCAAAGGTAAGTAGAGCTGCCCAGGACGGTAAGACACTAAATGGTGATATTGTAGTGTCATTTAAATTCAAGTTGAAGTTGAAGTTTACAGTTATTCATCCATACACATGTATGCAGTTAAATGAAACAATATTCCTCAGGAACCAAAGTACAAAACCTACAGTACATATAATCGCACGCAGCACATAAAACAATATAAACACAATAACACTAACAGATAAAAAAGAGTTTTCTGCAGATGTACAAGTTGACGTAAGGTGCATATATGACATGTAGTTGCAGATATCATATAACAGTGCTATAGCTACTGGCACTGTCATAAGTAATATGCACTGAGTGGTAGCAAGGTGTTTGGAAGTCCCACAACCTGGGGGATGAAGCTGTTGCCCGGCAATTGTGCACCTCAGCTCCATCTGCAAAACGCAGAATTTCCTGGTGGCCAACCATTTCAATTCCTATCCCCATTCCCATTACGGCTTGTCAGTCCATGGCCTCCTCTTTTGCCACGGTGAGGCCACTCTCAGGTTGGAGGAGAAATACCCCATATTCCATCTAGGTACCTTCCAACCTGATGGCATGAACCATTGATACCTTGGCCTAAAATATCAATGGTTTATTCATTTCCATAAATGCTGCCTGATCTGCTGAGTTCCTCCAGCATTTTGTGCATGTTACCACAAGACTATAAGAACTGGGCCATATGCCATTAGATCAGCTCCGCCATTTCATCGTGCGTGATCCATTATCCCTCTCAGCCCCAATCTCCTGCCTTCTCCCTGCATCCTTCAAGCCCTGACTAATCAAGAATCTATCAACTTCTACCTTAAGTATACCCAATGACTTGGCCTTCACAGTTGCCTATGGCAAAAAATTCCATAGATTCACTTCTCTCTGAGTAAAGAAATTCCTTCTCACCTCCATTCTAAATGGGCATCTTTCTATTCTGAGGCTGTCTACTCTGGTCTTAGACTCTCCCACTATAGGAAGCATCCTTTACACATCCACTCGATCGAGGCCTTTCAGCATTCAATAGGTTTCAATTACATCACCTCTCATTCTTATGAATTACACAGTCTAATAGTCCTGGTTCTTAAACCATGATACCTTTTGTCCGATGATGGAAGGTCAAATAGATTGCGGGATAGATGGGAAAGGTCCTCGACGATGTTGAGGGTCTTGCGAATAAAGCACTCAAGAATCGAATCAGCTGAGGGACACAAGGTCACTTAATCCTGCTCTACCTTTCCATGTGATCATAGCTGGTCTATCCGGGGACTCAACTCTTCCTCTTTGCTAGTTTCCCATGGCCCACAGTCGCCCAATCTTTGCAAAAATGGCTTAGCTCCACTTCAAACCACCCTCTGGGACAAAGAATTCCAGTCTAACTTTCCCACCAATCCACATAGCTCTCCACACAGCCATTCTGTGGCCACTTTATTAGGTACCTCCTGTACCTAATGAAGTGGCCACTGAGTGTATGGTCACGGTCTTCTGTTGCTGTAGCCCATCCACTTCAAGGCTTGCCATGTTAGGCATTCAGAGATGCTCTTCTGCACACCACCATTGTAACGCATAATTACCTGAGTTACTGTCACCATCCTATCAGCTTAAACCAGTCTGGCCATTCTGTGAGCTCTCTGATTAACAAAGTGTTTTTTCTCACAGAACTGCCACTCACTGGACTTTTCTTTCAGTTTTTTTGCTCTGTTCTCTGTAAACTCTGGAGACTGTTGTGGATGAAAACCGGAGGAGATCAGCGATTTCTGAGGTACTCAAATCACCCTGTCCAGCACGTTGCTGAATGTTAATCCGTCTGTGTCACGAGCACTGTGTTTTTGTTTGTTTCCATGAGTACAGTTTCAATTCAACTCACTGTGCTCACGATTGAACTGGACACACCGCTGGAAGTTGGCAGAAGCTGGATTGACTCTGTGTGTCTTTATCTTGTTCTGTCTCTCTCCTGCCCGGCTCACCCTCGCTGTCTTGCTCTCAGCAGTCCCATTTTCACTGCCTCTCACTCATTGTCTCTCTTTCGACCTCTGTCTCCATGTCTCTGTTGTTCTCACTCACCTTCCCTGTGTCTCACCCTCTGCCTCACTTTATCTTGACAGTCTTTCTCACTACCCAGCTCAGACGTTCATTCCCCATCTCACTTCCTCTTACAACTCCCCCACTTCCATTTATCAGTCTGTCTCTCACTCTGTGTGCATGAGTGTCTCTTTCCCTCCCAGTCTCTCTACCCCATCCCCACAGACACCCTCATTGCTCTCACTGGCTCTCTGCTGTCATTCTGCATCTCACTCACCTGTTCTAGTCACTTTCATGTTTTCTCATACTCTGTAACTCTGTCTCTATCACCCTCTCAATCTCTGCTACACCCTCTCTCACTCTCTCCCACACTCCCGCTCTCCCTCCCTCATCCCCTCATCACCCCTCCTCCTCATTCTTCCCCTCTCCTTCTCTTTCTTCCCCCACTCTCTCCTTCCTCCCTTCTCTTCACCTCTTACTTCCCACTACCTTCGCTCTCCCCACTCTTCTTCTCTCCTCTCTCTCTCCTTCTCTCCCCCCTCTCCCCCGCCACCACTCTAACACCTCTCCCTCTCTCACTCTCACTACATTCACCTCCTTCTCTCTCCCTCCTCTCACCTTCTCCCTGTCCCCACCCCCTCTCTCTCTCTCCCTTCTCTTTCCTTCCCACTCCCCCTCTCCCCCCTCCCCCTCTCTCCCACCTTTCTTTCTCCCTTCTCCTTCCTAATCACCTCCCCATCTTTCTTTCCCCTCTCTCTCTTCTTCTCCCCCTCTCCCCCTCACTCTCCCTACACTCCCTCCCCCCTCTCCTTTCTCTCTCCCTCCCCCCCTCCCCTCTCCTTCACCATTTCTCTACTCTCTCCCCCTCTCACTCTCTTTCCCCTTTCCTCCTTCTCTGTCCCCTCTCTCCCCCTTTCCTCCTCTCTCCTCCCCTCTCCCTCCTGCCTCTCCCCTCTCCCCTCTCTTCCCTTCCCCCTCTCCCCTTCCCTCCTTCTCCCTCCACTCTCTCTCCCCACTCTCTCTCTCTCCACTCTCACTCTTCCCAGAACTCCTCCCTCTTCTCTCTCCCTCTCCATTTCTCTCCCACCCCTTTCTCCCTCCCTTCTACCCTATTTTCCCTCTCTCCCCCCCTCTCACTCCCCCTCCCTCCCCTTCTCTCACTTCCCTTCTCTCTCTCTCTCTCCTTTTCTCTTTCTGCTTTCCTCTACACCCCCTGTTTCTCCCCCTCCATCTTTCTCTCCACTCTCTATCTCCCCTTGCCACCACTCTACCACCTCCCTCTCTCTCCACCTCTCTCTCCCCTCTCCCCACACTTCTGCCCCATCTCTCTCCCTTCTCTCTCCCTCCCCCCTTTCCTTCCCCTTTCTCTCTTTCCTTTCTTCCTTTGTCTCTCCCTTACTCTCCCTACACTCCCTCCCCCTCTCCCCTCTCCCTTCTTCTTCCCTTCTCTCCCTCTCCCTTCTTCCTCCCTTCCCCCTTATCTCCCCTCTCTACCTCCCCTCTCTTGTCTTCCCCTCTCTCCCATCTCCCCCCACCGCTCTCTCTTCCTCTCTCTCTCCCTTCCTCCCTATCCCTGTCTCCCCATCTTTCTCCCCTCCTCCCCTGCCACCACTCTAACCTCTCCCCTTCTCTCTTCACCCTCCCCTCTTCCTCTTCCACCTTGCTTTTCTTCCCTCTCTCTCCCTCTCTCTCCTCTCTCTCTCTCTGTCTATCTCTCCCTCACACACATTTCAGCCATGCTTTATTATACCATCCTGTTCATCGCCACATTCAAGCAGATGCCCACTGATCACCCCCTCCCTCTTCTCAGTGTGCCATCTCTCCCGGGACAGCTGCTTTCCATCCCCTGGCCTTCTGCCTTGCTTCACAGGCAGCCAGTTCTGATCAGAGCTTCATCTCACAACAACAGATGTGAGCTGACAACTAAATTCTGTTTTAATTAGGGTGCTAATAATGTCTGTGAACTCCCTAAATTGTCAGATTCCTGCATATTAAACAGCTCTGCGCTCCTCATTTGCAGATTAATTAAATTCATGGACCAAATATTATATTTAAATTTCCTCTCAGTGGGTATGTGATTGTTTACTACAATACTTGTGCCAACTTTGTAAGAATTTTATTTCTTCATAAACCTAAATATTGCTGCTGATGTTTCTAAAGGAGGACCAGGCCTACAGAATATTCCCAAGTGTTCGTACTCTGTGGATCGTTCTGAGGAAATCTGGCTGCTGAACTCTCAAGGGTTGAAGGCTAAAGTCACACTTGAACCTGGCAATAGGCAAAACTGCTTCAAATGCTTTCCTACAGGAATAAAGGCATTGGTAATGAACCAAATGTGCCTTCAATCTACATCATTACATTTAATCATTGTAAGAGCAGGGTCAAGCAAGTCATTGCCTTAACACTTTAACTCAAATCCCTTCTATTGACTCCACCTACACCCTCCATTGCCCTGGAAAATCAGGGACCCTTCCCACCTCGGTCATTCTCTCTTCTGCTCTCTCCAACAGATTAAAAAAATGAAAACACATTCCACCAGACTCAAGTTCAGCTTCTATCCCACTGTTATCAGACTTTTGAACAGACTTCTCATACATTAAAACATGGACTCTTGATCTCCCAGCCTACTTTGTTATGGCTGTTGCATTATATTTGTCTGCGTTGACACACCATATATTCCATTTTATTTTCTTTTTACAACCACAAAGTAAATATGTATGGCATAGAAGGGTCTTGACCTGAAAAGTCACCCATTTCCTCATTTCTATACATGCTGCCTTACTTCTCCCCTGACTATTACTTCCCCCAGGTCCCCTCCTTCTTCTCTTTCTCCTATAGTCCACTCTCCTCTCCTATTAGATTCCTTCTTCTCCAGCCCTTGACCTTTCACATTTACCTGGATTCACCTATCACCTCTGAGTCACCTGGCTTCCCCTCGTCTCTCCTTTTTATTCTGGCATCTTGCCCCGTCCTTCTCAGTCCTGAAGAAGGGTCTAGGACTGAAATGTCAACCGTTTATTCCTCTCCATAGGTGCTCCCTGGCCAGCCGAGTTCCTCCATCATTTTGTGTGATGCAAAAGGAAAGGTTTTTTTCTTTCTGTATCTTGGTACATGTGACAATAATAAACGAATGCCAATATCAATTTTTCTTGCTGCTCTGTTGCACCTCACTTCTGTGAGAGTGAAGTTAATCTCCAGCGCAGTTAGAAAACTCTTCAGCAAATGATGACTACACTCCAAAGCGAAGGTAAACTGAACCTCAAAGTTGAGCTGCAGTGTGTTGTACTCCCTCAGTGACTGAGCTCCTTCATTGCTGATGCTTTTACTCAAACAGATGGCAGGATGGCTCCTGCACTCAATGCCTACAAGACAGAGACCTCTGCTGGAACGCACAGCCCTCCGAAAATAAATGTCCAATACGAGCCTCTGAAGAATGCCGACCTCATCCCACATCTTAGGAGCTGTCTGTCATTGATGACAGATATTGATGATGAAATGCAGCATTATCCTCAGCATATTCCTTGGTCACGCGAGGTAAGGGATACTGGAAAACTGAGAACATAGGACCTGGCATATAGTCAAAGTAAAACTTACATACGTGAATGTCACCACATATAACCCATTTTCCTGCGGGGACACTCAGCAAATCTATAGAACCGTAACTGTAAGCAAGATCGATGGACGACAAACTATGCGAAAGCAAATATAAATAAATAGCAATAAATAACGAGAGTATGAAATAGCAAGATAGAGTCCTTAAAGAGAGGTCACTAAGTTTTATGGTCTAGTAATCGCTGTTTCAAAGATCTGGCATACTTACAGCAATCAACTCAAATCATTGGAAAACTACTACTGATGAGGTCTCTGTAATCTCCTCCAGATGCACTTGAAAGAAAAGTGAACCAAAGTCAGTGTCCTGTGCCAGGCAAACATCCCAGTGTTGAATTATTTGGTACACTCTGCTGGCCCTGCTGGTTGGCCCATGTTGCTCTTACTCCTGATGCCAAACTCTCAAAGCAGGCATTCCAAAGGTTAGATCTATTTGTCACATGTACATTGAAACAGACTGTGAAATGCATTGTTTGGCATAAAATCAAATTAGTGAGTACTGTGCTGGGCAGCCCACAAGCATCACCAGGCTTCTGGCTTCAACATAACACGTCCACAACTTACGACAAAACCTTCCAAAACATAGTGGATTCGGCTCAGTACATCATGGGTGAAACCCTCTCAACCGGTGAGCACATCCACATGAAATGTTGCTGTAGAAAAGCAGCATCCATCATCAAAGATCCTCACCACCCAGGCCATGCTCTTTTCTCACGACTGCCATCAGGTAGAAGGTAAAAGATCTACAGGACTTGCACCACCAGGTTCAGGAGCAGTTACTGCCCCTCAACCATCAAGCTCTTGAATAAAAGGGTATAAAGTAAAGGCATCTGTTAGTCTTGCAAGACCATGGATCTGTGCCTGGAAAGCCTTCACTCTCCAGGGAGCAGGCCTGGGCAAGGTTGTATGGAAGACCAGCAGTTGCCCATGCTGCAAGACTCCCCTCTCCACAACACCAATGTTGTCCAAGGGAAGGGCATTAGGACCCATACAGCTTGGCACCAGTGTTGTCGCGGAGCAATGTGTGATTAAGTGCCTTGCTCAAGGACACAACACGTTCCCTCGGCTGGGGCTCGAACTCACGACCTTCAGGTCGCTAGTCCAATGCCTTAACCACTTGGTCACGTGCCCACAAATGTATAACTACACTCATTTAAGGACTCTTTTACCGTGTTATTTCACGCTCATTATTAATTACTATTTATTTATATCTGTATTTGCACGGTTTTTTCTCCATTGATCCTGTTTACAGTTACTGCTCTATAGATTTGCTAAGTATGTCCACAGAAAAAGAATCTCTGGGTTATATGTGGTGACCTATATGTACTCCTTTGACTTACTAACCCTAGCCCGTACACCTTGTGAATACGAGAGGAAACGGGAGTGTCCGGAGGAAACCAATGGGGGGAACATACAAACTCCTAAAAGAGAGCAGCAGGAATTGTATCCCAGTCTGAGAGGTGATGCTGTTCTAGTATTATGCCAACTGCTACACTACCATATTCTGAACGGTGTCACAGCAAGATAATACCAGGCAAAGAGAAGAAAGGGTCTTAGGTAGTGTTTGAAGACATCTTGAACAAGTGCCACTTTCCACTGATTCTTGGAGGAACTCTGGCTCACGACCCCTCAGAGAGGAGAAGGAGTATTAGGGATGGTATTGAGAAGCTTGCGTCCATGCATCGGGGCTCACAAAAGCACTGAATAATTGACAAAAGGAGCAGATTGCCTCACAAGTCTCACTATCTCATTTCCTAGCTGTTGAAGAGCCTCCAATTAACCTCCTCAACCACAAAGTTCATTCTCAATCTCAACCGTTACTGAAGAAGAAAGAGGTGTGATACTTGATGGTTAGCGCTTGGTTCCACCCATTGCTTTTGCGACCAAGATCCGGAAGAAACTTGTTGATTTCCTCAAGGGCAGGAGGAAACTCTGCATCTTAGTGTTAATTCTAAATCTCAGGATCAGGAGGGTGCACTGATATACATCCTTACCTTACTCTCATTCTTTGGACCCTGCAGAGTTACCTATATTGTGAGCATCTTTCCCAGTGCGGTTCAGCAGTGACATATTGGAAAAGGAACTGTTTTCACAATGACACACAGCTCCTATTAGCATACATTACCTATGGCTAGAGTCACAGAGCCATACAGCATGGATGCAGGTCTTTCTGCCCAACTGTTCCATACTGGCCAAGATGCCCCATCCAAGCTAGTCCCACTTGCCAGGGTTTGGCCCATAACCTTCTAAATTTTTCCTGTCCACGTGCCTATCCAACTTTTTTTTGGTCGTTATTGTCTATCCCTCATCCACTTTCTCAGACCATGTTACCCTTTCTGAAAAAAAATTTGGCCTCAAGTTCCTAGCAAATTTCTCCCCTCTCAGCTTAAACCTATTCCCTCTAGTTCTTGGTTCCACAACCTTGGAAGAAAGACTGAGTGCATTAACACTATCTATACTCCCCATGATTTTATACAATTCTATCAGATCACCTCTAATTCTCCTCCACCCTAAGGAAAAAAGTCCTAGTCTCTCTAACTTCTCCCTACTCAGTCCCATGAGCCCTGATAACATTGCTCTAAATCTTTATTTCACCTTATTTCAGCTTAATAATGTCTTCCCTACAGCAGGACGAGCAAAACTGAACACAACACTCTAAGTGTGGTGTCATCAGGCTATTGTACAACCAACTTTGATAAAGGCTAGCATGCCAAAAGCCTTCTTCACTACCCTGTCTACCTGTGGCTTCATTTTCTCGAAGAAAATTGCCTGTCTGTTACCAGGGACCTTTCAGAGTTAGGGACACAGTTCTCTGTAGTCGGGATGCCTCTTTGGGCTGTAGAAACATGAAGATGATCTGGTGTGCTGGTGCGAGCCACACAGCACCATGATTTATGTCTATTGCCATGGGTGTTGTGAGGCTCAACAGGGTGGAAAAATCTTGACCAAGTGGATTGCTACCGAGTCAGAAATAGATCACACTGACAACTCAAGCCACCTTCTAAGCCACATTGCACAGTATAATTTCCTGAGTGGCCTGCTTCTGCAAACTCCTTGCCCTTACCCATGCCCTTTCTACTGTCAGGATATACCAAGGGGGTCCAGTCTGCCATCTGTTGATGACAGGGTGAGGTCTTACTGTGTGGGAGTAGTTTTCCCACACTTTACATTGCGGATCTAGCGTGGAGGTTATTACATGAATCTGTCTCATGTGATAAAGTGTATAGGAGTCACACCAGCTCTTCAGTCTGGATTAATCCACGTTCCAGGTGACTATGGAACATGAGATGCTGTGCATTTGAAAGGGCTGCTCCTCAACTTCCTGTTCCATGTTCCTGAACTTTCATCACCTGATGCGGAATGGTTCTGTGTCCTCCTCGTCGGTCCAAACTAGACTGAAGGGGTTGTTAGATTTGAAAAGGATGTTGTCCCAAAAGTTTTTTCTGAAGACAGGAATGAGGCACACATTTTTTTTTATTAAATGTTCATCAAAGTACAGCTGAGACAGGGTCAGAAGTACCAGCAAGCAGCGCAAGTAAAGAAGTAGCAAAGAAACGTGAGCACACTCAGGGCTGGAGGAGCAACACTTTATGTTCCACTTGGGTAGCCTCCAAACTGATGGCATGAATGTCCATTTCTTGAACTTCTGGTAATGCCCTACCCTTCACCCTCTCCTTCACCAGTCCCTTTCCTTCTCTCATCTTATCTCCTTGCCTGCTCATTGCCTCCCTCTGGTGCTTCTCCCTCCTTTTCCATGGCCTTCAATTCCCACCTATCAGACTCCCTGACTCCCCCTTCTCCAGCCCTGTATCTCTTCCTCCGATCAATTTCCCAACTATTTACCTCATCCCTCCCCTTCTCGGTTTTACCTATCACCTCTCCCTTCCCCCACCTTTTAAATCTACTCCTCATCTTTTTTTTCTCCAGTCCTGCCGAAGGATCTCGGCCTGAAAGGACAACTGTACTTTTTTTCCATTGATGTTGACTGGCCTGCTGAGTTCCTCCAGCATTTTGTGTGTTGTTGTTGTGAGCGCATGGTTTCCCTTTATACAATAAACTGGCCGGAACTGGTTTAGGTAAGAAAACGATAAGCAGATACTGACTGAGTCACACTTCAGCTTTGCTAAAAAAAAAGACATTACAAAAGTATAGAACTAAATGTACAAGTTACCAAAAGTTCACAAACAAGTGATTCTACAAGCATATAAGCAAGTGTAAAGAAAGCTAAAACAACCAGGAAGAGCACAATAAAAACAACGAACTGGACCTAATCCAACAGGGTCTATCTATCCTGACTGCCCGCACTTTTGTCTAGAATCACAATGATTCCTGAATGTCCATGGAAAGAGAGTTTGCAACATCCACTGGCTCACTGCAGGTCCTTGGGCACTGCAGAGTCTAAGGTCAGCAGACAATTTAATTTGCTTGGTCGTCTCAAATCCCTTTTAATTATTTCTTTAAACAAACAGCAAATAAATTGGAAATTTGCTTATTGTCACCTTTACCACGATAAAGTGAAAAATTTAGTATTACAAGCCATTCATTGAGATCATGTCTAAACATAGCTACATTGAGGTAGTTCAAGGGAAAAGCAGAATGTATTTTTGGCGGAGTTTTTGGCTATTGTTGGCAGAATCTCAGATAGAGACAAGAGGGTGTACAGGAATGAGCTTGTTGGGTGGTGTTGTAGCAACAACCTTGAATTCAACATCAGTAGGACAAAAGAATTGATTGTGGACTTCAGAAAGGGTAAGACAAGGAACACATACCAGTCCTCATAGAGAGATAAGAAGCGGAAAGGGTGAGGTATTTCACGTTCCTCGGTGTGAATATTTATGAGGATCTGTCTTGGGCTCAACATATCGATGCAGTTACAAAAAGACATGACAGCGGATAAGCCATTTTAGGCTTCAGGAGAATTGGCATGTAACCAAAGACTCTCACAAATTTCCACAGATGTACTGAGAAGAGCATTCTAACTGCCTGCATCACCATCTGGTTTGGGGCGGAAGAGGGCACTGCAACAGTTTGTAATAAGCTGCAGAAAGTCATAAACTCGGTCAGCTCCATCATGAGTACTGGCTTCCCCAGTATCCAGGACATCTTCAAGAAGCAATGCCTTAAGAAGGTGGCATCCATCATTAAGGACCCCGGTCCCCCAGGACATGCCCTCTTCTCATTGCTACCATCAAGAAGGAGGTACTGGAGCCTGAAGACAAATACCCAATGATTCAGGATCAGCTTCTTCCCCTCTGCCATTTGATTTCTGAATGGACATTGAACCCGTGAACACAACCTCACTGCTTTTTTTCACTACTTACTTAATTTAATTTTTTTATTATATATATAGACTGTAATTCACAGTATTATTATGTATCGCAATGTACTGCTGCCACATAACAACAAATTTCATGACATATGCTGGTGATTTTAAACCTGATTTTGATTCTGCAGTTAAAAACGAGGTCTTGGCTTCTTGATTTCTCAGTCCACTTTGTTATCGCCCTTGGCATCGGGGGCGGCACCTTCCCACAAAGGATGGAGCATGGTTGGAATGAGCTGCCTGGCATCGTGGTTGAGGTGGCACAATAGCAAAATATAAAAACCATCCAGGTGGACAGGAAGGGTTAAAAGGGCAAAATTCAAAGTACATTTATTATCAAAATGTGTACATTATGTATACCTGTCACAACCATAGTCTCTGCTGCTGGGTCTATGTGCCCCAACAGGCAGGCTGTATAACAGGTTCAGCAATTGCTCTCATGAGCATGTATGTTCCAGCTAATTAATGTCTCATTAAGGTCGTATTTAACTCTCTTCTTTTTGTTCTTGTTTTGTCGAGACTTGACCAAAAGCACAGCGACATTTACGCTCCCTGCTTGCCCTCATCTTTGCAGGGAAAGAACACCGTTTGAATTGACACGGTAGAAGTGAGATACTCATTTAGTATTTAATTATTGTTTCCAGCCACGTTGTTGGCATTAAACTTTCAGTTTGAGAGTTTCAGTTAACAGCCCTGTTGGCCTATGATTTATTGTTTTACTTTTCCTTTAAATTCTGCAACAGTTCTCATTAAAGTCAGTGAGCTGCCGATCCGCCTCTGTGTCTCTTCATCCGTACAACCTTGAGATTTGTCTCCTTAGAAAGCCAAACACAGGCAAATGGTACTTCCTTACTGGGCAACACGATTTGTGCAGAAGGGCCTGTATCCATGGGGTGTGACTCAACGACTCAATAACTGTAACATTATATCCTGCATTCTGCTTTGTTTTTTTCCCTTTTGTTCTATGTTCCACCTCAAAGTACTGATGTTTGGAGAGATCTACCTGGAATAGCATGCAAAACTTTCACTGTATCTCAGCACGTGACCATTATTCAAGCTTCAAGATTGAAGATTCAAGACTCAAAATTCAAGATTTGAGATTGTTTATTTTCATTTTTCAGTACACAAATATAAAGTAGAACAAAATGATTGTTGGTTGACAGGAGGAGTCAAAACCAATTTAAAAGCCAAAGAGAGAGCACATCACAGAACAAAAATTTGTGGGAAGATAGAGGATTGGGAAGCTTCTCAAAATCAACAGAAGGTAACTAACGAAGTCATTAAGAAGATAAAGATGGGATAAGAAAGTAAGCTAGCCAATAATATTAAAGAGGATGCCAAAAGTTTCTTCATGTACATAAAGTATAAAAGAAAGGTGAGAGTGGATATTGGACTGCTGGAAAATGATGCTGGAGAGGTAGTAATGGGGCACAGTGAAATAGCGGATGAACTAAGTAAGTATTTTGCACATGTCTTCACTGTGGAAGTGCCAGGTGCCAGGGAGCATGAAGTTACCGTAACTAGAGAGAAGGTTCTTGGGAGACTAGGTAAGTCACCTGGACCAGATGGTGTGCACACCAGAGTTCTGAAAGAGGTGACTGAAGAGATCGTGGAGGCATTAGTTATGATCTTTCAAGGACCATTAGATTCTGGAATGGTTCCGGAAAACTGGAAAATTGCAAATATCACTCCACTCTTCAAGAAGAGAGAGAGACAGAAGAAAGGAAACTATAGGCCAATTAGTCTGACCTCAGTGGTTAGAGTCTATTACTAAGGATGAGATCTCAGGGTACTTGGAAGCACATGATAAAATAGGCCAAAGTCAGCATGGTTTCCTCAAGGGAAAATCTTCCATGACATGTCTTTTGGAATTCTTTGAAGAAATAACAAGCAGGATAGACAAAGGAGAATCTGTTGATGTTGTGTACTTGGATTTTTGTGTGCCACACAAAAGGCTGTTTAACAAACTACAAGCCCATGGCATTATAGGAAAGATTCTAACATGGATTAAACAGTGGCTGATTGGCAGGAGATAAAGAGTGGGACTAAAGAGAGCCTTTTCTGACTGGCTGCCGGTGACTAGTGATATTCCACACGAGTCTGTGTTGGGATTGATTCTTTGTGCATTATATATTAATGATTTGGATGATGTGATTGATGGCTTTCTTACAAAGTTTGCAGATAATATGAATATAGCTGGAGGGGTAGGTAGTATTGAGGAAGTAGAGAGGCTACAGAAGGAAGGATTTAGACAGATTAGGAGAATGGGCAAAGAAATGGCAGATAGAATACAGTGTTGGGAAGTGTATGGTCGTGCAGGTGTAGAAGAAGTGAAAGGGTTGACTATTTTCTAAATGGAGAGAAAATACAAAAACATGAGATGCAAAGGGACCTCAGAGTCCTTGTGCAGAATTCTCTAAAGGTTAATTTGCAGGTTGGGTCTGTGTTGAGGAAGGCAAATGCAAAGTTGGCATTCATTTCAAGAGGACTAGAACATAAAAACAAGGATGTAATGTTGAAACTTTATAAAGTACGGGTGAGGCCTCACTTGGAGTATTGTGAGCAGGTTTGTGGCTCTTATCTTAGAATGGATATGCTGAAACTGCACAGGGTTCAAAGGGGGTTCATGAAAATGACTCCAGGATAGACTGGCTTGTCATATGAAGAGCATCTGATGGCTCTGGGCCTATATTCAGTAAAATTCAGAAGAATGGGGGGGGGGGTGACCTCATTGAAACCTATTGAATGGTGAAAGGCCTTAATAGAGTGCATATGGAGAGGATGTCTTCTACGGTGGGAGAGTCTAAGACCAGAGGACGCAGCCTCAGAGTAGAGGGACATCTTTTTAGAACAGAGATGAGGAGGAATTTCTTTAGCCAGAGGTGGTGAATCTATGGACCTCTTTGCCACAGGCAGCTGTGGAGGCCAAGTCTTTATGTATACTTAAGGCAGAGGTTGATAGATTCTTGATTAGACAGGGCATGAAGGGATATGGGGAGAAGGCAGGACATTGGGGCTGAAAGGAAAATTGGATCAGCCATGATGCAATGATGGAGCAGACTTGATGAGCCAAATGGCCGAATTCTGCTCCCATATCTTATGGTCTTATGCTCTTACTCTGGGTCCAATGCAGCACAAAAAAAAGTAAGCATAAAGAACATAATAAGAATATAATAAATACATAAGATTAGCTTCCTTACATAGACTGACTGTGTGTACACAAAGGGACAGTAGATACAGGAGTATCTGTAGCATAGTGGTTAGTACAGCGCTTTACTGTATCAACGACCCGGGTTCAATTACTGCCTGTATTTTATGCTCTCCCCGTGACTCTGTGGGTTTCCTCCGGGTGCTCCAGTTTCCTCCCACAGTCCAGAGATATACTGGTTAGTAGGTTAATTGGTCATTGTATATTGTCCAGTGATTAAGCTAAAGTTAAAATTAGGGACTGCTGGGCGACACAGCTCGAAGGGGCAGAAGGGCTTACTCTGCTCTGTGCCTCAAAGAATAAATAAATAAATAAACTCTGCCAGGAAATGATAAATGGTGGTGGGGTGGGTGAATGGGTGGGGGTGTTGATCAGCTTGGTGGATTAAGTGAAGTAACTGTTTTTGAGTCTAGCCGTCCTGGCATGGATGCTGCATAGCCTGTAATAAATCAATTAAAAAGAAAAAAAAATGAGTCCAATATGAAGTGAAGTTTGATCTACACTGTCCCATCAAACGCCACAGGAGCTGGACAACATGAAGGAGACATGAATATAGAAAGTATTCGGTTGATTGGAGCTCCTCACCTGAGACCAATTAATGGAGACAGCTGCACCTGCATCTTTGTAGTTCAGAGAGCAACCAACGAGACTGACTGCAGGGAAGAAGACAGCATTAGCAAAAAATAATAATTAAATGCTTTAGAAGCTGTTTTATGAGATGGGTGTCATGAACAGTGTTTAGATATAGAGTAAGCCTCCTATTCTTGTAGGGAAGGAGCAGGCTAGGAGGGTAAAAAAAGAACACTTGTACAAAATTAAATGGATGAAATAAACAAAATAGCTTGGAGTCCTTCCCCACCCCCACCTTCTTATGCTGGCTTCAGCCCCATTCGTTTCCAGTCTTCGTGAAGGGTCCTGGCTCACTTGCTGTGTTCCTCCAACATTTTGGGTGTGTTGCTTTGGAATTGCAGTATAGGATCATAGGACCATAAGATATAGGAGCAGAATTAGGCCTCTAGGATCTTGAGTCTGCCCTCCCATTCCCTCATGACGGATTTATTTTCCAACTCAACCTCATTCTCCTGGCTTCTCCCCATAACCTTTGACACCTTTACTAATTAAGTACCTATCAAGCTCTACTTTAAATATACCCGATGCCTTGTACTCCACAGCCATCTGTGGCAATGAATTCCACAGATGCACCACCATCTAGCAAAAGAAATTCCACTGGATCACTACCCCAAAAGGATATCCTATTCTGAGACTGTATCTTCTCGTCCTAGACTCTCCCACTACTCTCAATCTAGTCATAGTCATAGTCATAGTCATATTTTATTGATCCCGAGGGAAATTGGGTTTTGTTACAGTTGCACCAACCAAGAATAGAGTATAAATATAGCAATATAAAACCATAAATAATTAAATAATAATATGTAAATTATGCCAGATGGAAATAAGTCCAGGATCAGCCTATTGGCTCAGGGTGTCTGACCCTCCAAGGGAGGAGTTATAAAGTTTGATAGTCACAGGCAGGAATGACTTCCCATGACGCTTTGTGCTGCATCTCGTTGGAATGAGTCTCTGGCTTTCAATATTAAGTAGATATTACCGAGATTTTCCCTCATTCTTTTAAACTCCAGTGAGTACGTATCCAGAGCCATCAATTATCAAATACCAACATCTGCATCTGGTGTATTTGTATAATATAGAATGATATAGATTTTTTTCAGGGTTTTTTTTCTTTACACTTTTAGTGAAGATTCATCAACATAATCCCATTTAAAAATTAATATGGAATAAAGTTCCCTTTGTACTATTTCATTAAATACTTTGTAGGTGGGGAACTGGCACTTTACAAGAAAATCCCTGTGCAAAAAAAAAAGTGGGTTGGGTGCAAAGTCACAAAGACGAGAAAAATCTGCAGATGCTGGAAATCCAAAGCCTCCTCTACTGCCACAACGAGGCCACACCCAGGCAGGGGGAACAACACCTTATATTCTGTCTGGGTAGCCTCCAACCTGATGGCATGAACATTGACTTCTCGAACTTCCAATAATTGCCCCACCAAACCCTCCTTCAGCATTCCCCACTCCTGTTTCCCTCTCTGATCTTATTGCCTTACGTGCCCCTCTGGTGCTCTTCCTCCTTCCCTCACTTCCATGATCTTCTGTCATATTCCACCTTCTCCAGCTCTTTATCTCTTTCACCAATCAACTTTCCAGCTCTTTATTTCACCCCTCCCCCTCTCCCAGTTTCAGCTATCACCTAACATCTTCTACTTCTTCCTCCCTTCCCCCATCTTCTTATCCTGACTTCTCCTCTTTCGTTCCAGTCCTGATGAAGGGTCACGGCCTGAAACATCGACAGTTCGTTTTTTCCCCACAGATGCTGCCTGGCCTTCTGAGTTCCTCTAGCATTTTGTGTGTGTGCTTGGGTGCAAAGTTATGCTTTCTCTACACAATTCAATGTAAAATTCAGTTCCCTTGACACAATCTCATCAGATACTCCCTGGGCAGGGACAGCAGACATTACATACACAGAATAAAGGTCCTTCTGTAATGTCCAGTGAACAGCACCAAGAGGGTCACACAAGATCTCCATCCCATGTGCTTTCTTATAGGTAGAGATTGAAGCCATCAGGATAGGAAGGTTGCAAAAGAGTTGTGATGCCCTTGAGTTTAAGGTGCATTGCCTTTCTAACGAGGCACTTGCCAGGGTTACTGAGGAAGAAAGCATGTTTTGGCACTGATAAAGACTCTGTGAGTTGCTGCTGGAGTTGAAATGAGAAGATATTGAACCATTGTTGCAGGATATAGAAGGATATACAGTATCTGGCAAAAAGAATGCAAATTCAGTCACAAGCAGCAATGCCAAAAGCATCAGTAGATGCCCCAAGGGAAGAATGAGATCTACTGCTGAATTATAGTGTCAATTGGGTTTCGATTATTCACAGCTTTCGCAGATGTTGCAATATTACTGTTCATTTCACTTTCTCCCCTTCACTCTCTCTTCCCCTTCTCTCTCTCTTCCCTTTCTCTCTCTCCCAATGTTTCCCTCTCCTTCTCTCTCTCTCTCTTCACATCTCTCTCTTCCCCTTCTCTTTCTTTCCCCTTCTCTCCCTTCCTTTTTCTCTCTCTTCCTTCTCTTTTGCTCTCTCCCCTTATCTTTCTGACACCATCTACAAGAAGGTGGCACCTAACATCAAGAAATCTCACCATCTGGGTCATGCCCTCCTCTCATTGCTACCATGAGGTAGCAGGTACAAGAAGCCTGAAGTCCCACACCATCAGGTTCAGGAACAGCCACGCTCCTACAATCATCAGATTCTTGAACCAAACTGCAAAACTCCAACACTACCTCAGCAACCTCTTGCATTACAATAGTTTTTTTGAACAGACCTTCTTTCTTTCTCTCTTCACTGTCTTGTATAATTTGGGTGTAACTTATATTTTGTGTCCTGTCTGTACCTACTCACGTGTAATGTTGCTGCAAGCAAGTTTTTTGCTGTACTTGTGTACCTGACAATAAACTCCAGTTGTCTTGTCTTTACCTCAGGTCTTGTTCACTGACTGGCCCTCTACTAGCTAATTTTCTTCCACAATGTTACGGCTGGCTCTTTGTCCTAAAATCTCCCTTAAGGTCTCACCCATCCCTCTCTCTGCAATCTCATCCATTTCTACCAAAGCTCTGATCTCTACATGCAAGCGATGTATTTTAAATGCCCATTAACTTCATTGATTTCCTCATCTGTGCATGTTGACTTCAGATTTTGAGAGCTGGATTCTGACATGATGGTGCGTCTCGGAGAGCTACCGCCTGTCAGTACCAGAGTCCGGGACTGAGCCAGACAGTGTGCTGCTTGTGTGGTTTGTATGCTCTCCCTTTGACTGCATGGTTTTTTTTTCCAGGGGCTACAGCTTCCTCCCACCTCCTAACAGTACACAGTTTGGTCAGTCAATTGAAAACTGTAACTTGTCTCTGTTGTGTTGATGACTGGTAGAATCCGGAGGAGGGTGAATTGCAATATGGATTAGTGTAGAATGGTGCTTGTCAGTACAGACTCAAAGGGCTGAAGGGCCTGTTTGCATGCTGTAACACTCTATGATTCAAGGTCTGGAATTAACTCTCTAAACCTCGTATCTGCTCTCATCCTTTTAAGTTGTTACTCAGTTCTCCGTCCTCCCATCGTGTGCTGCTTGCTGGTGAGTGTTGGATAACGATACTCACCAATCAGGGCAACACAGAAGCGTTGGGGGCATGGAGGTCTCAGGCTGAGCAGTCAGGGTGAGAATGGCTCCCCCCCCCACCAGCTCCTCACGTGTGTGTCTCTCCTTCCCCCTCCTCTCCCTCCCAGTGCATCACCAACAGCCACAGGATGAGCGGTTACAACACCTCCCTCGAGCTGCCCGACAGCACCCTCAACTTCGCCAAGGAGCACCCGCTGATGGGTTCCCTGGTGCAGCCCGTGGGACAGCAGCCATTACTCATCTAGAAGAACGCCAACTACATGAGGATCGTGGTGGATAGGGCCTGTCCTGGAATAGGATTCAGTACACCGTCCTGTACATTGGGACAGGTCATTCTTCCAGTTTTGGGGGAATAGGAATGTGTGGTGTGATGTGTTGAATCAATTGGACTTCAGTCTCAAAAGCTGACCTGAAGTTCTGCCTGCAATGATGTCTTCAAGCGTAGAGTAAACCAGTTTGGAAACAGGCCATTTGGCCCACTGAACCTATACTGACCATCGAGTACCCATTTACACCTATCCCATGCTAACCCATTTCATTCTCCCTTTATGCCCACCAACTCCCCAAGATTCTACCACTCCCCAGGGATGGTGTACCTATGGCCCACACAAGGATCTTGTTAAAGTGTGGCATGTAGAACTGCAGCTCAATTCCTTAAACCCCACCCATAATGGGCAGCATGGTAGTGTAGTGGTTAGTACAATGCTTTACAGTATAGATAGGCAACCCAGGTTCAGTTCCTGCCTCAGTCTGGAAGGAGCTTGTACTTTCTCTCCATGGCTATAAGGGTTTCCTCTGGGTGCTCCAGTTTCCTCTCACAGTGCAAAGATGTACCAGTTGGTAGGTTAATTGGTCAGTGTAAATTGTCTTGTGATGAAGCTAGGATTAAGTCGGGGGGTTGCTGGACGAGACAGCTCAAAGGGCTGGAAGTGCCTATTCCGTGCTCTATCTTAAGATTTAAATAATGCTCTTGTGAAGTGGTTTACACAGTATTCCTGGCACAATGTGGGACTAAATTATGATTTATTAATTCCCAGTTTCTAAGCAAATCAATAATTCTTTGATCAGCTAGAAAGCACATGCTGCACCTCATTGCTTGTAAATGCCTACAATGTCACAATGGGCAGAGAGCCCAACAATTTTCATCTTCTCCAAGAGAGCATGACTGCCTTTCTTTCGTGCATTACAGAGCCCATATCCATATTCATAGGCATGCTTAGTTTGCATTAGTCTATCTTCAAGCACGCAAGTTGTCTCAATTAGCACAATTAACGTTTTTTATCTAATTGCCCCCTTGAAGTAATTGCCTGGAATCGTGTCCTGATTAAAATTGGTTTGATTTCTTTCCTGTACACCTTGGAGCATCTGTAGTTCACAAAATAAAAAAAGTCACTTACAGCTTTGCTGTTTAATAACAACTTGACTGTGGTTCTCCTGTGGGAGCATTTAACGTTACTGTTCTGAGGATGTGGGAACGTTTCTACTGGCATTGGGAACAAAGCGCAGGTTGCTTATTTTGCTGTATTGAGACTTGGCTTGTCTTCTCCCTAGTTTTGCTGCATTGATTTTGTTGTAATTGCTCTGAAATTTCCTTACTCCCAGGAGATTTAACTGGAGATTCTCTAGCTCTGCAATCCTGCTTCCATATCTTGCGTGTGAGCTTCTAACCTCACCCCGCTCTGCTTGTCATTCACTCTCTCAAACTCTCACTCCCTCCCATTCTTTCTCTGACCTCACCTCTTTATCTACCTCCCTCTCTACCCCTCCCTCCTTAACCCCCTCCCTCATCCCCTTCCTCCCTACCCCTCCCTCCTTATCACCATCCTCCTTATTCACACTCTCTCTAACCCTCTCTTCTTTGCCCCTTCCGTCCCTACCAAACCTCATCCCTATCAACTTTATCCCCCTCCCTCCCCACCCCTCCCTCTCTACGCTTCTTATTTCCCCTCTTCCTCCCCTTCCCCCTCCCTTCCCACCCCTCATTCCTTTCCTCCCCTCTCCCCCTCTCCCCTCCCTCCCAGCCTCTCTCACCCCTCCTTTCCACCCTCTGACCAATATTCACACCAACCCCTCCAAAACTTACTCTCTCTCCATCCCCCTCTCTCCCTCCCTCTCTCTCCACCCTCTATCCCACACTCTCTCTCTCTCTCTTTCTCTCGGTCAGTCCTCACATCTTCAACCCCAAAGGCAGTGGTATAGCCCCTGAAGGCTTACTACATCCATGGTGTCACTGCTTTTCTGCTGTGATATTAAAGCAAACTGTTTTTTGATCTCTTGGTTCAGAGTAAAAATGTATGCAGCACTATTCCTGAAAGTATGGCGTTCCACCTGGGGCCCTGGTCAATAATTTTCCTCATTCACCAGCACTAAAGCATCTGTTAATTGTTGTACTGTTGGAGGCTTGCTGTATATAACTAACTAAATGGTGCTGAGCTACAGAGGTAACTATACGTTCTCTATTTGCTTAAATCACTTTGCTCAGACCCAAGTTCACTAAAGGTTCTGATGAATCTCTTTCTTTTCTCCATTTAGTCTTGAAACACTGATAATAGTTTAGAAAACAAAACATTAACCTAAGGTGCAAAACAGACACAACACAAGGCACATGTAGCACATGTTTTGGGTATGGTAGTGTAGCGGTTAGCACAACACTTTACAGTACAGGAAACCTGGGTTCAATTCCCACTGCTGCCTGTAAGGAGTTTGTACGTTCTCCCCATGACCACTTGGGTTTCCTCCCTGACAGACCAAAGACCTACTGGTTGGGAGGTGAATTGGTTTGGTCATTGTAAATTGTCCTGTGATTAGGCTAGAGTTAATTGCCGGAATGGCTCACAGGGCCGGAAGGGCCTATTCCACATTGTATTTCAATAATAAATATAAGATGGCAAGTAAACATGCAATCACGCAAAAACAATATGCATCACCTAAGCCCCTGGGTGATGTGGCCAGATGCGATCATTTTGACCTTTTGACAGAACAAATAAACTTGAAAGATTTTCCACCGTAGGCATTGGTATCCGAATCTGAGCAGGCAGAATTTTCTGCGTCTGTACTTGTTTATTTTCACTTCAATGAAAGTTAGTTTAGTTCAGTTACTTTCTGGTCTAAAATTATTTCATTTTGTTTATTTATTTGTTTATCTATTTACTGATATACAGTGTGGAATAAGCCCTTCTGGCCTTCGAACCAGGGCTGGCCAGCAATTTCCCCAATTTAACCAGCCTAGTGACGGGAGAATTTACAATGACCAATTAACCTATCTGCCGATGCACCTTTGGACTGTGGGAGGAACCCAGAGCTGCCGGAGGAAACATTTGTAGTCATGGGATGAAAGAACAAACTCCTTACAGGCAGCCACGGGAATTGCACCTGGGTCACCTGTACTATAAAGAGCTGTGCTAACCACTGCGTTCTTCTTCTTCTTCTTCTTTATCACTAACCAAAATGTCAAGTGCTCAATATATTTTCCAAACTGGATTCGATAATTTATAAATACAGTGAATAACTTCGTGTTATATGAAACCTGTTTGTTTGAAGGCTTTATTCACCTGTTAGAACTGGTTTGATGTTTTAGAGTGAGATTGGTTAAATATCAACATGCAATTCATTTGAATGGACAAGATAATACTATTGACTGTGAGTTCAGAGAGGTATACAAAGATTTAAGTGGTTTGAACTATGGCCTTAATGATTATCCTAGAATAGGTCATGATAGGAACACAGGACTAAAGCTTGAAATCAGCAAGCTGTCCCACAGGAAAGATTGGACTTGCTTGCCTCTATCTGCTGGAGATGATAAAAGTGTGAGAGGACTTCACTTGCTGAAGGACTTTGCCAGGTTGGATGTGGAGAAGATATTTCCTTTTGTGGGAAAATCATAGTTCAGCACACGGACTAGATAGGCCAAAGGGCCTGTTTCTATGGTGTAGTTCTCTATGACCCTAGTCAAGAACTAGAGGATATTACAAATAAGGAGCATTAGGATGTGAAATTTGTTGTTGTGTGACAGTAAAGGATAAGTAGATAGATGCCTAATTGATCCCAAAGGAAATTACAGTGTAAGACATAAAATTGCCATAAATACAAAAAATAAATAAATAGTGCAAAAAGGGAATAAGAAAGTGGGGTTCATGCACCACTCAGAAATCTGATGGCGGGGGAGAAGAAAGTCTTCCTGAATCATTAACTGTGGATCTTCAAGCCTCCTGTACCACCACTATCAAGAAGCGGGCATGTCCTACATGGGGGTTCTTAGTGATGGATGCCCCCTTCTTGAGGTAACGCCTCTTGAAGATGTCCTTGATGGAAGTTATAGTTTCATACCTACCCATCTTCTTCTTAAGCCCAACACCCCTACTGGGGCATGGGCTGTCGATAGCTGATTGCCACGTGTCCTCGATCCTGGTTGATCGGACTTGTGGCTTCTGCTTTCACCGCATAACTTCATACATCTTCCAGGTGAAGATCTTTCCTTTGTCAAGGATGAGGTTGGACCTTCATCCGGCGTTTCCGTAGTGCTGTGTTTTTATGAGATGGGGTGGCTAGCCATATACGCAAACCTCCTTCTTTCACAGCCGGCCTTCGGACCGTCCTTGCTGGAGTTATACTTGCCTGTGGAAGGTACATATTGTACTGGTGACATGGTATGGGAATATTATCACCAGCACTGCCATTGGCATGATCTCCTGGCTTGACATTTGACATCATCTTCTCTCCAGAAACTGGGAATGTGGATATGTAAGCCCACAGTTGTGAATGCTGCGTGCATTTTCTCCAGTGAATTGTCCTTTCTGTCTGACTTGTCTCTAAGTATCCTGTGATTCACTGCAGTAATTAGATTTGTATTGACAGAATCCATAAAGCATTTGTTTCTCAGCAGTAATATAGATGGAGTGAGGTATCACCTTCTTTTTAAATGCCGCTGTTTAAGGAGGCAGAATTCAGTTTGCATTAAGCATCCTGATGAACCATGAAAGGTATAGTCAGTCCTTGCCATGTAATATCATCTTTGTTTTATTGCAGTTTCTTTATTGCATTTGTATGTGGTTATTATACTGTGAATACAAAGCAGGTGATTTAGACAGAGGGTAGGGTTGCATTTTAGATATATTGACCAAGAAGGGTTGATTCAATTGCAATTAATGCTTTCTGATAGCACTGTGCATAATACAAGTCATTATTATTTAGATATTAATTCATTTAGAGATTAAACATAGTAACAAACCCTTCTGGCTCACGAGCCTGTGCCAACCAAATACACCTGCCTGACCAATTAACCCACTAACCCATCCATCTTTTGAATGTGCGAGAAAATCAGTGCACCTGGAAGAAACCTACCTGTACAGTGCCTATAGACATTGGTTTCACTCAGGTGTTCATTCCTACCTCTGGGTCCCCATCTTGACAATGAAGAAGTAATTTTATTTCTTGGACAGCAAGACCCATATTCTAAAAGTGCTTGGTGGAACACCATAGAGAGAGATCTGCTCTTTTATTTTAAATCTGTTCCATTTTCAGGGTCCATTTGTTTCCTGTGAGGCCTGCAATTATTGTCCATCCCTTATTGCCCTTGAGAAGGTGATGGAGGTTTGCTAGGCCAGCTTTTAAGAGCTACCACATTCTGTGGGTGTGGGGTCACATGCGGTCCAAACAGAGTAAGTCATCCTAAACAACTAACCATCTGCTTGAAGAACTCAGTAGGTCAGGCAGCATCTGTGGGAGGAAAGAAACTGTTGACCATTGTAGCCCCTGGTAAGCCTCAGACTCGCTCAGCTCGCATTCGTCTAGGGGGAGCAGCCTTCAGTCCCGCCAAACTGGGTAATCAAGTTTGTGTAGATGCTGTGTGATGTACCCCACCCCACCAAATAACAGACAGTACACCATATGTGATTAAATGATTACACTTTATAAGTATTTCTTGGTGATGGGTTAGTGGAAACAAATACAATAAAGGCGCCAAGACAGTAACTCTATCAGTTCCGTGCACAAGTAATTTGTTGGAGCTCTTACAGAACCGGGTCTCCCTTTCCTCCAGTCGCTGTCCTCTGAACTCCGCCAACCCTCGAATGGGACCACCCTCGGTGGTCAACCAAATGCTCCACACGAGTCCGTCCTTGTCTCCCCTCCTCATCAAAGACCCTGGGCCCTGGACTCCCGCTCGGGGTCCGTTCCATCGCCCAGCTTACCGCATCTCATCGCGTCTCCTCTCTCTGTCCCCATCGCGCCTTCTGCCCAAAGCCCGCGAAAACAATAGCTTACAGACACACAAGAAAGAATAACATCTATCCCAATTGGTTAGCAAATGAATGCAATTCTCGTTATCAGTAATTATAACCCAAACAAGCTGCTACTGTTAACTCAGCAGTTAACATTACAGAGAAGCCATTTTATTATAACATAACAAAGAAGTCATTTTATTAGCCTAAGCAGTAACATAAAAGAAGAAACCCCTACACCATAAATACCCAAAGATTCTTTTCCTCACACAAATGCTGCCCAAACCACTGAGTTCTTCCAGCACAATGTTTGGGGCTCCAGATTTCAGCATCTGCGATCTCTTGTGGTTCCAGTGCAAGAACTACTTCTGAAGAACATTGGTTAACTAATAAAGTTTTAATAATTCATTATTCCCTTTGCACCCATCCACCACCCTTTTCCCTGTCCTACCTGGATTAATATATCACCTGCCAAATCATGCTCCTTATTCTCTCCCTACCCTCTTATTTGGGTGGTTGAGTGGAGATACACCTCCATCAAAGAAGGTGTAAGGTGCTTCTTCCCTCCACTAGCTTGCAGGTCACCCTTGGGCGAAGTGTAGCAGTGCTTAGCCCTGATCAGAGTCACGTGAAGCCATGGGAGCAGGTGGTGGATGGTCCTACGAGCAGCTGGTGCACATCACAAGTCCTGGTTATGCGACCACTGACGCCAGGCAGACCAACTCTGAAGAGTGTTGATAATGGCTGGGATCACCCATCTTGCAGAGACATTACCCAGAAGAAGGAAATGGCAGAACACTTTTGCAGAAAAAATTGCCAAGAACAATCATGGCCATGGATAGAGAAAAGAATAAGAACAACAGACGGAAAGACAGATAGAAGACCATAATCGCCTGCATCATACGACACGGTACGTAATGACGATGATGATGATCCTTTTATTTTCTGGATTCTACCCTCTTTTGTTCCACTCCTGATGAAGGATTTCAAACTGAAACGTAGACTTCATTTCCCACCATAGTTGCTGCCTGATCTGCCGAGTCCCTCCAATGCATTGTAAATGTTGATTCAGATTTCCAGCATCTTTAGGTTCTCTTGTATATGAGTTTTCATAATAGTCCAATATTTCTTCTTAGCATCATTATCTCATCACCATTTACTGCTACAAGTTCCGCATTCATAACAACATTCAAATCCGCCATTTTCAGAGGCGAGATTTGTACTCTGATCTCTGGGTTGTTAATCCTAAGCCTTGTTTTACTCATTGGTTAACTAGCCCCATACTCTGCGTACAACAGCATCCATCAACAAAAGGACACCCAGCATCCAGGCCATGCCCTCCTCTCGCTTCGACTATCGGTAAGATTGTACAGGAGCCTTAGGTCCCATACCACCAGGCTCGAAAGCAGTCGATACCATTCAACCATCAGTCTTCTGAGCTGGTGCTCTGAATTGACTCTATAACCTACAGACTCACTTTCAAAGACTTTTCACAATTCACGTTCTCAGTATTTTTCATTTGCACAGTTTGTCCTCTTTCACAAATTGGTTGTTTGTCAGTTATTGTCTGTTTACGTATTGTTTTTCATGGAAGTCTATTGTATTTCTTTTCTCCTTTAGACGCCCGCAGGAAAACAAATCTCAGGGTTGATATATGGTGACACATACAGTACTGTGCAAAAGTCTTAGGCACATATACAGGATATATCTAGGATACTGAAGACTTTTGCACAGTACTGTATTTGTCAACATGGAACGGAAAGCAAGATCGTAAATCTGGTGGGAGCAAAGGATTTTGGGAATGGCAAAGGTGGAGCAACACAGGGGGGGTGCGGGACAGGTGGCAGAGAAGGAGTGCCAGGGGTAGCATAGGTACAGAGACTCCAAACAATTAGTTTATTGATCATTAAAGAATGTCTCCTTGGTTCTTCCCAGATCTTCCCCTTTTTCCCAACCATGATTCCCTTCTCCCTGCCCCCTTCCCACTCTCAGTTCACAATGGAGACCCTATCAGAATCAGGTTTATCATCACTCACATATGTCATGATTTTTTTTTTGCCGTTGGACAGTGTAAAACATAAAATTACTGGCGTACTGTGCAAAAGTCTTCGGCACCCTCGCTATATGTACGCTCCTAAGGAGCTTTTTTCTCCTTATATTTGGATGTATTTGAGGTAGTATAGATGAGTTTACTTCATCTAGCTTGCATGCGCCAGAATAGAAATAGTCAGTGGAGCATAGCAGATGTGGATTTACAATCTCCAGCTAACCTTGGAGTGTTTAATGGTCGAGGGTAGATGAGCTTTGATATGTATATAACCTGCAATGCGCTTCAGTTTAACATCACAGTTAGACCTGAATGCCCGGAAATTGTGATCAATGCTGCTTCAATACAGCCTGTAACTCAGTTACTTGTTTTTTTTCTCTGATATTGAAATATTGTTGGAAAATTACTAATACCCTATACCGCACCTGAAATTAATAATGTATCTTGTGGTGTAGTGGTCTGACCTCTACCTTGCCGAGGCGCAGCGACAACTCGCGGATACCTCCTCTTATTTACCCCTCGATCGTGACCCCACTAAGGAGCACCAGGCCATTGTCTCCCATGCCATCACCAACTTTATCCGCTCAGGGGATCTCCCATCCACTGCTACCAACCTTATAGTTCCCACACCCCGCACTTCCCGTTTCTACCTCCTACCCAAGATCCACAAACCTGCCTGTCCTGGCCGACCTATTGTCTCAGCTTGCTCCTGCTCCACCGAACTCGTTTCTGCATACCTCGACATTGTTTTATCCCCCCTTGTTCAATCCCTTCCGACTTATGTTCGTGACACTTCTCACGCTCTTAAACTTTTCGATGATTTTAAGTTCCCTGGCCCCCTCCGCTTTATTTTCACCATGGATGTCCAGTCCCTATATACTTCCATCCCCCATCAGGAAGGTCTCAAAGCTCTACGCTCCTTTTTGGATTCCAGACCTAATCAGTTCCCCTCTACCACCACTCTGCTCCGTCTAGCGGAATTAGTCCTTACTCTTAATAATTTCTCCTTTGGCTCCTCCCACTTCCTCCAAACTAAAGGTGTAGCTATGGGCACCCGTATGGGTCCTAGATATGCCTGCCTTTTTGTTGGCTTTGTGGAACAATCTATGTTCCGTGCCTATTCTGGTATCTGTCCCCCACTTTTCTTTCGCTATATCGACGACTGCATTGGCACTGCTTCCTGCACGCATGCAGAACTCGTTGACTTTATTAACTTTGCCTCCAACTTTCACCCTGCCTCAAGTTTACCTGGTCCATTTCCGACACCTCCCTCCCCTTTCTAGATCTTTCTGTCTCTGTCTCTGGAGACAGCTTATCCACTGATGTCTACTATAAGCCTACTGACTCTCACAGCTATCTGGACTATTCCTCTTCTCAACCTGTCTCTTGCAAAAACGCCATCCCCTTCTTGCAATTCTTCCATCTCCGCCGCATCTGCTCTCAGGATGAGGCTTTTCATTCTAGGACGAGGGAGGTGTCTTCCTTTTTTAAAGAAAGGAGCTTCCCTTCCTCCACTATCAACTCTGCTCTTAAACGCATCTCCCCCATTTCACGTACATCTGCTCTCACTCCATCCTCCTGCCACCCCACTAGGAATAGGGTTCCCCTGGTCCTCACCTACCACCCCACCAGCCTCCGGGTCCAACATATTATTCTCTGTAACTTCCGCCACCTCCAACGGGATCCCACCACTAAGCACATCTTTCCCTCCCCCCCCCTGCATTCTGCAGGGATCGCTCCCTACGCAACTCCCTTGTCCATTCGTCCCCCCCATCGCTCCCCACTGATCTCCCTCCTGGCACTTATCCATGTAAGCAGAACAAGTGCTACACATGCCCTTACACTTCCTCCCTTACCACCATTCAGGGCCCCAAACAGTCCTTCCAGGTGAGGCAACACTTCACCTGTGAGTCGACTGGGGTGATATACTGCGTCCAGTGCTCCCGATGTGGCCTTTTATATATTGGTGAGACCCGACGCAGACTGGGAGACCACGCTGAACATCTACGCTCTGTCCGCCAGAGAAAGCAGGATCTCCCAGTGGCCACACATTTTAATTCCACATCCCATTCCCATTCTGACATGTCTATCCACGGCCTCCTCTACTGTAAAGATGAAGCCACACTCAGGTTGGAGGAACAACACCTTATATTCCGTCTGGGTAGCCTCCAACCTGATGGCATGAACATCGACTTCTCTAACTTCCGCTAAGGCCCCACCTCCCCCTTGTACCCCATCTGTTACTTATTTTTATGCACACATTCTTTCTCTCACTCTCCTTTTTCTCCCTCTATCCCTCTGAATATACCTCTTGCCCATCCTCTGGGTTCCCCCCCCGCCGTCTTTCTTCCCGGACCTCCTGTCCCATGATCCTCTCGTATCCCTTTTTGCCTATCACCTGTCCAGCTCTTGGCTCTATCCCTCCCCCTCCTGTCTTCTATCATTTTGGATCTCCCCCTCCCCCTCCAACTTTCAAATCCCTTACTCACTCTTCCTTCAGTTAGTCCTGACGAAGGGTCTCGGCCTGAAACGTTGACTGCACCTCTTCCTACAGATGCTGCCTAGCCTGCTGCATTCACCAGCAACTTTGATGTGTGTTGCATGTATCTTGTGGTAATTTTTACTTGGCCGGAAGACAATATTATTGTCCACATGAACCTCTGTACTGTGCACAAACTCAAATAAAATTCCCCCGACACAATCCTGCTCCAATTGTACTGAAATGATTTAAGCCACAATGAATGAGAATTGGATAAAAGCTAATATCAATCCAATTTCAGACCAATCCAGGGCATTTATATTCAGGCCACTGTGTGTCCCGCTGAAGCCTGGAATGTTTCTGTACCAAAGTTCAAAGGAAATTTATTATTAAGGTACATACGTGTCACCATATATAGCTCTGAGATTCATAATCTTGTGGCATACTCAATAAATCTATAATAGCCATAACAGAATTAATGAAAGACCTCTCAACTTAGGTGCTTAACCAGAGTACCAAAGGCGACAAATTGCAAATACAAAACGGAAGATACAGTAATAATAAATAAACAAGTGATAAATTTGGCATGAACATTGAATTCTCCAACTTCCGGTAATTCCCTCCCCTTCCCTTCCCCCATCCCAGTTTCACTCTGCCCCCTCCCCCAGCTGCCTATCACCTCCCTCATGGTTCTGCCTTCTTTCTTTTTTATTTTAAAAATAAATTTCCATTCATAAAACATCTTATTCCACTTACATCAACTTTACACATTTTCTGGATAACAGTTATGCTTGTGTTCTTATGAAAAGTCCAGACGACATGAATGCAGCTAGCCATACAGCAATATATCTCATTACTTCCCTGTTAACTATTTCACAGCCACATGCGTGTTAGGCAATCAAGACCATAAAGCAACATCTAAAAAAGGAAGTTACTAGGTAAACACATGGGAAGGTCTTTATCTCTTAAAACATACATTATCAAAGGTAAGCATTCATTTTTACCACATGATTGCTTGTACATTTGGTCTTACGTTGACAATAATTTCTTTTAATACAAATAAAATGTTCAGATGTCATGTGTAGCAAAATGAAGACATAAGCAATGGTGAATATTGCAACTGACGGAAAGTTAATCCTCCTCTGCCCTATCCCAAAAATCCTGAAACATGTAATAGATGGTGCAGGTTTTGATCTACGTATTAGCAACTCTCTAGAAATTGCACGACTCGTACTGAATCTGCCATTTCCCCAATACAGACACTAAGTTATGGGCATCCTTCTTTGCTAGTACAGGAAACAATTGACATTAGCTTTGTGGAAACCACAGCTACAAAGAGTACTAACCAAATATTTAAAACTTGTATAAAAATTCCACACCCTGAATTTACATTGGCCATTTGAAACTTACAGTACAAGAGTTACAGGAGGGAGGAGAAGATGGGAACGCGACGCAGTGCGCGTGGCCGTTCCGAATGAATATCAATTATATGTAACTAGGGGCCGTGCACAATCCGGATTTGATGGAGACAGACGTGAGAAGCACAGATGAACAACTGGAGTAACTTCTGAAATGCCTGCTTCGCTGCCACTGCTACTGTGCGATCGAGAATCTCCGGAGACGAAGGCCCCAAATCCTCGGCTTTGCGTATCGCCTGCTGCTGGGGCCGGGGTCAAAACGCTCGGCAGAGATGGTGCTCAGTGCTCGGTGTCGAAGAGGTGATTGGAGGCTCGGAGTTTTCAGACGGACTCGGAGTTGGACTGTGGTCAGATGCTTCCAGGATGCTGCATCGGCAAGTTAGCGGCGCTGGAGGTTCACCGTCTGTGTGAGATGATGGGACTTTTGAGAGACTTTGAGACTTTTACTGTGCCATGGTCTGTTCTTATCAAATTAGGTATTGCTTTGCACTGTTGTAACTATATGTTATAATTCTGTGTTTTTTCTTAGTTTTTAAGTCGGTTTGTCATGTGTTTCTGTGATATCATTCTGGAAAAACACTGTATCATTTCTTAATGCATGCATTACTAAATGACAATAAAAGGGGACTGCGTGTCCTCATAATCATAAGAGTTCCCAATATGATTTGGCTCTTCTCTCCTATCAAACACAAACCACATGAGAAACACAGAGACCCAACAAAAGTGACAGAAGCTCTCCAAAGACCTAAAATAGAAACAAGTGGGACAGCAAAGGTTACAAATAGTCTTGATGGTGAAGATTCAGGAATGAGGCAGACAGAACAAGAAGGTGGAAGTTTCCTTCTCTCCTCCCTCGCCAGCATCAGCTTCTTCCCCCTGGTTGTCTGACGTCCACAATGTCAAGTTATCTCGCAACAACTGCATTATTAATGTGCTGTCTTTCTAGGAATCTTCATTCAGTGTATCAAGCTCTGCAATTGCTTCATCAAATGTAGCCTTTGCAAGAGAGCAAGCTTGCTCTGGAGAGTTGAGAATTTCACAGTGAAACACTGAAAAATTAAGGGCCAGTCCTAGGTGGATAGGGTGTGTCGGCTGCATCTCTTTTTTCTGATGTCAAACGCTTCTTGGTAGGCTTGTTGTGAATGATGCACTGTGGCATTCTTGTCATCACCAGAAGCCACTTCAGCTAAGTAACGATAGTAATCTCCCTTCATTTTCAAATAGAAAACTCTGCTTTCTGGAGAACTAGCATTGGCAATTAAGCATTTCTTAAGAAGACCCAACACACCGTTGCAGATGTGCCGCAGCTCGGCCTCGATCTTCTCTCGGTACTCCCTGGTCATCTGCTGCTTCTTCTCGTTGCTCTCGGTCTTCTGCTCGATGCGGAGATGGCCCTCCAGGAGGAGTGCCGGCCCCCACCGCGTTCTTGTAGGCGACCGAGAGCAGGTTGCGCTCCTCGTTGGAGAGCTCCAGGCCCTGCTCGGTCACAGCTTTCATCGAGGTCGCCATGTCATCGTAGCGCTCGGCCTGCTCAGCCAGCTTGGCCTTCTGCACCGGCTCGTTCTTGCCCGTGGAGGATGGGGAGAGGGGGGAGGGAAGCCGATCACTCTTGCACTCTACTGTCCGAGTTGAGCCCTCACAGTGACTCTGGCGCTCAGCGAGTGAGGAGGAACCACCGCGATTTGCCTCACTTGACGCTCGTTCACCTGCTCGCTCTCTCTCACACACACACACACACACACACACACTTGGTGGGTGGGGGAGGTGATCCACCTCCTTCTACTACCCATTGTGCTTCCCCCTATTCCTTCTTCACCTTTCCTGCCTATCCCCTCCCTGCTCCCCCTCCCCCACCCCCTGATCTTTCCCCTTACTGGTTTTTCACCTGGAACCTACCAGCCTTCTCCTTCCCATCCTCCCCCCACCTTCTTTATAGGGCCTCTGCCCCCTCCCTCTACAGTTGTGATGAAGGGTCTCGGCCGGAAACGTTGACTGTTCGTTTCCACAGATGCTGCCCGACCTGCTGAGTTCCTCCAGCGTGTTGTGAGTGTTGTTTTGGCCCCAGCATCTGCAGAATATTTTGTGTTTATGATAAATATCGAGAACCTGAGATAAAGAGTCCTTGAAAGTGACTCCATTGGTTGTGGGAATATTTCAATGATGGGGCAACTGAAGTTGAGTGAAATTATCCCCTTTCTATTCAAGACCCCGATGGATGAAGGATAGTAACTGTTCTTGAACCTGGTAGTTCAAGTCCTGAGGCCCATGTACTTTCTTCCTGTTGGCAGCAGTGAGAAGAGAGTATGGCCTGGCTGGTGGGGGTCCCTGATGATGGATGCTGCTTTCCTGCAACAGTATTTCATGTAGATGGGCTCAGTGGCTGGGAGGACTTTACCTGTGATGGACTGGGCCATATCCGCTACTTTAGTGGGATTTTCTGTACCTGGTTATTCTGTCAGCTGGGGGGGGGGTGAGATAAACAGCCTTGCATTTACATAGCACCTTCCTTGAACTCCATTTACACTTCACAGCCAAAAATATAATTTCTTAAACTGAAAAAAAGTGCAAATGTTGGAAATCTAAAAAGCATAAGCAGAAAATGATGGTAAGATTCGGCAGTCAAGCAGTGTCTATGGAGAGAAAAACCAAGTTAATCAAAGTCATGGCTTATGCCTGAAATACCGAAATGTGGAGCTTTCAGCTGGATGTCAACTCCATCTAGCACTCTAGGCTTTGATGATCTAGTACCAAGAAACTCCATGGCAAGCGGACCAGCACTGCCATGCAGAATAAAGTCTCAGAGACTTGGGTAAGCTAGCTGTAGACTGGGCCAGTGTGGTGTGAGTATCTACATGCAGAGTAATTGCCAGAACTTTGAAGGGGAAAAGGGTCATGGATTGTGTAGGTTATGGTTGACCTATTCCTCCTGTTGGACCACAGTTGGCATTGGGTTCATGATGGCATATTGGGCCACGGGCCAAGTGCTGGAAGGTGGGATGAATTTCATTGGTCGGAATGGACTTGGTGGGCCAAATGCTCTGTATCCATGTTATCAAACTCTACATCTATATGACTCTATCACAGGGAAATCATGCAGCATTGGTGGCAAAGGCTTACCGAGACCCAGCAAATCCAAGAGAAGCTCATAGCAGTCCAAAGGATAATGGCTCACATAGTTCTACTAACAGTGCAGAATACAAACCAATGTAAGCAGAATTCAGTTATTCTGCCACCCCTCCACCTCCACTGTTTCTTTGCACTGTGTCATACTTCCATTTTGATAATATTCCTGTCAATAATTCATTCTGTTAGAAGGACACGTTGCTCTCGGTGTTTATCTCAGTGCATGGTTGGGTACTGAACAAATGATGGAAGAGAAATGGAAAGCACACCAGTGGAAATTGGAAACAGATGGTGCTGGAATTGGAAAGGAGAACCATGCGTGCAGTAGCAAAATGGAGGAAGACCATTTCATCCCATCGAGTCTATGCCAGCTTACAGAACAGTCCTTTACCCTTTTAATTATTCCTGTGAACTCTTCTCCCCACATTCCAATCAGTTCCCCCCAGATTCTACCATTCCCTGCACACCAGAACAATTTATAGTGGCCAATTAACCCACTGACCTGCAAGTCTTTGAATGTTGGAGTAAGCCCAGTCAGTCACCAAGAGAGTGTGCAAACTCCAAACTGAACAACCGCAGCAGGAGTCAGGATTGAGCAACTTTGGGACCTCTATCGATGAAAGCATGTGCTGGCCTTAGTTCACAAAAATGAAAGGAATGAAAGGTTTAACATATGAGGAGTATTCGGCATCTCTGGACCTGTGCTCCATGGGGTTTAAAAGGATGAAGGGGGATCTCATTGAAACCTACTGAATACTGAACGAATAGAGTGGATGTGCAGAACATACCCACTGGCAGAACAGTCTAGAATCTTAGGGCACACCCTCTGAATAAAGGGATGTCCCTTTAAAAGAGAAATTTCTTCGATGACAACGTGGTAAATTTCTGGAATTTATTTTGTTTTGTTAGTCTCCCCTCTCGCTGTGTGGCACCTCTCTGCCCTTTTTTAAGGAGAGAGAGAGCGTGTCGCATGTCGAATTTTAACAACTAGTTTCTTTGTACGGCAGATCTTGATCTCTCATTGGGGGCTTTGCTATTTCTTGTTTGGTGCGTGATGGGTTCTGGTGTTTTTTGCTGAAGTAAGTGGGGGAGGAGGGGAGGGTTGATGCTTTGTTGCTGCTTGTGAGTGGGAGGGGGGAGAAAGGGGCTTTGGGATTCAAACGTTTTTACTGTTTCTCATGCTTTGGGTACCCTTCTATTTTTCGTGAATGTGTCTGCAAACAGCAAGAATTTCAGGTTGTAGACCATGCATCCTCTGATGTTAGATGGAACCATTTGAACCATTTGAACAGTGGGCTATGAGGTCCAAGTCACTGGGTGAATTTAAGGCAGAGATTGATACGTTTTTGATTGGTAAGGGGTTAAGGGTTACTGGGAGAAGATAGGAGAATGGGGTTAAAAAATCAACCATGATTGAATGGCGGAGCAGATTTGATAGGCCAATTGGCCTAATTCTGCTCTTATATCTTATGGTCTTATGAACTTGGTCCACTGGAGCTGTAGAACTATAGATAGCCTGGAAACACATGGGACAGCTGAAGTTGTAATCTACAGTAGACAAAAAGGTGCTGGAGGAACTCAGTGGGTCAGGTAGGTCCAAAGTCCAAATGACAGGATTGTTTGTAATCTTATTGAATGACAGAATAAGTCTGAGGAGCCAAATAGCCTAGCCTGCTTTCATTCTCATTCGCAGAAAAACAGAGACTTCTTCATGGAAATTAGACTTTAAAAACTGACCAGTCAAATCCTAGGAGCAGGTCAGGATCCCTGGCGGACCGTGTGTTCAATAGTGCTGCCACACAGCCTATGTGACCTGGGTGAAGTTCTGAGCTGGGACAAGCCAACATGACCTGACCCAATCCCATCCAAACCCAGCACACATAGCCAAGTCCCACAGGGCTCAATGGAATAGCTTTTCAAGGCTGGGACCAGAAGTGAGAGATTACAGCTATCACAAAGGAAAGATGTGACCTGACTTATCAATTTAGCAAAAGGTTGCAGAGAATGTTGCTTATTTAGCAAGGAATCCAAAATGTGGTCCATGACTTCAAGCTCGATAGACAAAGAGGACTGAAGTCTTCACTCAAAACAGGAACCTAGAACTCATTAGCATGCAACTTGGTTGATGAAAATGACTTGGGTTCTCTCAACAGGAAACTATTGAGTACATGAGAGTAGAAAAGTGTGGGAAGAGATGCCGGAGGGCTGAGGTGAATAGGAGATTTATGATGGAATATAATCAGTAGAACAGATAGGTAGCCTGGAGACACATACGACTGCGGAAGCTGTAAGCTACAAAAAGGTGCGGAAGCTGTAAGCAGACAAAAAGGTGCTGGAGAAACTCAGTGGGTCAGGCGGCAAGTGCGAACTGGCCAGATGAAGGGTATCAACCCGAAACCTTGACTGTCCATTTCCCTCCACGGTTGCTGCCAGACCTGCGGAGTTCTGCCAGCAGCTCATCTTCACTCTAGGTTCCGGAACTGGGGTCCACAGTAGTCTTACATAATGGTTTTGGTCTGTGGCACAAATCAGGTTGGGAATCCCTTCTCTAGACAGACAGTCCATTCCCCTTCAGTAAATTCCATGTAATGTTATAATAAATATATAATCAGAGGATACAAAAGCACTGGGGGAGGTATAGAGAAGATTTACAACAAATATACTAGAAATGGATGGGTAAACATATCATGATATCCTTTCCGTTGGGAAAGAAGGCTGAGAAGTTAGTAGGGTCATGAAAGGCTTTGATAGAATGAATACAGAGAGTGGGAAAAACCATCACTAAGGCTGCCAACTTAAGGAGGTTAGCAAGGAATCCTGCAGAGAATTAAGAAGAAAATGTTTTACCCAAAGGGAAAGTTGGATTGATGCTCACAGAGAGTGGTTGAAGTAAACACTGTGTATGTGCTGGGCAGACAGAGATGCAAATGAAGAAAAATGAACAGAGGCCTACACAGGTGGGTCGAGGCTCGAGTACAAACCATGTGCCAGAGTGGACGAGGAGCTGATCGCTGAAGCTCGGGTAATCTCCCTGTCACATTGTTAAACCTACAGTCGTTCCTCTACATCAAGGCTGTTGATTATGAACCTCAAATACAGGAGGTTTTTGAGCCTATTAAAGTGCAACAAATTTTAACTTGTGCAACAGCTGTGTGTTGGTTGAAAGAACAAAGTTCAAAGCAAATTTATTATCAAACTACATATGTATATGTCTCATATACAACCCTGATATTCATTTTCTTGCAGACATGATAAATAGAGAATAATAACCATAACAGAATCAATGAAAGACTTTTGTTGCATGGCAGATGGCTATGCACCGAAAGACAATGATATACAATTAGACAATGACTCTGTTAACATTTCTCATTGTAACTTATAGTGATCTTTTTATGTATCGCCCTGTACTGATGTTGTAAAACCACAAATTTCATGACATATGCCAATGATAACAAGCTGGAACAGCACAGTAGTGTAGTGGTTTGCGTAGCACAACTACAGTGCCAGCACCCTCGGCTCAGTTCAGCCGCTGTAAGAAGTTTGTATGTTTTCCCCATGCCTGTGAGTGTTTTCTCGGGGTGCTCCGGTTTCCTCCCACATTCGAGTTGGGAGGTTAATTGGTCACGTGGGCGTAACTGGACAGTGTGGTCTTTTGGGCTGCAAGGCTCTGTTACCGTGTTGTGTCTCTAAAACTGGAGTTCCCAAACTGGGGTCCACGGACCCCTCAGTTAACGGTAGGGGCAGGTTGAGAACCCCTGCTCAGAAGTTTCTGGCTGCCTGTAAGCAAATAAGTCTCAAGGTGTATGATTTTACACATTTTTTTGATAATAAGTGTACTTTGAATCTTTGCATCTTAAACTTTGCAATGTAAGAAGGGAGGAAAGCTCCTTTTAAGACCATCCTAATAGATGCTTTTGACGAGGCAGCAGGGTTGTAAGTAACCAGTCAGCCTCTAGCTACTGAATGGCATGAGGAATTTTAGCACGATTTCCCTGATGAGAGCATTAGTGGTATATTGTAGATGATTTACTGAAAATTATTAAAATATGGAAAAAAATGCACATCACCAGGAAATGCATAAAGTCTTTTGATTTGTTGATGTGCTTTCTGTAAGAACTGCTTGGAGAGTTGGTAATGGATGTACTCATGGTTTCTGCACAGACCCTTTTACAAACACAGGTTTCTAAGTCTCTTGGAGGTCTAGATTCCTCTTCAGCGCCATTTCCCCTTGATTTCAAATTTCCTGCTCTTCCAAAAGTCTATCTCCCTCCTTTTTTAATACTTGAATGGATGCAAATTACTCCACAAAGGAGTGGCGAATTCCCATCATCCTGGCCTTGTCCTAAAATAAACTTCACCCAGAGCAAATCAGTCACTGTAGGATCTTGCTATGCAGTAATTTTATTTTTTGGAACACAACATTGGGTTAAAATAGTTCATTGACCACAAATCATTTTGGGTCAGTTTGAAGATTCAAAATGCATTCTGAAAAATGCCAATCGCCCTGTCCCACTGTCCCGACCTGTCTCCCTCCCTATCCCCCTTCCCCCTCCCCAATCCTTCTCCCCATCTCTATCCCCTCCCCTACTCCTCCCCCTCCACCTCCCCCCTCCACCTCTCACCTCCCACCTCCAACATCCTCCCACTCCCTCCTCTCTTTTTTACCCTCCCCTTCTTTCTTCCCCTCCTCCTTCCCCTTCTTTCCCCTCCACCCTCCCCTTGCCCGCCCTCTCTCCCTTCTCTCTCTTACCTTTCCACTTCCTCCACCGTTCCTACCTCACTAAAATCTTCCCTTTTAGAATAGAGAGTCTAGGTCTCCACTATCTTTCTTGTGACAAGGTGATGTTAGCCCCAAGACATCCCTCTCTAATTTCATGAACCCCTTATCCAGGAAAGTCCATCACCATCCTAATTTCATCAACCATTTCTACACCCCGAAATTTTCTGCAACCTCCCAAACCTGGTGGACTGCAGCCTCTTTCAGGAAGCTGGGTCTCACCCATTGACGGCCGGAGTGCTGGCCATTTGTAGTGGTCTCAGCTGCCCGCTTGCTGTGACAACTGCTCTCAAAATAACCACTGAGGTGGTACTGTCCTATTCATACAGGACATCTGAAAGAATTGTAGAGTCATAGAGAGACACAGCAGGAACAAAGGCCCTTCGGCCCTTCAAGATTGCACCAATAATTAAAATTAGGTTTATCATCATGGGCATATCTTGTGAAATTTGTTGCTTTGGGATACCAGTACAGCACAACACATAAAAATTACCATAAGTTACAATTGAAAAAGTACAAAAGAAGAATGGTGAAGTAGGATTCATAGGCTGTTCAGAAGTCTGATAGCAGAGGGGGAGAAGCTGTTCCTAAAACATTGAATACGCATCTTTAGGTTCCTGTATCTCCTTCCTGTTGGTAGTAATAAGGAGAGGGCATATTCTGACGAGGGTCCTTAATAATGGATGCTGTCTTCTTGGAGCTCCAGTTTTTGAAGATGACCTCAACGGTGGGGATAGTTGTGCCCGTGGTGAAGCTCTGCAGCCTCTTTTGATCCAGAGCATTGGAGCCTCCATACCAGGTGAAGTTGCAACCAGTCAGAATGCTGTCCATGGTACATCTGTAGAAACTTGCTAGAGTCTTTGCCGACTTACCAAACCTCTTCAAACTCAATAAAGTGCCCAGTTACAGTAGCACGGTCTAACTGAATCTCTTGCATGATAGTGCTTTCTCCACATGCTAAGGGAATGAAAGTCTTTTATGTTGAAGTAGAATATAACTGAGGTTATTACTTGGTCCTGGTGATTATTGACTTGTTGGAGTATAGGGTGAGTCTGGAAAGTCAGCTAGGCAGTTGAAATATCTATTTATGTGATTTAGCAACAGAGCACAGGGTAGTCCCTTCTGGCCCTTTGAGCCATGCTGCCCAAGCAACCCTTGGCAAACCTGATTAACTCTAACCTAATCATGGCACAATTAACAATGACCAATTAACCTAATTGGTATGTCCTTGGACTGTAGGAGGAAACCGGAGGACCCAGAGAAAACACATGCATTGCACGGCGAGGACATACGGTGACTCCATGCACAGCAGCACCGGAACTGAATTCCGAACTCTGGAACGCCCCAAGCTGAAATAGCACCACGTTAACGGCTGCGCTTGCGTGGCGCCCAGCTCGGGAGGTGTTGTGGACTTCAGCTTTGTGATCGATTTATAGGGTGTGTTGGGCTGGGGGGTGGCGAAGAAGTCATAAGGTGTGAGAGGACAGAAAGCTGTGGGTCAATGTCAATGTCAAGGTGGATTGGGTTCTGTTTTAGACCATAGACCATGAGACATATGAGCAGTATTAGGCCATTCAGCCCATTTACTGCACTGCCATTCTATCATGGCTGATCTATTAACCCTTTCAACTCCATTCTCCTCCCTTCTCCCCATCTTATTAATTAAGAACCAATCAACCTCTGTTTTAAATATACCCAATAACTTGGCCTCTAAAGCCATCTGTAGCAATGAAGCCCTCGGGCTAAAGAAATTCCTCCTCATCTCTATTCTAAAGGGAGGTCCTTCTATTCTGAGGCTGTGACCTCTGGTCCTAGACGACCCTGCTATAGGAAGCATCCTCTCCATGTGCTTTCAATATTTGTCAAGTTTCAATGAGATCCCCCACTCATTCTTCAAAACTCCAGAGAATAAAGGGAGAGCCATCAGTTACTCATTTGTTAACCCTTTCACTCTCAAGATCATTCCTGTGAGCCTCCTCTAGATCCTCTCCAATGCCAGCACATCCTTTCTTAGATAAGAGGCCCAGAACTGACCAATTCCTTATTAAGGCTCAGCATTACCACCTTGCATTTATATTCTAGCCCACTTGAAATGAATGTTAACATTGAATTTGCCTTCCTTCCTCTGTTTTTGTAGGGAACGGTACGTAAATAAAGAGATCTTATCCATTAAGTTCCTAGCTCTGTGGCAGGGCTGGTCAGAAAACACTCAGCTATGAGTCACTGGAGACACAAGAGACTGCAACGGCTGGAATCTGACACAACAACCAATCTGCAAGAGGAACTCAACCTTCAAGCAGCATATGCGGTGGCAAAAAGAGTTGCCAACGCGTTGGGTCAAAACCCTGCGTCAGTCCTGATGTGACCTCTCCTCCCACAGATGCTGCTCGATCCACTGATCTCTTCCAGCAGATTGGTTGTTGCTGTCATTCTGAGAGTGTCCAACACTGGGTGCTGCAGGAGGATTATACTAGGGTACAAGTAAGCACGGTCAGATCTGCTGGGTATATCCAATATTTTCAAAGATTCAAAGGTTTCAACGTATATTTATTATCAAAGTATGCATGCAGTATAAAACCCTGAGATTTGTCTTCCCACAGACAGTCATGAAACCAAGAAAGCCATGCAACCCGCTTATAGACCCCACCGCTGGGCACAAAAAAAACCCACGAATGGCAACAACAACATCAACTTTCCCACCCGCAAACAGCAACAAGAAAGGATGAGCAAAAACACAGAATATAAAAACACAAAATCAAAAGAGCCCAATCGAACTACGGTCCAATCCACAAACTGCAGACCCAGAAATTTGGTACCATCTTCCGACAGCATCAAGGGAAAGTGAGACCATTCGAACAAAGGGGCCTTCTCTTGGGAGCAGTGAACAAGAGGGAGAGAGAGAGAGAGCATCGCACACAAACTCCTTCCTCCTGCAGCAGCCAGCAAGAGACTGGTATGCGTGTTAAATTGTACATCACAGGCTCCGACAGTACCAGAACCACATTTAAAGGAAAAAATAAATGTAAAAGAAGTGAAAAATAAAACAGCTTCATGGACCATCTGGAAGACATCACCAGCGTAGCATTGTTTAATGGTGCCATCTTTTAGATTATTAGCATTTGCAGTTTTTTATTTGAATTTCATACTTCAGGGGAAAACTATTCAATCTACATCTACTGCCATTTGCAGCTAAAGTACTTGTATGTTTGTTCATTCTGAGAGTGCACACCAAACTCCTGAGTTTAATTTCTGCCCACTACCATCCCCACATTCTGCTTTTCATTATAGAGCTCTTTCTTGGTCTGTCTGCCAGCTGCCAATGGGTGTGAATAAGATGATTCTCGTCTGTCTGTCAGCCTGTCAACATCTGGATGTCCACGAGGTGAGTTTTGTCCAACGGTCTGTCACCACGTGGGTGTGAATGAGACAGATCTTGTCTATCTGTCAATGTGTGGGTGGGGAATGAGACAGACCTTCTTTGTCTGTCAACGTCTGGATGCCAATGAAGTGTGTCTTACCCACCTGTTTGTTACCAGATACGTGTAGCTGAGTTGGATCTTGTCTGCCTGCATCCACTGAAGGTGTTTGCCCCCTCAGTGGAGTCCAATTTCTCCGAGATTTCCTGCCAACAATCTCCACCGACCTAACCAGTGATGTGGGCAGTTTGCTGTTCATTTCTCTGAGAAGCTCTGTGAATCTCTTTGCTCAAATGAAAGTCTGAATTCATCTGAAGCTGATAGCTGTTAAAATTGATAGAAGTGACTTTTAGGTTGGTGTGATTTCATTCTGAGGCCTGTACTCTTTATTCAAGATCCGCTGCCCTTCACCACTAATAGGCTAGTGGTCCAGACAATTGAGATGGATCACTTGTGGCAGCAAAAGTTGGCCTTGACTGCAATAACCATTTGGTATATGTATGTACCAAATGAGCAGTTTTCTCTGGATAAAACTGTCTCTGTTTGTCCTCATTTTGTGTGAGAAACAAGAACGGTGAATGTCCATTGACTTTCAGGCATTCTTTGTCGTCCTGTGCAATCATGGCTGGACTAACTTTGTCTGCAGTTCCACTTGCCTGACTAATCCTTTTAACACCTGTTTGCCTCTCCATTCTGGGAGGTTGGATTCTGAGTTTTGCGGTTCGATTGTCAAAGAAACTGACCACTGTTGTGCCCCAGTACTAATGGCAACTTCTGAGTTACACTCACACACAGATAAAGGTAGGAACTCAGAGGAATCCTTCAGGGTTTCCCAATTTTTTCTCTAAACCCTATGCATTAGGGTGGCATAGTAGCGTAGTGGTTAACACTTTACAGTACAGATGACCAGGTTCAAGGCCCGCCTCTGCTTGTAAGCAGTTTGTACCTGCTCCCCGTGATCATATGGGTTTCCTCCAGGAGCTCCAGCGTCCTTTCACAGTTCAAATGCGTACTGGTTGGTAGGTTAATTGCTGATTGTAAATTGTCCCATGATTAGACTAAGATTAAGTCAGGGGAATGCTCGGTGGCATGGCTCAAAGGGATGGAAGGGCCTATTCCGCGTTGTATCTCAATAAATAAATGAATAAATGAACATTACTGCATATTCCTTATTTTCCATAGTGTAAGCTGCTAAGGTCAGTGAGCGGAGGAGTGAAGTATTAACAGAGTACTCCCGCTGTAACAAGCTCTGAAAATGTACTTTGTCACATATAGAGAAAATGGTATGGTTAGCATTTCAAGGCACATCTAGGAATAACTCTTGCTAAAAAACAAAATTTTATATTTGTTAACTAAGATGCTTCCATTAACTATTGCAAAATTTAGTGACTTGTAATAATTTTCTAAAAGTATTATTTGTTTTTCATTTTTGGCATTACTGTCTTCAGTTTGTGTGTTGTAAAATGTTAGAAGTTTTAGTTTAGAATTGTAGTTATAACTCCCTGTGTTCTGACTGACTAAAACTGAGCCACAAGGAATCTGTAACTGTGAAGTATAAAAATCTTTATTCATACAGCAAAACTCTGGGAGAGAGAGAGAGTCCAGGAGGATCTAAAATAATCTCACTCTCCTGGCACAATGTTTTAGACTTCTTCAACATAAAGATAATAATAAACAATTAACTACAGTTTCAATTGCTATAAAAAGGCATCCGTTAGTCTTGCAAGACCATGGATCTGCACCTGGAAATTCTTCACTCTCCAGGGCACAGGCCTGGGCAAGGTTGTATGGAAGACCAGCAGTTGCCCATGCTGCAAGTCTCCCCTCTCCACGACACCAATGTTGTCCAAGGGAAGGGCATTAGGATCCATACAGCTTGGCACCAGTGTCGTCGCAGAGCAATGTGTCATTAAGTGCCTTGCTTAAGGACACAACACGTTCCCTCGGCTGGGACTCGAACTCACAACCTTCAGGTTGCTAGTCCAATGCCTTAACCACTTGGCCATGTGCCCACAATGGCTATAATCACCCACTTAACATTAATATTTTGAATATCATTTATTCATTATGTACGGTGTTGTATTATGGAGGTGATCATGCTCTCATGACCATGATTGCTCTTGGCAAATTTTTCTACGGATGTGATTTGCCTTTGCTTTCTTCTGGGCAGTGTCTTTACAAGATGGGTGACCCCAGCCATTATCAATACTATTCAGAGATTGTCTGCTTGGCATCAGTGATCACATAACCAGGACTTGTGATATGCACCAGCTGCTCTTATTTTGAATATAGTCAGTAAATTTACAGAATTCTATTTTTACAACAGCAGCAGACCACAACTTGCAGAACCTTTCTGAATATTCAATACTAATGTCAGTTCCAAAGGCATCAGTACAAACTCCAGATATCTAAAATATATCCTTTTGTTAAAACTCTAGACACCTAACATAGACAAGAGAAAATTTGCAGATGCTGGAAATCCAAACAACACAGACAAAATGCTGGAGGAACTCAGCAGACTGGGCTTCATCTATGAAAAGGAGTATAGTAGATATTTTGATCCAAGACCTTTCATCAGGACTGGAGAAAAAAGATGAGGAGTCAGAGTTAGAAGGTGGGGGGGGGTGGGGGGAGGAAGAAACACAAGGTGATAGGTGAAACCGGGAATAGGGGGAAGGGTTAAGTAAAGAGCCAGGAAGTTGACTGGTGAAAGAGTTGCAGGGCTGGAGGAGGGGGAATCTGATAGAAGAGAACAGAAGACCATGGAAGAAAGAAAATGGTGAGGAGCACCAGAGGGATGTGATGAGCAGGTAAAGAGAGAAGGTGACAGAGGAAAAAGGAAATGGAGAATAGTGAAGTGGAGGGGGGAGATTACTGAATGTTACTCAATGCTCATGCCATCAGGTTGAAGGCTGCCCAGAAGGAATAGGTGTTGCTCCTCCAACCTGAGTGTGTCCTCATCACGACAGTAGAGGAGGCCATGGATTGGAATGGGAATGGGTAGTGGAATTAAAATGGGCGGCCACTGGGAGATCCCGCTTTCTCTGGCAGACAGAGCATAGGTGCTTGGCAAAGTGGTCTCACAACCTACGTTGAGTCTCACCGATATGCAGGAGGCCACACTGGGACCACTGGATACAGTAGATGACCCCAGCAGACTCACAGGAGAAGTGTCACCAAGCACATCTTTCCCCCTCCTCCACTTGCTGCTTTCCACAAGAATCGCTCCCTACCCAACTCCCTTGTTTATTCATCCTTCCCCACTGATCTCCCTGCTGGCACTTATCCTTGCAAGTGGAACAATTGCCACACCTGCTTCTACACCTTCTCCCTCACTACCATTCAGGGCCCCAAACAGTCCTTCCAGGTGAGGCAACACTTCACATGTGTGTCTGTTGAGGTCATCTTCTGTGTTCAGTGCACCTGGTGTGGCCTCCTGTATATCGGTGAGACCCGATGTAGATTGGGAGACCTACAGCGATTGGGAGACCTACAGCAGAAAAAGCAGGACCTCCCAATGGTCACCCATTTTAATTCCACTTCTCATTCCATTCTGACATTCCTGTCCATGGGAAGAAGCTCTTCCTCAATCGCTGAGTGTGTGCCTTTAAACTTCTGTACCTCCTTCCTGATGGTAGCAATGAGAACAAGGCATGTCCTGGGTGTTGGGGGTCCTTAATGATGGAAGCTGCCTTTCTGAGGATTCGCTCCTTGAAGATGCCTTGGATACCATGGAGACTAGTGCCCATGATAGAGCTGGCTAAGTTGACCACTCTGTGGACTCCTAACTCCAGAATGAACACCTTGGTTTGCTCTCTTGAAGAATTCCTTAATGCGATTGGCTACCTTGCAGTTTGGATGGCATAATAGCTGCTGGAAGCCAAGGACCCCTTTGAGCCGAGGAGTAACAGTAACACAACAAAAGGGGAAATTCTGACCGCAGAGACTGTGAGCACTTTGACTTCAAAGAGAACTGCCAAGAACAACAAGTGGCAATAGCCTATACACATAACTAACATTTCCCATTTAAATGTGTTTTTTTTTTGTTTCCTCTCTCTGCATGACCAGACTCTGGGTTAAATTAGGTTGCTATTTATATTACTGCATATTCTTATTCATGGTGTATTAAAATTGAGCAGCGGAATGGGGATGGGGTACAGTCATCATTCTTTAAGCATAATCTCATTACATTTCTGGCTCAGTGAATGGAACTGTCATTAATTCCTTGAAAAAAAAAGTGGCCTGTTTTTGCACATTGGCTCCTGCACAAGAATAACTAACAGACAACAGGAATCTATAATTTCTGCAACCGTGACCTTCATCAATGAATAGAATTGCCCTGCCTAATTAGTCCTGGCAAATTACGCTCCCAAAATGCAGAGGGGTTTAGAAAGCCCCTACTTCCAAAGCATGGTGATCTATACTGTGCACATACTACAAAGCCAACTGGTTATTCTTCAATTGTTTTACTTCTGATCCCTTTTAGTTTCTAAGTGAACATAAATCCAGTCAGAATCTTCTCCAATAGCTTCCCTATCACTGATACAAGGCTCTCCGGTCTACGGTTTCCAGACGTACTTCTTATTTCTGCTGACTTATGCGAACATTAGCTATCACCAACCTTCCCACCCCCCACAGTCTTCTGATACCTCAGCCAAAGGTGCTTAAATCTCCGCCGGTGCCCCAGCAATACACTCCTTTTGATGCTGGTCATCCACAGGATTAGATCCCGTCTTGTCTCAGGGATTTATCCAAACTAATGTGTTGGAATATTTCTAGCAATTCCTCTTTCTGCATTCAGATGTACTCCAGATTTCTGTGTGCCCTTCCCTTTACTCTCCAGCCTCTTCATTCTCCTGCTGGTGAATAGTGATGAGAAGTTTTCATTTGGGATCTCATTCATTTCTCTGGCTCCATGCATAGATTATCTATGTAGTCCCTGAGGAGATCTATTCATTTCTTAGCTGCCTTCTTGTATCTAATACACTTAAAAGGTTTGAGCTTTCATCCTAATCCTACTTACCAAGGCCATTTCATGGCCTCTTCTTGCCCTCGTAATTTCTTTATTTTTTTTCTCCTCTATCAACTTTAATCCTTTGATAACCACTTCTTACAACTGATATATGCTTCCTTATTTACCGTGATCAAACCTCCAATATCCTTTGTTAAATAGGGTTTCCTAAAATTACCATCTTTGCCTCTTACTCTCACGAGGACGTGCAATCTCAGAACACTTTCCTATCTTTCTTTTAAATGCCTCCCAAGTGAATTCTCTAATATGTTCCAGTCTCTCTCTCTCTCCTTTCTCTCCCTTCTCATCCCCTCTGTCCCCCCACCTCTCTTTCCCTCTGCCCCCTCACTGCTCTCCCCCTCTCCCCCTCTCCCCACACTCTCCCCTTCTCATTCTACTCCTATTGTTCCCCCTCTCTTCTCCCCATGTGACCCTCCCTCCACATTCCCCTCCCCATGTCCCTCTCCCCTTCTCCCCATTCTCCCCTTCTCTCCTTCTCTCCATCTCCTCCCACTCTTGCCCCTCTTTCCACTTGTGATTCTCCCTTTCTCCTCTCCCCCACTCCCCCACCCTTTCCCTGTCCCCTCCTCTTTCCTTCCTCTGTTATCCTACCTTATCCTCTCTTTTCCCCTTGCTCCTCTCCATCTGTCCCTTTCTCCAACCTCTCTCCCCTCTCCCTCCCACCCTCTCCAACCCTCTATCTCCCCCCACCCTTCCCCTCTCTCCACTTCTCTTCCCCACTCTCTACTCCACTTCTCTCCCCCGTTCCCACTCTCCCCGTCTCCTCCTTTATCCTAATTTATCCTCCCTCTTTTCCCCATGCTCCTCTCCTTCTCTGCTCCTTTCTCCACCCTCTTCCCCCCCTCCACCTGATTTCCACCCCCTGCCTCTCCTTTTGGTGAACATGAATGAGATATCATTCAGTATTATTGCACAAACACTCCTTTTCTGCTCTCAGGTCCATTGGGTCAGACTCCTCGCGCCCACTAAATCTGTGCTGAGTGCAATCCACCCATTAATGCTGCTCAGACCCCATTCTATTCTCCCCATATTATCGTCCCGCAGCCCCCACGCCCCACGCAAAACCCCGACCCTTTGATTCAACCATTCCCCTATATACTACAGCCAATTTACAGCAACCAGTTAATCCGCTAACCCGTGCATGTTAGGGGGTGGCGGAGAGCAGAAGATAAAAGCACCTGGGGGAGAGTGTGTGAAGTCCATCCAGACACCGCTGGCCATCACATCGCAAACCATGTCTCTCTACTGCCTTTGTATTCCAGCTTTCTCTCCGTGCTTTAACCACTTCCCTTTTCTCCTTCTCATTCTGTAAATCCGGATTCTCCTTTCGTTTCTACTGCTGTCCTCCACTCCCTCGTCCATGACCGGGCTATAATAAAGTCAAGTACACTCAGTCAGTGATGCTTCAATGCTTCTACTGGAGTGAATGCCATGCAACAATGTGCCATTGAATAGAAAGTTAGCACAATGATTCATGATTAGATTCAAACAACCTTGGAAAGATTGTCTCTTCAAAGCTTTCTTGAGAATACATAAAGACATTTTTTGCTGTGTCTTTACGGGTGGATGGTGTGGAGGAGGGAATGTGTCCTTAATATGTTCCTTCTCATAAAGCATTGAAACAGAAGGATTGAATTGTGGTTCATTTATCTGACATCAGTTCCTGAGGTAGACCGTGAGTTGTGGAAATTGATCACAGCATCCTGCACGACTCGGCATGTCGAACTTCATTCCGTTTAGAGTGTGCGTTAATAAGGAAGAAATGAATATCATTGCCTTATTAATGAAAAGATCAACGTGAACTTTCTGGAATAATCAGATCAGCTACCTCCTTATTTGTAAATCCAGTCTGCTTCCACACTCTTGACAGATCGCAAATTTACAGACTCGACCTTGACCAAAATTCAGCACACGTACAAAGTCTCCAACATTTTTTACATATGTACATTTCCAATATGTACCCAGTACTGTTGGTCTAAAATGCATCATTTCAGGATATTGGGATAACTACAACACTGTTGCAGATATCCTTGATCAGCTGACAACTCCAACATTCTGAGGAGGCTGGGTCATTGGGTATTTAGAGCCAAAGCTGATGTGATCTTACTTATTAAGAGTGTCAAAGGTTTCAGGGAGAAGTCAGGAGAATGGGGTTGAAAGGGATAATTAGTCAGTGGAGTAGATTCAATGGGCCAAATGGCCTACTGTATTGTACAAAAGTCTTAGGCACATATATATATATATCTAAGGTAGTTTAAGTAGCTGGTGCGATGGTGTAAGCACTACAGCTAAATCTGGTGAAGATATCTTGAGCAATGGAGTATCAGACCCATAAAGGATAGATTTTCCACATTTTCCAGTCTTGTTGCCCATGCAATAATTTGACCTTTTCCTTCACAGTGTTTAGCTATCAGAAGCTCAGGCAACTTCTGCATGTTGTCATAGAGTCAGAGAATTATAGTATCATGCAGCAGCAAAACAAGTTCTTCAGCCCATCCAGTTGTTTTGCCCTCTACGCTAAATACCCTTAACTTCATTCAGTCTGTATCCTTCTATGTCTTTTCTATTCAAGTATCTGTCCAAATTCCCCTTAAATATAGTAATTGTATCTCATTTCACTACCACCTCTGGCAGTGTGTTCTAGATATGTACAAACATGGAAAAATAAATGTTCCCCTCAGATCCCTTTTATAACTCCTTTTTCTCACCTTAAACCTATGACTTCTCATTTTTGAAACTCTATTATGGAAAAATAATTTACTCAAAGCACTGGAGGAACTCAATGGGTCACACAGCAACTACAGAGGGAAACCGGCATTCAGAATTTCTAAACCAGATGAAGAGGCTCAACCAGAGATGTTAACTGTCCATTGCCCTCCATAGATGCTGTCTGATCTATTGAGTTCCTCCAGCATTTCCTGTGTTGCTCCAAATTCCAGCATCTGAAGTCTTCGGCATCTACCCTATCTTGTGTTGGCGTGTGGCCAAGTGGTTAAGGCGTTGGACTAGTGATCTGAAGGTTGTGAGTTTGAGCCTCAGCTGAGGCAGTGTGTTGTGTCCCTGAGCAAGGCACTCAGCCACACATTGCTCCTGCACGTTTATAGCCCAGCAACGACGGTTGGTGCAGGCTGGACAAGGCTATCTTCCCTGTCTATTTTATCAATTTATACTCTGTCAAATCCTTTCATAATCTACTATACCTCTCTCTGGTCACCCCTTCAGCCTCCTCCACTCTAAGGGAAACAAGCCAAGGCTATCCAATTTCTCCCCATAACTAAAACCCCCCAATCCAGGCAATATACAACGGAATCTCTTCTGAATTGTCTCCAGTGTAACTACATCCTTCCTATAGTGTAGTAACCAGAATCCCAGTGACTTTACATATTCTTCCCAAGTTGGCGTGGGAAGATCAAGATCAAAGGTTCCCCAACCTGGGGTCCATGGACCCCTTGCTTAAAGGTATTGGTCCATGGCATAAAAATGTTGGGAAACCCTGCTCTATATGCTCCAGTTTCCTCCCATATCCCAAAGATGTACTGCTAATTGGCTGCTGTAAATTGTCCTACTGCGTTGGTACAATTACTTTTCTTGGTGTATCCCATTATGTTGATAATTGTTTAAGAACCTGATCCAATGCATGAAGTATGTTTTCCTTGGTGTTAGTGCCAGTGAGTAGGACAACTTGATAATGTAGCCAATGGCCTGTGCCATCTTGTACAGTGCCAATTGAAAAATCTGTTCCTGATACTGTATCAAGAAGGGAAGATGAATGTTTTGAGCAGTAATTCCCAAATGGATTTGTCTAATGTGAGCTGTCAAATCCTTAGTAATTGTGCAATGAAAACCCCAACTCTCGCTGTTCATCAGCAGTGCAGGTGTGTATGTGAAGTTATACACAAAACTCATTTGCTTCAATCAAAAGTATCTTCTTTCACTTGGTTGAACTCATCCAGACACAATAAAGTCACAGCAGAAATAAAGGGGTTGTTTTGCAAAGGTGTGAAAATTGCTATTTCATGTCAAATCTTATTAGCTCAATCTACTTAAATCTCTTCCCTCTAATTTCACCATCTCCATTTCTCTCCTAGTGGAACGCAACTGACCCCATTAAGTCCATCCTATGGCAGTAATATATAAATTCTTTCTGATTCACAAAGAGTTGACCTTAATTTATATGCCCATTGAAAGATGAGCCATCTGTTGGAATCACAGTGAGATGTAATGTAGAGGACAGCAAAAATCAAACTGCCAGAGAAACTTGATCAGCATCTGTGAAGGGAAAAGAATTGTCAACGACAGTAAACATTTTGGGTCAAGACCCTTCATCTGAATGGAAAATTTTGAACCAAAACATCAATTGCTCGTTTCCCTCAAAGTGATGCTGCCTGACTGCTGATTTTCCCCAGTGTTTTGTTTGTTGCTCCAGATTCCAGAATCTTCAGTTTCCTAGGTCAATATTTTTGAGTTGAGACCCTGCATCAGACTCAAAATGTCAACAATTCCTTTCCCCCTATAGATGATGCTTAACCTGTTGTGTTCTTTCAGTGTTTTGTTTCCTGCTCCAGATTCCAGCATCTGCATTTCTTGTGTCTCCCTGTAGAACAAGGCTATTGGTGCACTGATTGTGTGTGAACAATGTGCAAGGATTGATCCTGTTGGCTAGAAAGAATGACAATCAGTGAACAGGAATGGAGGTGACCATTTGTTGAGACTGTCCTTGCAGCTGCCATTTTGCGAACTGCTTGATGAACTGATTCTTACTTCGGGATAACTTAATTAGAGCAATTGAATGTAGAGACAAGGAGTTTCAGCCAAACCTGAGACTGTTCTCAGCCAAGTAGCAATTTATTATGTAAAGTGGCAGGCTTGCAGGAGGAGCAATTGGTAATCTCGTTAGGCTGTGTCTGGGTCACCTGGTCAATCAGAGCTGAAAAGAACAAAAGGCATGAGGCTGAGGGCAAAGGTCATAGGACAGTACTGTTTGTGGCCCGAGACCAGAGCCAATAAGAAGGTGACCCAGCTCGGTCAGGTGACCTCGAGCCAGCAAGATTGAAGGGCACCATTTGAACTGGTGAGGAAAGAATATAAAAATGAGAGGCTTCTAATGCAAATTAGCAACAAATCTTCAGAGACCAACCATCGCGCATGTGGAAGACCTTCACATCGGACACATGGAGATTAGATCAGGAGCATGTGCAACACCTGGCCAGCGTAGGCTCTTTACCCTGGAAGTACCTTTTCTCTTCATTGACTGTTTGTGAAAGGTCAGTGAATCCTAGTGGGTGTGCACACAGTTATGAACACGTGTGCTTTTCAGTTGACACACTACAGGTACTTGTCAGTAAATACTGATTCTTTCTGTGCTTAATTGTTCAATATTACTAAGGGATAAATCCTTGTGACTACGGAATTTCTGTTTGAGAGCTACCACTGACTTTACTTACACTCTCCCTTCAGGCAATCTGATCACTGGATTATACTCCATTTCCTGCCCCGGAGTTTAAGAGAAGCAAAGTGTCTGAGAGAAGCAACTGGTATTTGGTCAAAACTGTGGGGGAGGGGGGAAGAAATGCCGGAAGAAATGCCTGACAGATATTTGAACAACAGGCAGTTTGAAGGATGTGGGGAGAATGGGCAGAAAGTGATGCAGAAGCCAATTTCAGATCAGCTGTGATCTTATTGAACAGTGGAGCAGGCTCCAGGGTCCAATTGACCTGCATGTGCTCCTGTTTCTTGTGTTCGAGGCAAACTGTGCATTTCGCATTTGTGACAAATTCAGAAACAGTTCATAAGAATTCTGGCTTGAGATCAAGCATTCTAGATTTGAGGTACTGTGACTATTGCAACTGTAGGTCAAGTGGATTGTCTATTATTAATCTTCCTCCCACATTGAGATGAAGCATTTGAATCCAGTTCTTTTTCAGCATAAAAACGATGCTGGAAACACTAAGCAGGCCAAGTAGTGTCAGCAGAAAGAGAAATTTCACATTTCAGGAAGGTACCGAATCAGGGAGGTTAAATCTATCAGAGAAGTTTGACCTGATTGTAACTCTTTCCTCATGAAAAAAGAGTGAAGTATCTTTAAGACCAGAAAGAGCTTTTAAAAGAATAGTTGAAGTGAGGTTTCCAGCAGTTGGCACTCTGAAATTTGGGATTGCAAGAATTAAATGGACCCTCGTAAATCTGAGAACCCACATTTTAGGAACAGCCTCTTTTCCCTCCGCCATCTGATTTCTGAATGGTCCATGAACCTATGAACATGACCTCTTTTGAACTTCAAAAAAAAATTAACTTGCAGTAATTTTTAATGTTTTGCACTACTACGGCAACAAAAAACAAATTTCATTACCTAAGTCAGTGATAATAAATGTGATTCTTTAAGAAGAGGCTTGATAAACAGAGGAGAGAGTAATGGATTGAGATATAACTGATTGGCAGGTTACTGTGGTGCTTAGCACTAGGATGAATGGCCCATGGCTACGCTGTAAATAATATGTACCTTGCTGAAGAAAAGCCATTTACCTGAAACATTTATGTTGTCTCTCTCGCTCTCTCTCTCTTCACTGATGTTGCCTGATTTGCTGTACCTTTCCAATGGTTTCTAATTTTACCTTTCTGGTGCTTTGCACCGGCTCCAGTCTTCATGTAGATACCTTCTAATGGGACAGAATAGTGAAACCATTTAGCCAGATCAGCATGTTTATTTTGGACTGATATCCTCCTTACTCTCTAAGGAATGTCATGCTCCTGGGGTCAACATTTTGAAGGAATTGTCCCACGTTGATGCAAATTATGAAGATTGTACACCAGTAACTCTGTTCCAGGGACAATACATGGATGCACTCCTGGAGAAGGCACACTGATAACTTTATTTCATTGTGCATTTGAGAAGATTTGGTCTCTCACCAAAGACTTCTGGACATTTCTCTTGAATGACGTATGGTGGAGAGCATTCTGACAGGTTACATCACCACCAGGTATGAAGACTTCAATGTGCAGGATCAAAAGAGGTTCTAGAGGGCTGTAGACTCTGCCAGCCCCATCACCAATGCAAATCTTCCTATCATTGAGGACATCTTCAAGATGTCCTGACTCAAGAAGGTGACGTCCATCACTAAGGACTCTCACCACACAGGACATGTCCTCTTCTTAATACAACCATCAGGTGGAGGTACAGGAGTCTGAAAACACACACTCAGTGATTTAGAGACAGCTTCTTCCCCTGAAGTCCTGAAGAAGGGATTTGGCCCAAAACATTGACTGTTTGTTCATTTCCATGACCTGCTGAGTTCCTCCAGCATTTTGTGTGTGTTGCTTTGGATTTCCAGCTTCTGCAGAATCTCTTGTGTCTATTCTTCCTCTCTGCTATCATATTTAATGATCACTACTGCATTATGCCTTCTTTCTTTTCACTATTTATTGACTCTGTAATTTATAGTAATTTTATGTTGTTGTGCTGTATTTTTGCCACAAAGCAACAAATTTCACTTCATATAAGATAGTGATAATAAATCTGATTCCAAATCCATCCTTACTCAGGTGATTGAAAGAACTGTTGCTAACAGCTGGCTCTATCATTGCTGACTGTAATAGATGACAAGCATGTTCTGTATTAAAATCCTACAGGAAGATGCTCTTTCATCATGACAGTGATGGAGCATGTAGAAATGTGTGCAAGTGACATTTTTGTCTTCTGGACATCATGTTGATGGAGAATTCTGATTAATGGCAAAATTGCCTTTATAACATGACTTAAAAAGCATTAGATGTCAAAAGAAAAAGTGTTAGCCTGCATTCTTCAGTTCTCTTGGCACAATGCTCTTCTTAAGCGTGGTTATTACACCATTTGTTTTTCCAGCACAGACGCATGACCCTGAAGTTATTTTGCCATGAGCATTTTCTTTTGGAAATGAAGAACCCGGAAACAACTGAATTACGGAAGACGTACTTGGAACCATGGGGATCGGGAGGGAAGTTCTGATGGCAGTTCTTAATTGAACAAAAAAGGTTATGGAGAGAAAAGGAGAGAATAGAATCAAATAATCCAAATTTATTATTAGTTCATTCATATGCTGCCGCCCCCTACTATTGCGTCATTCACTTCTTCCAATTTCAGCTATCTCCTCCTACTCCTCCTGCTTCCAACCTCATGGCATGAACATCGATTTCTTGAACTTCTGGTAATGCCCCCCCCCCTTCACCACTCTCCATCCCATTTACCCTCTCTCACCTTATCTCCTTGCCTGCCCATTGCCTCCCTCTGGTGCTCCTCCCTCCTTTCTTCCATGGCCTCCTCCCTTCTCGTATTAGATTCTTCCATCTCCAGCTCTGTATTACGTTCACCAAATCAACTTCCCAGCTCTTTACTTCATCCCTCCCCCCTCCAGGTTCCACCTATCACCTTGTATTCCTCCCTTCCCTCCCCCCACCTTTTAAATCTACTCCTCATCTTTTCTTCTCCAGTCCTGCTGAAGGATCTCAGCCTGAAACATCAACTATACTCATATCCGTAGATGCTGCCTGGCCTGCTTAGTTCCTCAAGTATTTTGTGTGTATTGCACCTATCACCCTGCTTCTTTTCCCCTCCTCCACCCACATAATCCTCCCACTGGATGCCCTCTCTTCTCTGTATCCATCTGCCTGCCCCACCCTTCTTTTTTGGTTTCATGCACCCCCTTGCCTTCCTATCAGATTCCAAATCTGCAGCCGTTTGTCACATCTGCTTATCTCCCTCCAGCCTCCATCAGAATTTCCACTCTTCCCTCCCCCAAGTCAGCACTTCACCTGCAAATCTACCGGGGTCGTCTATTGCATCCTGACGCAGTCTCCTCTATTGGTGAAACCCGTTGTAATTCAGGGGACCACTTTGTCCAGCACCTCCATTCTATCCACCAAAAGCAGAACTTTTTAATTCCCATTCCCATTCCAGTTCTGACATGTTGGTGCAAGGCCTTTTCTTGTACCGTGATGAGGCAACCCTCAGGGTGGAGGAGCAACAACTTATATTCCCTTTGGGTAGCCTCCGACCTGATGGCATGAATATTGATTTCTTCTTCGGGTAAAAAAAAATTAATTCCCCCTTCCCTCTTCCACTATTCCTCAATCTGTCCTCTTACCCCTTCTCACCTGTCTATCACCTCCCCCTGGTCGCCCTCCTCCTTCCCTTTCTCCTAAGGTCCACTTGCCTCTCCTATCAGATTCTTTCTTCTCCTGCCCTTAACCTTTTCCACACACTGGCTTCACTTATCACCTTCTAGCTATCCTCCTTCTGACATTTCACCCTTCCTTTCCAGTCCTTTTTAAGGGTCATTGTCCAAAACATCGATTGTTCATTTACCTAGATGCCACCTGGCCTTCTGAGTTCCTCCAACATTTTGTTTGTGTTGCTTTGAATTTGCAGCATCTGCAGAACTTCTCGTGTTTATGATTTGCTTCCTTCCTCTATCTGTCCATCACCTCCAAAATCCCTGCATCCACCAATCACATGCCAGCTCTTGTTCTACCTCTTCCCCTCACCTCTTTATATTGACTAAATCCTCCCTGTCTTTCAGTCAAACTGGAGGGTCTCAACCCTAAATGTCAATTCTCCATTTCCATCCACAGATGCCATTGGCCTGCTAAGCTCCTCCAGCATCTTGTTATTCCCTATTGTCCTTTCACCGACTGCCCCTCTCATTCCCTCACCAACACCTCCACTTTCACAAGCAGTCTCTTTGCTCTCTATCCCATGACCACACTCACTCTCACCTCAGCCTCTCCCTGAGCAACACTTCTCTCCCAGGCAAAGTGGCCTTTCTACACAACTATCCAGCTCTTGGCTCCATCCCTCCCTCTCCTGTCTTCTCCTATCATTTCAGATCACCCCCTCCCCCTCCCACTTTCAAATCTCTTACTATCTCTTCCTTCAGTTAGTCTTGACGAAGGGTCTCGGCCTGAAACATCGACTGTATCTCTTCCAATAGATGCTGCCTGGCCTGCTGCGTTCACCAGCAAATTTTATGTGTGTTGCTTAAAATTCCAGCATCTGCAGATTTCCTCTTGTTTGCTTCTACAGATTACTCCAGGTGATGAGTGCTTTGTGTGAGGAATTATCCTTATGTTCTTCCCTATGTTCAAGATTCCAATGTTTTTCCTCACTAACTTAAACCCAACTAAAACGTTCTCATTGACTGGCATTAGTTTCCAGTTCTTGACTATCACCACTTCAATATATTTGTTCAAAGTTCAAAGTACATTTATTATCGAACTAAGTATACATTACCCAAACCTGAGATTCATTTCCTAACAGGCACCCAAAAGAAACCATTATAAAAGATCTTCAAACACCCAATGTTCAAGGAAAAACAAATAATAAATGCAAGCAAATAGCATTCTGAATTGAAGTGCACAAAATGAGTCTGACCACGGACCCTTAGTTCAGTGCAGAACCGAGTAAATGTTACAGAGCAGCAAGCTGAACTGATCTGTCCCTCATCTTGGTCCCCAACACCCTCTTCTTTTCAATATGGCCCAGATTCAGTTACTTCAATATGTTCTGGCGCCTGGACACCCCCCCCCCCACCACCACTATTTGGGTTGTCCCAACCTTTCTGATTTGGCCTGGCACTCAAATTGATCAAATCTCAGGTTTCCCTTAACCTCATCAACAGGCCGACTGCCTCAGCTTGCCTCGATTATGCCACATTGAATTGCATCCAAGTCCAAAGGGAAGTTACTTGCCATTGTTTTCAATGACCGTCTACCACAAAAAAAGAGTGATGAACAAAGTATTTAGTTGCTTTCTTTGGTTCATCAACCACCAGCCAGAAGTCGCTAAGATTCACCAGTGCCATCTTAAACCAGAATGTATTATCTAAGACTATGGCTCCCAATATCTCTGCAAACTCCTTTCAATTTCTCCTGTCAGAGACCTTGCGCATACTCTGCTATTTACAACCAACCAGGATCACAAGCACTGTACTTTACCCCCTTCCTTTCTACATCATTAAAGCCATCCCTTTGACCAAGGTTTAGGTCACAAGCTCTAACATCTCCAACTATAGATCAGTGTTTTCTTTGGTGGCAGAGTGGAGATACCATCTCTACCAAAGGAGGTGTAAGGCGCTCCTTCCCTCCGCTAGCCTGCAGGTCACCCTTGGGCAAGGTGCATCACCTGCTTAGCCCCCTGTTTAGGGTCATGTGGAGCCATGGGAGCAGGTGGTGGATGGTCGTATGAGCAGCCGATGCGTATCCAAGTCCTGGTTACGTGACCACTGATTCCAGGCAGACAATCTCTGAAGATACTGATTATGGCTGGGGTCACCCGTCTTGTAAAAACACTGCACAGAAGAAGGCAAAGGCAAAATACTTCTGTAGAAAAATTTTTCTAGACCATGATCACCAACATCGTACGGCATAGCACATAACGATGATGATGTTGAATATTAGATTATGAGGACACTCAGTCCTCGTTTATTGTCGTTCAGAAATGCATGCATTAAAAAATGATACAATGTTCCTCCAGAAAGATATCACAGAAACACAGGACAAACCAAGACTAAAACTGACAAAACCACATAATTCTAACATATAGTTACAACAGTGCAAAGCAATACTGTAATTTGATAAAGAGCAGACCACGGGCACAGTAAAAAAAAAGTCTCAAGTCCCGATAGCCCCATCATCTCACGCAGACGGTAGAAGGGAGAAACTCTCCCTGCCATGAACCTCCAAGCGCCACAAACTTGCCAATGCATTGGAAGCACCCGATCGCAGCCGACTCTGAGTCCGTCCGAAAACTTCGAGCCTCCGATCAGCCCTCCGACACCGAGCACTATCTCTGCCAAGCGCTTCGACCCGGCCCCAGCCGCCGAGCAACAAGCAAAGCTGAGGACTTGGGGCCTTCCCCTCCGGAGATTCTGGATCACACAGTAGCAGCGGCAGCAAAACAGGCATTTCAGAAGTTTTCCAGATGTTCCTCTGTGCTCTCACATCTGTCCCCATCAAATCAGGATTGTGCACGGCACCCTACTTGACAGGTAACAGATATCATTCACCGGAGTGGCCGCTGCGCGCTGTGCCGCACCGTCATTTTCTCCTCCTCCGTTAATTTTGAAGGAAGTGCCTTGTGGGTAACATAGTAGTGTTGGGGAAGACCGAATAGTGTAGCAGTTCATGCAATGTTTTACAGTGCCAACAGTAAGATTGGGGTTGAATCCCCCATTGCTGTTTGCAAGGAGTTTGTACCTTCTCCCTGTGATGGCATCTGTTTCCTTTGGGTGCTCCAGTTTCTTCTCACATTCCAAAGGCATACTAGTTAGGGTTAGTGAGTTGTGGGCATGCTGTGTTGGCTCTGGAAGCATGCTCGCACTTGCACCCTGCCCCCAGCACACATCAGGTCATTGGTTACTGACACTTGCGACACCTTCCACTGTATGCTTGGATGTACATCTGACAAAGAAATGACTTAAACTTTAAAAAAATTCTTATGTTGGAGTCTGCACTTTCGGGTCTCCTTCATCCGTTCGACACAATCTCAAATCTTCCCAGGCAGGACCTGTGACGGGAACAAATCCAAGCGGCTTTCTCAGCTCAGTTTCGACTCTCTCACAGGGGTAATTACCAGTGGCGTTGTCTGCAGCATAGAGAGGACAAAACCTCACACAGCATCACCATTATTTATTGACTGAGCTCCTTATTACAAGTTATCATTGTCCTGGGAACATCCTGGCTCGCACACCTTTCTGCCGCAGAGAAGCAGCGCAATTATATGCCCGTGATTGCCAATTCCCTCCCCTCGAGACAGAGCTTAGGATGTGACTGATTTATTCTCAGAGAGCCTAAGTTTCTCAGCTGTAAATTGTACTCTCTGACACATTTAAGGCAACTTCAAATGCAAACTTTGGTGGTGCTATGGGGGGAGAAAGAGTGAGATCAATTGTTCCAGCAAAGGTAAAGTGGGCTGAATGGTCTTTTGAATTATATGGATTGCAATGAATATGGTCAATACAGTAACAATATCAACCAAAGTTAGTTGATTTAATACAGGAAGTGTCTTTCTCAGATCTTTGTACCATGTGAAGAGGCAACTTTTACATTCAGATTTATTTATTTCATGTACATCAATGTGTCATTTACATTAACAGCCAACGTACCCAAGGCTACACTGGGGGCAGCACGCAAGTGTTACCACACATTCTGTTGCCAATGCCCACATTGCTTGGCAGAGCAACACATTTCACAACAAAACAGAACACACCAAGTGACAAAGCAGCAACAGCAGAACAAGCCCCTGTCACTCCCTCCCGCCCAGCTAGCCATGCGCATGCACAGTCCTCTAACCCCCCCTGTCAATAAACAGACTTGCAGCGATTCGGAGATTCAGGGCTCCGGCCGCCAGGCCTTGAGTTCAGGATTTCTGATCGTTTGTATCGACCTAGGACTCGCAATGGTGATGGATAAGGACCCAAGCTCCAGCTCCTTGAGATTCGGACTCACTGAAGACGGGAACCCTGAACCCTGTATAATTCATATATTTAGAGAGCACAGACCAGTAGCACAGCATGCAAAAAAAATCAGGGTTCAATCCTGGCCTTGGGTTCAGTCTGCCTGGCATTTTCATGTTGTTCCTGGCTCCACTTTTCTTGCACATCCTAAAGACAAGCAGGTTGGCAAGTTTACTAGGCACTGTCTGCAGATGAATGGCAGAATCTGGGAGTAGTTGATGGATGCATGAAGTAAATAAAATAGGATTGGTGTTGTCTTAGTGTAAAGGGGTGCTTGATGGTGAGCACTGATGAGTTGGGCTGAAGGGTCTGTTTTACTATGACTCAAATTCAGAGGACAGACTGGTGCAGTAACCGTTATCCTTTCTGCAACTGTAATGAACTTCATAAAGAGCAGAAGCTTAGTTTTCATTCAGCCTGGATCTACACTCAGTCCATGCCAAGCTAGTTACCCTCGAACAACATTCAGAGCATTTCTACTGATGCCAGAAACAACGAGGCAGCAACTATGAAAGGGACTGGGATTTGTACCTGGGCTTGCAGAGGAAGATGCAGCTCAATGCCCGTTTGAGGTCAGCTACAACGTCCAGTGCTAGAAACGTCACTCGGTGAGAAAGGTTCTGGGATAAGAAGAGGCACGTCGGTCCCTTATGGAAATAGTATCCCAAGGGAGAGAAGCAGATTGGTTATCCTGAGGAATAACCACTGACTGATGAGAGGGGAGATCATTACTGAGACCCAATGTTTGTCACATGTAGTGCACTAACTATCTGGGAGCACTGGGCCTGCATTGGGTATGTTGAGATGCACATCTATGTAAAAATTCTTGGGGGGAGGGTAGGCTATGAATAAATTATTTAAACAATGTATTGGCAGAAGAGCACAAACATTGGAAATTGCTGTTTTCAAAAGCTCCCTTCTGAAAAGCACTACAGGGCTATTAAAGCAGAAACTTCATGCCATCCTAAAAGTTTCTCCCTCAGGTAATTAATCTGATGAACCATTTCAGTTCACCATGTCACTGTACTGTAGACACTTTAACCACCTTTTATAATGCTGCTTACACTGAAGACATATGCTGACATTTTGTAATTTATGCACATTTTAAGCATGCAAAAACTGTTCTGGTGGACTGGGCAGATGAGATCAACAACAAGATCCAGCAGCAAGAAGGGGTGTTCTGCACCACCTCATGGAGAGCGAAGGGGCATGACAAGGCACAGAAGAAGTCAAGAACATCCACTGAAACCAAGGCAGAACCCAGTGGTGACAACTACTCGTACCACTGGTACCGGTCTTCCGAGGTCGAAAGAGTGGAAGTGCCCCATTACAACAGCTTTTCCATTTTTAAAGTTCCTGCACGGGTCCTTTTGTGCAGCTCATATCATCTCCTCACAAGCACATAACTAAACTGCACAAATTTAACTGTCATCTACAGATACCACAGACAATTATTCATTCCATATCCATCCTTTAACCTCAAACTTTATTTTTTATTTAATTCATCATTTTTTATAATTGTTGAATGTTATCTTTTTGTTGCATGTCTTCCTCTGAACAATTCACCGCAGCAAATTCCTGATACATATAAAAGTATATGGTGAATCAAATTGATCTTTGAATATTGATCCTTCAAATTAAATTTCAGCTTCTTTCTATGAATTAACATGCCATACAGCATGACAATGTGACGTTATACTGAGATCACATTCTTTGTCAGATGGAAATTCCGTAGAACAATGAAATTCCCTTTGAAAAGGATGTATGTATCCTGCAACATCATTTAAAGTATCAGATAGAGCTGTTATTCTCTCTTTACTGTGAGTGGGAGCTTGCTGGGGCCCATGTTTCCTGTAGTACAATGGTGATGTCGGAACTTTCTGGTGGCCAAACATTTTAATTCCCATTCCTATTCCCATTCCGACGTGTCGATCCATGGCTGCCAACCTGACGGGACAAATATTAATTTCTCTTTCCAGTAAACAAAAATCGACCCACCCCTCTATTTGCCACTTTAACCTTTTCCCTCTGCCTATTCAAACCTGCCTATTACTTCCCCATGGGTCCCCTCCCACCTTCCCACTTCTCCTCTCCTGTAGTCCATTCTCCCCACCTACCAGATTCTTCCTTTTCCAGCCTTTGACCTTTCCCACCCTCCTGGCTTCACCTATCAGCTTCCAGCCAGCCTTATTCCCCTCCCCCCACCTTTTAATTCAGGCAACTCACCCCTTCCCTCTCAGTCCTGAAGAAGAGTCTCAGCCTGAAACGTCAACTGAGTTTGAGGAGAGGAGAAGATGGGCGGCGTGACGGTAGCACGCGCCGCCTCTCTGGTGATGAATATCTGTTATCTGTCAAATTGGGGACCGTGCACAATTCTGATTTGATGGAGATAGACGTGAGAGTACGGAGGAACATCTGGAAAACTTCTGAAATGCCCGCTTCGCTGCCGCTGCTACCGTGTGGTAACCGGAATCTCCGGAGCTGAAGGCCCCGAAATCCTCGGCCTTGCGTGTTTCAGTGGCTGGGGAGAGGTCGAAGGCACTCGGCAGAGGATGGCGTTCGGGAGGCTGTATCGGAGAGACCGGTCGGAGGCTCGAAGTTTTCGGACGGATGGGCTCAGTGTCGGCTGTGGTCAGCTGCTTCCAAGGCATCGGCAAGTTGACGGTGCCTGGAGGTTTATGGCAGGGAGTTTCTCCCTTTTGCCGCCGCTATCGGGGACTTGGGAGTCGATCGACTCGGGGACATTGAGACTATTTTTACCGTGCCCATGGTTTGTCCTTCATCAAATTATAGTATTGTTTTGCACTGCTGTAACTATATGTTATAATTATGTGGTTCTGTCAGTGTTAGTCTTTGGTTTGTCCTGTTTTCTGTGATATCACTCTGGAGAAACATTGTATCATTTCTTAATGCATGTATGCATTTTTAAATGACAATAAAAGAGGACTGAGTGTTCTCATAATCTTAAAAAAAAACTGTGTACTTTTTTCCATAGATGCTGCCTGGCCTGCTGGGTTCCCCAGCATGTTGTGTGGGCTGAAATGGTGATGGTGTTTGATGCACCGTGAAGTGTTTTAGAATGCCCTGAGCTTGTGAAAGTGGAAGCCTTTCATTTCTATATGTATTGTGTTCATTTATTCAGAGGAAGCACATCGTAGCACTAGCCGTAGCATCCTAGGGATTTTCAGCTCTCCTGAAAAACTGACAACATAGCGAGTCTGGAGGCATTGTAGCTGAGCGTACGTGAGGGAGGATGGTTTGCAGGGGTTCCAGGATCAGTGAGACAAATGAGACTGTGTCCTGAGAGACAGCATGGCCTCTAGGCTGAATGGCTTCCTTCTGTGTTACAAGTTAGTGTTGTAATGTGAGCATTATTAAAAGTAAGTTAATACTAATTAGGATAATGGGGAGTTTTACTTCTGGTTCTTTTTACTTCCTGTTCTTTTCTATATAGTGTTCCTGCCATGCCATACCGGTTGTGAAAGCCTCTGTATATACATAATGGTTTTGATGTTCAAGATAAAGTTGTTTCTTTGGGCATGAAGTTGTCGAGTGTGCCTTTTTCAAAGTAGAAGTTATCACAGTTAGTACTGGACTGGTATCCTGAGGCCTCAACAATAGATCTGGCACGAGTTCAATTCCCACCAGCTACAGGGAATTAAATTTAAGTAATTAAATAAGCCTAGAATTAAAATGTTGAAGACTGTAATTGTGATTATGGAACTAGTGGATTATCAACTTGGTGCTTAATGCTCTTAAGGGAAAGAAATGTGTTGCTCTTGCCTAACTTGGCTGTGTGTGACCGCGGACCCTCCAATGTGATTACTCTTAACTGCATGCTGAAATAGCCTAACAGCTTAATCGGAGCAGTGTGCCTAGAAATAGAGAGGCAATTGCTGCTGTACTTGCTAGGATCCACAATAAATGAGACAAGTAAGTTCCCCGAAAGTGGTAATACAGAGAGACAGGGTGATGAAGTAAGCGTTCATCATGTCTGTCTTCCTCAGTCAGGGCATGGAGTACAAGAAATGAGACATCAGGTTACAGCTGCACAAGGCAATTGGACAAGTGGTGTGGGGCGGGGAGCAGTGAACACGTTTCTGTCCACGTCAACAGCATTAAGTTTGAGAGGGTTGAGAGCTACACGTTCCTCGGTGTGAACGTCACTACTAACCTACCCTGGGCCAACCAAGTGATGTCACAGCCAAGAAAGCTCACCAAAACCTCTACTTCCTCAGGAGGGTAAAGGAATTCAGCAGGCCTCTATTGACACTCACTATTTTTTATCGATGCACCATAGAACCCAGGTAGCATTCTATCTGGATGCATCATGGTTGGTATGGCAACGGCACTGCGGGCAACCGCAAGAAACTGCAGAGTTTGGACACAGCTCAGCACGTCATGGGAACGAGCCCCACCGTCCATGGACTCTGTCTATACTTCTTGCTGTAATTCAGTAATCAAAGACCTCACCCATCCTGGACATTCTATTCTGCCATCTCTCATTAGGTAGAAGGTACAAAAGCCTGAAAGCACGTACCACTAGGCTCAAGGAGAGATTCTATCCCACTGTTATCAGACTCCTGGATGGACCTCTTGTACAATAAGATGGACTCTTGGCCTCCCAACCTACCTCGTTATAATCTTCCACTTTATTATTTATCTGCACTGCACCTTTTCAGTAGCTTTTTCACTTTATTTTGCATTTTTTTTTACCTATTCTAACTAAGTGTACAGTTTAGTGATTTGATCTGAATAAACAGTATGCAGGACAAGTTTTTCACAGTATCTAGGTCCATGTGACCATTCCAATACCACTGGTGAGACCACATGCAAAATATTGTGTACAGTTCTGGTCATACAGATACAGGAAGAATTCCATTAAGCTGAAAGGGGTGCACAAAATATTGACAAGGTTGTACTAGTAATGGAGGGAATGAATTATTAGGAGAGGCTGGATAAGTTGGGGCTTTTTACCCTGGAGCATAAGAGTTTTTGTGGTGATTTTATGGAGGTTTATAAAATCATGACACAAGTTTATAAGGTGATCAGTCACGGTCTTTTTTTTATTCTGCGGGCAGAGGAGTCTAATTTAGAGAGCACAGATTTAAGGTGAGAGGAGTAAGATTTAAAATGGACCTGAGGTACAACCTCTTCACAGGGAGGTAGTAGAGATACAGAAGGAGCTGTTGAAATGAACATTAGATAAAGAAGACCTAGATCAAGGTTTCCCAACCTTTTTTTTTATGCCATAGACCCCTACCATTAACCGAAAGGTCCATAGACCCTACGCCTAGATGGACAGGAGCAAAACATATGCAGGTAAGGCTAGCTTAGACAGGCATGTTGGTCAGGATGGACGAGCTGGGCTGGAGGGCTATAACTCTATACTGGAACATTTTGGTAAAACATATGACTTGCAAGAGACTGAATAGAACATTTTTGAAGTCTTAGCATGAACTGATTAATTTAGATTCTTCACACAAAGTAAAGCCATTTGAAGCATGTAGATGAAAGAAAAATGGAGGGCTATGTAAGAGGGAGGAGTTGGGTTGAACTTGGAGTAGATTAAATGGTCAGCACAACATTGTGGGCTGAAGGGCTTGTACTGCGCTGTATCGTTCGACTACATTCAATGTTCTGATGTAAAACCTGGGATAAGTGGGAGATTTCGCAAAAGGAACTCTTCACTACCAAGAAAACAGGAGGGATCCAATGGTGAAGAGACTTGGTAGAGTAATTTGTAGAAGAGAGGTTTCCAGTCGCAGCTGTCAGGATTGATGTTGGATCACTATTGAATGCCTGAATTCAGGAGCAAGAGCTTTATACAAAGCATAGGAGGAACATGGAAGGGGCTTCCTTCAAGAGTAGCTGAAGAAAAACGGTAAAGTTAGATTTGAGGAGAAGCTGGATGGGACGGTATGAAAGGAGCTTGGTGGAGGACACAGTTCTGTAGATGTAAATTCAAACATTAGGGGATAAATTGCCTGGCTCTAAACTGCAAAACACTTCAGAACAAAATAAACCACTGGAATTTAGAGTAGTCTCCAGGAGGATTTACTGAGTGAAACGAGATGGCAGCTTTGAGGAAACTGTTGGCTTGTGGGGTCGATCCTTTGAAAAGGTTTGGGTTTCTGCAGAATAATTTCACTGTGCCTGAACCAAGTATAATTGAAAGGAGAACTCTCAACTCAAGTATATGGTTCATTAACAGCCTTCATAGCTTTATTTCCAAATTCCTCTAAATCCGTTGTATTGGCAGAGTTTTTTAAGCAATTGCATGTTGGCCATCCGCCTGATTGAGATCCCTGGCACTTGTTTTTGGAAATAAACAGTGAGCATTTTTAAGCTCCTGCCTTAGTTAAAATGAAAAGCTGAGATTAACAGCATTTTAAAGTTGATGTGGATGAAAAGCCAGCTGTGGAGATGAGCCTGCCATTATTTTTTTACTGGAAAAAGTTAAAACTTTAACTAAAAGCAGGATAAGAAGCATATTTACATTCTTATCCACTTCTGTGTTCTGATGGAGGTGACAGGCAATGATAAAATATGAACATATCTGTTTAAAGCTGTACCCAACTAGTAATAATCTTGGCTGAACTAGACTTGACTTCAGAGGTCACTAATGACAATGGTCAAGCTGTTTTTTTTAGTTTGGTTGGATTTACTTACTTACTGGTTAGTTGTTTGGTAAGTTGATGGAGAAGATCCTGAGAGGCAGGATTTATGAACATTTGGAGAGGCATAATATGATTAAGAATAGCCAGCATGGCTTTGTCAAAGGCAGATCGTGCCTGACGAGCCTGATTAAACACATTGATGAAGGAAGAGCAGTAGATGTGGTGTATATGGATTTCAGCAAGGCATTTGATAAGGTGCCCCATGCAAGGCTTATTGAGAAAGTAAGGAGGCATGGGATCCAAGGGGACCTTGCTTTGTGGATCCAGAATTGGCTTGCCCAGAGAAGGCAAAAAGTGGTTGTAGACAGGTCATATTCTGTATGGAGTTCGGTGATCAGTGGTGTGCTTCAGGTACCTGTTCTGGAACCCTTTCTCTTCGCGATTTTTATAAATGACCTGAATGAGGAAATGTAGGGATGGATTAGGAAATTTTCCAATGACACAAAAGTTGGGGGAGCTGTGGATAGTGTGGAGGGCTGTCAGAGGTTACAGCAGGACATCGATAGGATGTAAAACTGGGCTGAGAAGTGGCAGATGGAGTTCAAGCCAGATAAGTGTGAGGTAGTTCATTTTGGTAGGTCAAATATGATGACAGAATATAGTATTAAGGGTAAGACTCTTGGCAGTTTGGAGTATCAGAGGGATCCTGGGGTTCGAGTCCATAGGACACTCAAAACTTCTGCGCAGGTTGACTCTGTGGTTAAGAAGGCATACGGTGCATTGGCCTTCATCGACCATGGTATTGAGTTCAAGAGCCAAGAGGTAATGTTACAGCTATACAGTATAGGACCCTGGTCAGACCCCACTTGGAGTACTGTGCTCAGTTCTGGTCACCTCACTACAGGATGGATGTGGAAACTATAGAAAGGGTGCAGATGGGATTTACAAGGATTTGGCTAGATTGGGGAGCATGCCTTATGAGAATAGGTTGAGTGAACTTGGCCTGACAGAGGATGAGAGGTGACCTGACAGAGGTGTATAAGATGATGAGAGGCATTGATCGTGTGGATAGTCAGAGGCTTTTTCCTAGGGCTGAAATGGCTAGCACGAGAGGGCATAGTTTTAAGGTGCTTGAAAGCAGGTACAGAGGAGATGTCAGGGGCAAGTTTTTTAAGCAGAGAGTGGTGAGTGCATGGAATGGGCTGCCGGCGACGGTGGTGGAGGCGGAAACAATCGGGTCTTTTAAGAAACTCCTGAGTTCATGGAGCTCATAAAAGTAGAGGGCTATGGGTAACCCTAGGTAATTTCTAAAGTAAGTACATGTTCGGGACAGCATTGTGAGCCAAAGGGCCCTGCATTGTGCTGTAGGTTTTCTATGTTTCTATGTTTTTACTGCCCATTATGCTGCATTTAGGGCAGCAATGAAGGATCTCTATATCTGGTGGTATTCAGAGTTTCCTTCATCTTGTCAGTAACTTCCCCTCAGATTTCACTTCTGTCAGATATGCAAGTCCCAAATGGAGACTCAGGAGCACCATCACACTCAGATGTAGAAGGATTCTTTATTGCTGTTTCCATAACAATTTTGTTCTACCAGTCAAGGTTGTTGGCCCTGAACTAAACCCTTGAACCTGGAGTGCCAATGGAGCACTCATAGTCTGACCTCTACCCTTTGACCTGTTTGGGTGACCCTACCAACAGACAAAGCACAAAGCCCTGACTCCAGCCAACATAACCCTCTGGGTCATCGAGGCATGCGAGCTTCCCAAACCAACAACAAGGCCGTGGTCCTCCTGGGGGATTTGGCTGCGTTTCAATGGCACCTGCTTCCTTCTGAGAAGGAAATAGACAGCTTTTCAGATGCAAGGCTTCAAAAGCCTCTCTGATACACAATTAGCATGTGGGTTATTTGTAAGTATTGTAATATCTGGGCAATGTAAATATCTCATTTCAATTGAAATTGCTAATTGGAAGTAAAGCCACATTAATTACCTGCAATCAGTAAATCCTTTCACAGCACAGTTGCATTTGTAAATAACATGTGTTAATCAAGGGATCTTCATTTTACAGTGACAACCCCACCAACAAGGGCTCTCCTTCATTAATTGGCCAGTTTACCTTGAAAAGACTGACAACTGTTGTTTCCTGAAGCCCAGCAGGTACCATGGAAACTGCCAATAAGTGACACACACAAAATACTGGAGAAACTCAGCAGGTTGGGCAGCATCTATGGAAATGAATCAACAGCCAAGGTTTCCCATGAAGGCCCTTCTTCAGGACTAAAGATCCTTTAACTTTTGGTTAATTGTCTATAAGCAAGCAAACTAACCAAAAAAAAACAGGTGTAGGCAAAGCTAGAAGTAGTTACATTTCAGAATCAGAACTGGGTTTACCAACACTGATATATGTTGTGAAATTTTTGGTTTTGCAGTAGTACAGTGCAAGATATAAAAATTACTATGAATTACTAAAATATGTAAGTTATAATAAATAAGTAGATAGATAGATCAATAGAAAGATTGTGAAGAAGAGGAATAGTGAGGTAAATTTCATAAACTATTCAAAAATCAGATGACAGAAGGGAAGAAGCTGTTCCTAAAACTTTTAGAACACTGAATTTTTAGAAATTGTTAAACATAGAAACATAGAAAATAGGTGCAGGAGTAGGCCATTCGGCCCTTCGAGCCTGCACCGCCATTTATTATGATCATGGCTGATCATTCAACTCAGAACCCCGCCCCAGCCTTCCCTCCATACCCCCTGACCCCTGTAGCCACAAGGGCCATATCTAACTCCCTCTTAAACATAGCCAATGAACTGGCCTCAACTGTTTCCTGTGGCAGAGAATTCCACAGATTCACCACTCTCTGTGTGAAGAAGTTTTTCCTAATCTCGGTCCTAAAAGGCTTCCCCTCTATCCTCAAACTGTGACCCCTCGTTCTGGACTTCCCCAACATCAGGAACAATCTTCCTGCATCTAGCCTGTCCAATCCCTTTAGGATCTTATACGTTTCAATCAGATCTCCCCTCAATCTTCTAAATTCCAACGAGTACAAGCCCAGTTCATCCAGTCTTTCTTCATATGAAAGTGCTGCCATCCCAGGAATCAATCTGGTGAACCTTCTTTGTACTCCCTCTATGGCAAAGATGTCTTTCCTCAGATTAGGGGACCAAAACTGCACACAATACTCCAGGTGTGGTCTCACCAAGGCCTTGTACAACTGCAGTAGTACCTCCCTGCTCCTATACTCGAATCCTCTCGCTATAAATGCCAGCATACCATTAAAAAGAAAGTATTGGAAGGGACTTTACAGGGAATATATCATTCAAACTCTGGCACTGAGCGTCATAGAACATAGGAAACAGGGAGCAAAGAGCTAGCCAGGGTTGTGTCGAACATTGCGGAGGTGACAGGGAGATTTGGGGAGGAGATTTCTGACCTTAAGGTGTCCTTAGTTTAAAAAAGCACCTGAATTTGCCTCTTGCTCTTCTCAACTCCACTGGATATAGGCCTGGCCTGTGCAAACCTTCCTCATTGAAAGATCTCTGCTCATTTCAAGAACTAGCTCAGTAAATGTGCTGAGAACCACTTCCAACAATTTAACATCTTGCCTTCAATTAAGAAATTGTGGGGAAGGAGATTACCGACACAAGGTAGGCTGAGAGCAGACGAGAAGCCAGAATGGAACAGTGAACTACTTAACTAGATCCAATATAGTTGGCTCTTAAATTTTTTTAAATGCCCTATCAAATCAAGGACCAAGTAGGAAACTATTCCAATTAAACTGACATTTCATTTCTCTTGATGAGGCTAAGTTGATAACAGACAGGTTAATCAGTTCTGCTTTATTTAACTGCCATTCATTTAAAAAGATCAGTGGGTATATTTTAGCAGCACTTCTATTTTTCAAGGTTGTGAGCATTTTCAGAAGGACCTAGTCTATTGCTCATCTCTGGTTGTCCTTTGAAGTGAGTGGTTTGCTGGGTCATTTAGAGGATGCTTAAGAATCAACTAGATTGAGTTACGTAGAGGTGAAACTGCAGATGGACATCAATAAACTAGATACTTTATTTTCCAATAACAATGAAGTTTTGTGTTCATCAATACTAATCTTCCAGATAATGTACAGATGTGTGGAGTGCCGTAGGGATTGGTGCTGGGTCCATTGTAGTTCGTCACCTATATCGACAATCTGGATGATAATGTGGTTAACTGGATCAGCAAATTTGCAGATGGCACCAAGAGTGGGGGCGCAGTGGACAGCAAGGAAGACTATCAGAGATTGCAGTGGCATCTGGACCAGCTGGAAAAATGGGCTGAAAATGGGAATTTAATGCAGACAAGTGTGAGGTGTTGCACATTGGCAGGACCGACCAGGGTCGGTCTTATACAGTGAATGGTAGGGCACTGAAGAATGCAGCAGAACAGAGGGATCTAAGAGTACGAGTCCATAATGCATTGAAGGTAACTGGTGGTACATTGGTCTTCATAAATCAAAGTATTGACTACAGGAGATGGGATGTTACACTGAAGTTGTATAAGACATTGGTGAGGCCTAATTTGCAGCACTATGTGCAGTTTTGATCACCTCACCTACGTAAATAATGTTGAAAAAGAGTGCAGAAAAAAATTGCAAGGATGTTGTCGGGACTGGGAGACTATAGTTATAAGAAAAGATTAAATAGTTCAGGACTTTATTCCTTGTAATGTAGAAACTGAGGGCAGATTGATAGAGGTATACAAAATTATGAGGGGTATGGATAGGGTATTTTCCACTGAGGTTGGGTGGGACTACAAATAGAGGTCATGGGTTAAAGGTGAAAGGTGAAATGTTTAAGGGAAACATGAGGGGAAACTTCTTCACTCAAGAGGGTGGTGAAAGGATGGAATGAGCCGCCAGCATACGTGCTGCATGCGAGCTCGATTTCAACGTTTAAGAGAAGTTTGGATAGGCAGGGATATGGGTGGCTATAGTCTAGGTGCAGGTCACTGGGTCTAGGCAGTTTAAGTGGTTTGGCACAGACTAAATGGGCCGAATGGCTTGTTTCTGCCTGTTCTTTTTTGTGACTCTCAGAGTGTCAGTACCTGCAGTTGAACTTTGTCTTTATGTGTGTTTTCCCCCTAGCCGTCAGTCTGAAGTTTTGTATTGCCATGTACTCTTGTCCCTGCTCTTGCTCTACTCTGGCCCCTGTTTTACTGAGTACTCCGCCTCTCACCTGTTTCTCATTATTACTTGTTTTGCTGCCGCTTCTGTCTCATTGTGCTTTATCATCTGCCTCTCTGTTTATTGATCAGTGTATTTTAGTTCTGTGTTTTCACCTGTTTGTTGCCAGATTGTGCTAATGTGTTTTCTTGAGACTTTCCAGCATTTGTATTGGATGAGAAAAGTGTTTGATCGCTCCAAATATGGGAGGGAGACTGCCCGTGAAATGCTCCACATGCACCAGGGATGCAGATCTGCATCAGATTATGCCATAGAGTTCTGGACCCTAGTCACCTCCAATGGCTGGAACTTGGAGACACAGTCCAACACCTTCCTGAATGGCCTCTCTGAAGACATCAAGGATGAGCTGGTCACCCAGGACCTTCCTGCCACCTTTGAAGCCCTGGTCGATTCAACCGTCCGTATTGATGTTCATCTTCAGCAGTGCCGCAGAGGGAGGGGTTCCAGAGGGTCCCTGGGGGCACTGGGTGAGTTCCAAGCTCCTAGACAGTCTACATTGCCCTGCCATTTGCCCCCATCTACAATTCCCGTTCCAGAGCCCGAAGCTATGAAGGTTGACTGTACCCGCCTGATGCCAACTGAAAGACAAAGGAGAATCAGCACCGGTTTCTGTCTGTACTGTGACCAACCAGACCACTTCATCTCCACCTGCCCAATAAAAGCCAAGTGCTCACCAGTAGGACGAGGAGTACTTGACTTTTAGAAATTATTTAAACTATTTTTCTTTAACACATTGTTTTTCAGTCTTTATAGTTCTTCATCAATTCTATTGTATTTCTTTAATATCCTGTAAATGCCTGCAAGAAAAGGTATCTTGGTGTAGTATATGGTGACATATTGTCAGGAGGCTGAAACAGGGACCCAATCGCAGACCAATTACTGTGCGCACTGTGATATCTCTTGAGCAGCAAATCCGGAGAGGCAACAAAGTCGGTGCAAATTTCAGGTGGAGATCAAAAGTTCCAGAGAAATCCAAAAATCGGAATCAGGAAACAGGCAGAGTTGATATTCAGATGGACAGAATTCAGATACAAATGCTGGAAAGGCTCTGGTAAACTCACTGGCACCATCTGGCAACAAACAGGTGAAAACACAGGACTAAGATACACTGATCAATAAACAGAGAGGCAGGTGATAGGTGGAGGACATTGAGATACAAGTGGCAGCAAAATGGGTTATAATGAGGAACAGGTGAGAGGCAGTAATATAGGGGTCAGAGTAGAGCAGGAGCGGGGACAGGAGCACATGGGGCATGAAAACAAACAAGAGCACATGACAATACAAAACCACAGACTGACGGCTAGGGGGAAAACACACAAAAAGACAAAGTTCAACTGGAGGTACTGACACAGAGTTGAATGTGGGCCACTGATTGCTACTGTAGTTAACCACTGCACCAATGTCAGAACCAGGTGGGATAGGAGGCAACATTCATGGAAGTTTGATGTGCCCATGTGTGCTGGTGTCTTGCTTATATGAGCCAAAATTAAACCTAACATTTCCAGGTCACACAACTGGGAGCACTATTTAATGGCTGGGAGGAAAGAAATTTGTTAAAGTTCAAGGTAACACAAAGATCAAAAGCTCTGTCTGAGTCTGAAGTTTTTCATCTCCTGGGGCCTGTTGGGATGAGAAACATGTATTAATACTATTACCAGATTACAGCAGAATCTACTTAAAATGCTTACCTTCTGTGGACAGGGAACAGAGTTGGCTTTGATGACTTTGTCAGAACTACAATGACAGGTTACTGTTCTGAAATGTTAACTCCTTTTATCTCCAGAGTTTATCCAAACTAATGTATTAGAGTTAGAGTCAGACAACACAGAAACAGTCCCTCCCACCAACTGGTCCATGGTGACCAAGGTTCCCATCTAAGCTCATCCTATTTGGCCCATGACCTTCTAAACTTTTCCTATCCCCATACCTGTCCAAGATCCATCTAAATGTTGTTAATATCCTTGCCTCAGCTACTTGCTCTGGCAGCTCATTGAACACTGATGCTGTAAAGTGTTGTGCTAACCGTTATGCTACCGTGCTGCCCCGCCCTGCGTAATATCCAGGGTGGTAGATGAGGTACCAAGTGATCTGTCTTACTGGGGTCCTTCCACAAATTACAGCTGGCTGTTCATCACATTTCCAGCTGCTCTAGTTGGATTAATCCGAAGGAGGAGAAGATGGCGGCACAACACAGCGCACGCGGCCGTTTGGAAATGATATCGTATTTGTGAAGTAGGATGCCGTGCACAATCCTGATTTGATGGGGACAGCCGGGAGAAGCACGGAGGAACAACTGGAGAAACTTCTGAAATGCCCGCTTCGCTGCCGCTGCTACTGTGCGATCGAGAATCTCCGGAGGGGAAGGCCCCAAATCCTCGGCTTTGCCTATTGCCTGTTGCCAGGGCCGGGGTCGAAGCGCTCGGCAGAGATGGTGCTCGGTGTCAGAGGGCTGGTCGGAGGCTCGAAGTTTTCGGATGGACTGGAGTCGGCTGTGGTCAGGTGCTTCCAGGGTGCTGCATCAGCAAGTTTCTGGCACTGGAAGCCCATGGCAGGAAGAGAGTTTTTTTCCTTCTCCCGTATGCGTGAGATGATGGGACTTTCGAGAGACTTTGAGGTTTTTTTTACCGTGCCCATGGTCTGTTCTTCTATCAAATTATGGTATTGCTTTGCACTGTTGTAACTATATGTTACAATTATTTGGTTTTTGTCGGTTTTTTTGTCTTGGTTTGTCTTGCGTTTCTGTGATATTCTGGAGGAACAAATTGTATCATTTCTTAATGCATGCATTACTAAATGACAATAAAAGAGAACTGCGTGTCATCATAATCTAATCTAATCTAATTAGCAAGGAAAGGAAAACTGAGCCCGAGCCCAGTTAACAAACTGCACTGAACAAGATTTGAGCGGAAGAAGAGATCAATGGATCATCTGTGAACTAAGCCTGGCCTCAGTCATACACATTCCCCTCTGACATAAACGGCTACAGGTTCAAATCCTGATACAGACATTTGAGCGTTCAATCAATCTTAGCTTCTGGGGCCGCACTGAAGGAATGCTGGACTTCTGGTTGTGCTGCCTTTTAACAATTTCAGCCACATATCCCTCAGCCAACACACACTCTGTAGCAAATTTATTAGCTACCTCTGTACCTAATGAAGTGGCCACTGAGTGTATGTTTGTGATCTCTTGCTGCTGTAGCCCATCTACTTCACGTTTTGATGTGTTGTGCATTCAGAGATGCTCTTCTGCACATCACGGTTGTAACGCATGTTTATCTGAGTTTCTCGCCTTCCTGTCAGCTTGAACCAGTCTGGCCATTCTCCTCTGACCTCTCTCATTAACAAGAAAAAAAAACACTCTCTGGATTTTTTTTTGTTTTTTGCACCACCCTCTGTAAAATCTAGAGACTGTTTTCTGAAAATCCCAGAAGACTAGCAGTTTCTGAGATACTCAAACAAACCTATCTGGCATCAACAATCATTCCACTGTCAAAGTCAATTAGATCACATTTCTTTCCCATTCTGATGTTTGGTCTCAACAACAGAACCACTTGACCATGTCTGCATGCTGTTATGCATTGAGTTGCTGATTTTTGCATTAACGAGTAGGTGTGCCAATGTGGCTACAGAGTGTGGTCTTCACATTGCTGTTTGTGAGAGCTGACTGTGCACAAATTGCCTGCTGCATCTGCTACAATGTGACGGTAGCTACATTTCCAAAAGGACTTCATCAGTTATACTGTGCTCTAGGACATCCTGAGATTGATTGCAAATATTCTGTCAAAAAAAATCAGCAAAAGACCCTGATTTCCCAGTGTTGCATGAGTCATATAAAGGTTTTAACAGGAGCTTCTATTTTCCTAAAAGTGCTTGTTTCTGCACTTTTCAGTTCTCTGTGTGTTTGTTGTTTCGACCATAATCCTTGCTGGATCCATTACACTAAAATGCTTTATGGATGCCTATTCTTCAGAATACAACCTTCAGTGAAAATAACAGCTTTGTTATTTCTGAAGTCTCCAGAAATCACTTTTAGCCCCCTCCCATATTGTTTATGTTCACTTGTTTACAATGAAGATCATCCTAGACTTTAACTGGGCTGTGTGCTTTCATAACAGGTTGAGCAATCTGGCAGGAGATCTATTTTACCTACTCCATTCTCAATTGATTTCCTAACTCTTCTTTGCTTCCTTACAAATTAACCCTGTGCAAGCCACAGCCTGGCTTCTTTCTTCAGAGAGACATTCAACAAATGTAATCTGTCAATGTTGGAACCCGCAACTGTCTGAACTCTTGCCCTTTGTTATTTCCAAATGTCCCCTGCTAACCCTATCTAGGCAGGTCTGTCCTCAATCCAACATTACCTCCGCTCTGTATGTTGTCCACTACACTCTTGTGTACCTCTTGGTTCAATCACACTTCCGGTATATTTTTTCTTACCTTCTTTTTGAACCTTCCCATGGTCTCATCCTCCCCTTTGGGTTATAATCTCAATCCCTGCAATGCTCCCATGATCCCTGTAATCTTCTAATCCTGGCTTCCTCCTCCACATAAAAACATATGAAATAGGAGCAGGAGTCGGCCATTTGGCCTGTTGAGCCTGCTCCACCATTCAGGAAGAACATGGTTAAGATGGCCGTAGGCTCAGTTCCACTTACCTGCCTTTTCCCTGTAACCGTAATTCCCCTGCTATGCAAAAATCTATCTAACAATGTTTTAAATGTATTTAATGAGGTAGCCTCCACTGCTTACATGCGCAAATAATTCCTCAGATTCACTAGTCAGGGAAAAGCAGTCCCTCCTCATTTCCATCCTAAATCGACTCCTCTGAATCTTAAGGCTATGTCCTCTAGTTTGAATCCCACCTACCAGTAGAAACAACTTTCTGATCTATATCTTAACTATCTCATTCATAATTTTAGATGTTTCTATAAGATTCCCTCTCACTCTTCTGAATTCCAGCAAGTGTAGTCCTAGGCAACTCAATCTCTTCTCACAGCCTACCCCTGTCATCTCTGGAAACAACCCTATGAACCAACTCTGCATCACCTCCAAAGCCAGATTGTTTGTTTGTTTGTTTGTTTATTTATTTATTTATTGAGAGACAGTGCATAATAGGCCCTTCTGGCCCTTCAAACCACGCCACCCAGCAATCTCCCAGTTTAATCCTAGCTTATTCACAGGGTTAACCTACCAAACGGTACGTCTTTGGACTATGGGAGGAAACCAGAGCACCCGGAGGAAACCCACATGGTCACGGGGAGAACATACAAACTCCTAACAGGAAGTGGTGGGAATTGAACCTGGGCCGCTGGTACTGTAAAGTATTGTGTTAACCACTACGCTACCATGCTGCCCAGTGCTGTTTAACTCAGTATGTACATGGTACTCCAGGTACGGCCTCACTAGTACTGTCTACAGTTGCAGTATAACCTCCCTGCTCTTAAATTCAATCCCTCTAGAAATGAAGGCCAACATTCCATTTGCCTTTTTGATAAACTGCTGCACCTGCAAATCAACCTTTTGTGATTCATACACAAGCACAGTCCAGTGTCTGCCCAACAGCATGCTGCAATCTTTCACCTGATCTTCCATTTTTCCTTCCAAAGTGGATTTTAATTGGTAAATCATTGATATTCTGATCCTAATTCCCTCCATAAACCTTTTATCTCTTTTCCTCTTTTCTTCCTCTGTCTTTCCTCCTCTTTTTCTTTCTCTTCCCCTCTGCTCTCTTCCCCCTTGTCCTTTTCCTCTTCCTTTTCCCATTCCGTCCCTTTCTTTCTCTCTCCCCACCCCTAAGATATTTCTGGGGAGTTCTACCTTTGAACTAAGTCTCGGCAACCTGCTCTAACACCACCACAAGAGATGTTAAATATGCCTTGCTCCTGCTTCATGACTTTTACCATTGATAACTCACATTACTTCAAGTTCCTGGGTGTCAAGATCTCTGAGGATCTAACCTGGTTCCAACACATTGATGTAGTTATAAAGAAGGCAAGACAGCGGCTATACTTTATTAGGAGTTTGAAGCGATTTGGCATGTCAACAAATACACACAAAAACTTCTATAGTTGTGCCATGGAGAGCATTCTGACAGGCTACATCACTGTCTGGTATGGAGGGGCTACTGCACAGGACCAAAAGAAGCTGCAGAAGGTTGTGAATCTAGTCAGCTCCATCTAGGGCACTAGCCTACAAAGTACCCAGGACATCTTTAGGGAGCGGTGACTCAGAAAGGCAGCATCCATTATTACAGACCTCCAGCACCCAGGGCATGGCCTTTTCTCACTGTTACCATCAGGTAGGAGGTATAGAAGCCTGAAGGCACACACTCAGCGATTCAGGAACAGCTTCTTCCCCGTGTCATCCGATTCCTGGATGGACTTTGAAGCTTTGGACACTACCTCACTTTTTTAATATATAGTATTTTTGTTTTTGTACATTTTTAAAATAATCTATAAATAAAAGTAATTGATTTACTTGTTTATTTATTATTATGTTTTATTTTATTTATTATTTTTTTTCTCTCTCTGCTAGATTGTGTATTGTGTCGAACTGCTGCTGCTAAGTTGACAAATTTCACGTCACATACCAGTGATAATAAACCTGATTCTGATTAATTTTGACTATAGTGTTCTTTTGAATTCCAGTTCAGTCCTTCACCCTGTAACCACTTCTGCATTCCTTGTTCTGTGGGTGATGTCCACCTTTTCTCCTGATCTCTCACCAAGGAGCCATTTTCCCAAAGGTTAGCTTTGACAGTGGGTTTTTTTCCAACCTGTTTGACCACAGTGGACGCCACACCTCTGATCCTTGACCTTGCCCTCCATCTCGCAGCTAAGTGCATCCAGTTTCCTGCAAGGGTGGGATGAGAATTGTTTGGATGTGAATCATGAGATCAAGCAATGTTCATGGTAGAAAGGTTCAGGGCACTGTGGTAGCATAACGGTTAGCACAACACTTTTACAGCTCAGGGCGTCGGGGTTCAGAGTTCAATTCCAGCGTCATACGTAAGGAGTCTGCACATCCTCCCCGTGGAATGCGTGAGTTTCCCCCAGGTACTCTGGTTTCCTCCCACCATCCAAAGACATGCCAGATAGGTTCATTTATTGAGATACAGCAAGGAATAGGCCCTCTTGACCCTTCTAGCTGTGCTGCCCAGCAATCCCTGATTTAACCCTAGCCAATTTATAATAACTAACTAACCTACCAACTGGCATGTCTTTTGGACTGTGGGAGGGAACTGGAGCACCCAAAGGAAACCCACACAGTCACGGGGAGAAAGTACAAACCCCCTACGGGCAGCGGTGGGAATTGAACCCGGGTCGACTGTACTGGAAAGCGTTGTGCTAACCGTTACGCTACCAAGCCATGTCATTGTAAATTGTCCTGTGATTAGGTGAGGGTGAAATCGGTGTTTTGCTGGGTGGTTGCTGGGTCAGCACGGCTCCAACAGCCAGGACAAGCTTATTCTGTGCTGTATCACTAAATAAAAATAAATAAATGATTTTGGACGAATAGACAGATGACAAGTAGTTGCTAATTTTTTCAATATATATTCATTTTACGGGATGTGGGCACCACTAGCTAAGCCAGCATTTATTCCCCCATCCCTAGTTGCCTTTGTGAAGGTGGTCATGAGCTGCCTTCTCGAACTGCTGCAGTCCCTGAGGTGTGGGTACACCCACAGTGATGTTCGCGAGGGGATTCCATGATTTTGACCCTGTAGCAATGAAGGAATAGTGATATGCTTCCAAGTCAGGATGGTGTGTGACTTGGAGGGGGATTTCCAAGTGGTGGCGTTCCCAGGTATCTGCTGTTCTCGTTGTTCTAGACCAGCGGTCCCCAACCTTTCTTGCACTGCGGACCGGTTTAATATTGACAATAGTCTCGCGGACTGGCTGAAGGTGGGGGCGGTGTTAGTCAACAGTGGGCGTGACAGGGAATGAGGAAAGGTGCAGCTGACTCATATCGTTTCATATTGCTTCATATCGCCAAATCATATTGTTTCCTTGCAGCCTGGTGGTTGGAGTCCACTGTTCTAGATAGTAGTGATGGTGGGTCTGGAAAGTGCTGCCTTAGGAACTTTGGTGTGCTGTTGCAGGGCACCTTGTAGCTAGTACACACTGCTGCAACTGTTTGTTGATGTCGGAAGAATTGGATGCTTGTGGAAGGGGTACCAATCAAGTGGGCTGCCTTGTACTGGGTGGTGTCAAGTTTCTTGAACGCTCATCCAGGTGAGTGGCGAGTATTCCATTACACTCCTGACCTGAGCCTTGTAGTTGGTGAGCAGGCTTTAGGGAGTCAGGAAGTGAGTTACATGCTGCACAATTCCTAGACTTTGACCTACTTTGGTAGCCACGGTGTTAATATGACCAGACCGGTTCAGTTTCCTGTCAATGTTAAGTCCCAGGATGTTGATAGTCAGGGATTCAGTGATGGTGATGCCACTGAATGTCAAAGCATGATGGTTAGACCTTCTCTTGTTGGAGACGGTCGTTGTCTGGCACCTGCATGGCTCAAATGTTACTTGCCACTTGTCAGCCCAAGCCTAGATATTGTCCAGATCCTACTGCATTTGGATATGAACAGCTTCACTATCTGAGGAGTCATGGATGGTTCAGTCATTGTGCAGTCATTTGCAAATGTCTATTATCATGATCTGGAAGAGGGATGTGTACATTTACCATGAAGCACAAACTTCACGGTGATGGCAAAAAGAAGCAGAATGATTTGATGCTTCTGTCAGGATGGACCACAGGGCCTGATCCTATGCTATATTCTTCCATACTTTAATTATGTGTTGCTTCCTCACCCACACTTCCCCACCATAGTGACACAGGTCATGGTCCAGGCAAGAGACCTCTTCCACGTGTAGAGCAACCTCTTGATTGGGGCTGAGAGGGAAATGGATCAACCATGATGAAATAACTGAGAGGATTTGATGGGCCAAATGGCCTATTTCTGCTCCTCTATCTTATGGTCTCTTAAAGCTCCAATAGCATCACCTTGAATTATATCATCATTTATGGAGCTTCTCACCTTGATAAAAAACATAAGTCAGCTTCAAAGGGGCAGAGCTGATCAAGTCAAATCAAGTTTATTGACATTTAACTATATACACGTGCACTGTCAAGCGAGACAAAATTTCTCCAGACCAGGGTGTAAAGCACAGTGGTACTTATTAACACACATATATTGCACAGTAACTTAGTAAAGTAAGAATTAATTCTACAAATGAATTACCATAAAACCGTAATATTTAGGAGCAGAATTAGGCCATTTGGCCCATCAAGTCTGCTCTGCCATTTTATCCTGGCTGATCCAATTCTCCTCTCAGCCCCAATCTCCTGCCTTCAAACACTCTTCATATTACACACCATTCAACCCAGAAATCATTTTCATGAACCTCCTTCGAACCCTCTCCAGTTTCAGAACATCCTTTCGAAGATAAGAGGCCCAAGACTGCTCACAATACCGCAAGCGAGGCATCACTAGTGCCTTATAAAGCCTCCGCATTACATCCTTGCTTTTCTATTCTAGTCCTCTTAAAATGGATGCTAACATTGCATTTGCCTTCCTCACACAGACTCATCCTGCAAATTAACCTTTAGGGAATCCTGCACAAGGGCTCCCAAGTCCTTTTGGACCTCAGTTTTTTGTATTTTCTCTCCATTTAGAAAATAGTTAACCCTTTAATTTCTTCTGCCAAAGTGCATGACCGTACACTTCTCGACACTGTATTCCATCTGTCATTTGTTTGCCTATTCTTCTAATCTAAGTCCTCCTGTAGCCACTCTACTTTCTCAAAACTACCTGTCCCTCCACCTATCTTCAATTATGCATAAATAAACAAAGTAAAGTGCATAAATTAAACATTGCATGGTACAATACAAATTGCTTGTGCAAAGGGAAGGGAAGGGGTTCAGGGCTTTGACGTTTCCATCATTCAATCTATGGTGTTTCTTGTTTCATGCTTATCTGTGAAGAGTAAGAATTTCAGGTTGTATACGTATACATTCTCTGACATTAAAATGAACTTTTGAACCTTTAAAGTTCTCCATTGACACTTCGAATGTGATGCAACAGGGAATTCACAAGCCTAATAGCCTGAGGGAAGAAGTTGTTTCCCATCCTGACTGTACTCGTCTTGATGCATCAGAGTCTCTTGACTGATGGTAGATGGATGGGTGGGATCCTTGATAATACTAAGTGCCCTTAGTACTGTATATGTCACCATAAACTACACCGAGATACCTTTTCTTGCAGGCATTTACAAGAAATTAAAGAAATACAATAGAGTTTATGAAAAACTATACAAAGACTGAAAACCATTCAATGTGTTAAAGAAGAAAAATAGTATAATTTCTAAAAGTCGAGTTTATTGTAATTTAACTATATACATGTATAAGGTCAGGTGAGATGATGCTTCTCCAAACCAAGGTGTAAAGAACAGCAGTTCCCATAACATACATATGACTCACAATAACTTTAAGTAAGAATTAAATCTACAAATGAACTACACATAGTTAAACAAAGTGTATAAATTAAATATTGTGGGGTATAGCACAAATTATCCAGTGACACTTCGAATACCATGCGGCAGGGAGTTCAGAAGCCTAATGACCTGAGGGAAGAAGCTGTTTCCCATCCTGACTGTTCTTGTCTTTATGCACTGGAGTCCCCTGCCTGATGGTAGAATGTCAAGGAGGATACTAGGTGGATGGTTGGGATCTTTAATAATACTGAGGGCCCTGAGTATGTAGCGCCCCTGGTAAATGTCCCCCGGTGGATGGTAGGGAGACCTCAATGATCCTGTCAGTCATTCTCACAGTCCCTTTGTAGGGACCTCTGTTCCGGTGCTCTGCTGCTCCCATACCAGAAGGAGATGCAGCTGGCATGGGAGCAGCCCCCAACAGATGCCCTCCAAAGCAAAGGTGAGATTCAGAGAGGCAGCCACCAGTTGGTCAAGCAGTGACAGGAAGGATTCACGTTTCCCATGAGCAAGGCTGAGGTTTTAATGAGACAACACAATGTGGCAAAAACAGTTATCCGTGTATTACATAACCACTGTTTGTCTTCACAGAATGTCATCATTTTTTTAAAACCTTCCTTTGTATCTTTTTTGGTTGTTTTCCCAGTTTTTATTTCCAGATATTGATTATGTAAGAACCACAGAACGTTTTGTTCCGTGTTCTACATTAATTTAAGTTTGCTGAGTGACATTTACAGTATGTGAAGCAAGGGAGTGTTGCATTGGCTTGAAGTGCTGTGTATAAGGGATCTGTAAACAAGAGGGCCAACATCTGTAAAATAAAGACATCAATCTTCAAAGAAGCAAGAAGCTTATTGCATTTATATAGTGTTGATTACAACCTTAGGACATCCTGAAGTGCTCTGCAGCCAATTATATTTGAAATGTGTTCACAGTAAGGCTGGGTGGGATAGAATGTAGAAATGTACAGCACATGAACAGGCTCTTCAGAACAAAAATCTAAATGAATCTCAAGTATATGGTAACATATATAAACTTTGATAATAACCTTACTTTGATAATGAGTTTACTTTGATTTTCAGATTTCTGAATCAACAATGACCCCATAAGACCATAAGATATTGGAGCAGAATTTCCATTTGGCCTACTGAGTTTAATCTGGTCTATCATCATGGCTGATCCATTTTCTTCTCAGCCCCAGACTCCTGCCTTCGCCCCATATCGTTCCGTGCCCTGACCAGTGAAGAATCTATCAACCTCTGCCGTTTCACCACTCCCTGGCTAAATAAATTCCTCCTAATCTCCATTCTAAATGAACGTCCTTCTTTTCTGAGGCTGTGCCCTCTGGTCATGTGGAAACATCCTCTCCACGTCCAGTCTATCGAGGCCTTTCAACATTTGATAGGTTTCAACAAGCTTTCCCCCCCACAATTCTTCTGAATTCCAGTAATTCCATGAACACTAGATCAGTATTTTCTTCTCTTTTTGCACTACTTATTAAATTTAAGTGGGCACGTGGCCAAGTGGTTAAGGCATTCGACTAGCGACCTGAAGGTTGTGAGTTCGAGCCCCAGCCGAGGCAGCGTGTTGTGTCCTTGAGCAAGGCACTTAACCACACAGTGCTCTGCGACGACACTGGTGCCAAGCTGTATGGGTCCTAGTGCCCTTCCCTTGGACAATATCGGTGTCGTGGAGAGGGGAGACTTGCAGCATGGGCAACTGCCGGTCTTCCATACAACCCTGTCCAGGCCTGCGTCCTGGAGAGTGAAGACTTTCCAGGCGCAGATCCATGGTCTCACAAGACTAACGGATATTTAATTTATTTTTTATGTACATACTATTTATTGTAGTTTATAGTTTTTATTATTATGTATCACAATGTACTGCTGCCGCAAACAATGAACTTCACGACATGTGCCAGTGATATTAAACGTGACTCTGATTCTGACTTGGTCCCAATATGTTGTGCCAAACTAATTAAACTAGTAATTAAATGCCTAACTATACCAATCCCTTCTGCCTACACAATGTTCATATCTGTCCATTCTCCGCATGTTCATGTGACTATCTCAGAGCCACTTAAATCCCTCTATCAGACTGCCTCCACTACCACTACTCCTGACAGTGCAGGATTGGTTCCCACCAATGTATATTACAAAAAATTGCACCACACATTTCGATTGAATTTATTCCTTCTCACTTCACGTGCATATTGTACAGTTTTATATATTTTCTACCTTTGGAAAAAGACACAGGCTGGCTACCTTATCCGTGCATCTCATAATCTTACACACATCCATCAGGTCTTGCCTCAGACTCTGCTGCTCCTGAGAAAACAACCTCTCCTATAAAACAAGCCTTCTAATCCAGGCAGTATCCTGGTAAACCACTTCTGCACCCTCTCCAAAGTTTCCAGATAATTCCTATAAAGGGGTGACCAGAACTGAATGCAGTTCTCCAGATAGGTTATATGGAGAATCTCTGGGCTTACACGAGCCAATAAGACATTGGCTGCCCTGTGGAAAGCTACAAACCTAAAGAGTATGCAGGTACTACAGAGGATCCTCTCATCATTCTTTCAGAGGCTGGCTGGTTACATTTGTGATGAGATCTTAGAAGTGAGGGAAATCATGAGGGGTATAGGTAGACTGGAGGCACATAGTCTTTTTCCCCAAGACTAGTGAGTCAGGATCTAGTGTCATGGTCCAGTCTGTGAAGTCTGCATTCCGGTTCACGGTCCGGTCCGTAGACTCAGGACTCCGGGTCTTCCAGCTGTCCCTCGTTTGGTTGAGTTAATCATAGGCACCTGATTCCCATCTTTGGGCTTGGAATATAAGTAGCCTTGGGATTCAGTGTGGGCTGCTGGTTTGTCTTGTCAAGATCCCCTGGGAACAACCTGCTTGTGGAAGGCTAGAGTGGCCACTTGTCATCTTTAAGCTGTGCTGGAGAACCATCCCCTCATGAAGCCTTGCTGTCAGTAGTTGGAGATGTCTTTGTGGTATGGATTCAGCTGTTTCCTGGGCCAGCTGAGTGGCTGCTAGCTACTCTGAGCTAGCTAGGGGTCTGGCTGTTTCCGTAGCCAGCTGAGGTTGCTGGCTGAACTGAGACTCAGAGCTACTCAGGAGCAGAGATGGAACTGTCTGTTGTTCTTTGGTGTTGTCTCTTGTTCTTGCCTCTGTGGGGTAAGCTGGGCCATTTTGCTGTTGCCCTGTGGGGGGATCTATCTTGTCTTGCCCTTGCCTCTGTGGGGTAAGTTAGGCTGTTCTGCCATAGCTCTCTGGGGGGGTTCCTGTCTTGTCTAATCTTGTCCTCACTTCTGTGGGGTAAGTCAGGCTGTTTTGCTGTTGCCCTGCGGGGTGGGATCTATCTTGTCTTGTTGTTGCCTCTGTTGGGTAAGTCTGGCTGTTCTGCCATTACATGACGGATGGCCCTGTCCCACCTTGGTGTGGAGAAGGAGTTGAGTCCTGGCTTGTCTAAGTATAAGTCCCGGCTCTGTCTATGTACTGTCCTGTCTCATGTTGGTGTCGTGTTAAAGATGAGTCCTGGCTTTTCGAAGGATAAGTCCCAACTCTATGTTAATGTACAGTTCCCAGTCTGTCTGAGTTCTAGCCTGCGGCCAGGCTCAAGCCCGAAGACCCCAACCCTGCGGCCAGGCTCAAGCCCGAAGACCCCAAGCCTGCGGCCAGGCTCAAGCCTCAAGACCCCAACCTCCTGTCTGATAGCCATGTCATGTCCTTGCCTAAATTCTGGGGTCTGAGCCCAAGGCAAGACCCAGGTGCTGAGTCTTTATCCAGTCTCTGGCTCGGAGTCCCACGTTCAGGCTCCAAGTTCATGGTTCCAAGTCCTGCTCCCGCTTTCCCTAGCCCAGGCTCCTAGTTCATAGGTCCTTGTCCAAGTTCCCTGTCTAGTCCATGTCCTAGCCCAAGTCTGCGTTCTTGTCCCTGCTCCTTGTCTGTATCCTGTCACGTCCCTACTCTAGTCAAGTCCCGTTCCTTGTACTTCAGTGTCTGTGTCTTGCATTTGGGTCTGTTTCCAACACCCCACTGTGACATCTAGAGGGCATAGATTTGGAATGAGATGGGAAAGATTTAATAGGAATTGAAATGGCAACTTTTTTTTACAAAGAAGGTGACATGTATATGATGAAATTAGCTAGTTGAGGCAGTTAATCATATTTAATAGTTCCAATTAATATCTGAATGTACAGTATATTGTATACAACTTGAAATTCTTATTCTTTGCAGACAGCCATGAAACAGAAGAACCTCAAAGAATTATTGACAGAAAAACATTAGAACCCCAAATCTCCTTCCCCCTCCCACGCACAAGCATCAGCAAAGCATCAACCCTCTCCTCACTTTTTCCAGCAGAAAGCATCAGCTCCCCACCAACCACCACGCAAGCAAAACAAAGCCCACAGAGACCATGACCTAGAGTCTATTAAAAACCAGTGTTCATCCCAACAGTTCAACAGACCACAGGCATTCTCCCTCACCAACAAGGGAAAGAGAGGTACCACTCCTGCCACGGTGGGACGGGAGGCTAATGGCTTGCTGTTTCAATGTTACCATCTGCAGTGTCACTCTATTTCAAGTTTCCCCGACTTGAGAGTCGGCAGCAAATTCCCTTTCACCATTGAGAGCGATCACTCAAGTGTAGAGGCCTTTGAGAATCACACCAACTGAAACAATGTTCCAAATTCCCACAACACTTGTCAGTAGCACCAGAAAGAAATCAGGTCATCCACAAAGCTGCAAAGCCACACCCCAAAGGCATACATCAACTAGGCCTCTCCTTAGGGTTGCCAACTTCTCACTCCCAAATAAGGGACAAAAGTAGCAGTCAAATACAGGACACTGGTGTTTACCCTGAGAAAGACTACCATGACCATGATGCCTTGTGCGGGCACCTGTGTGTGCATGTGTGACGTGCGCATGTGTGTATGTGCTGATTTTTTCCTACAAATCGGTTTTGGCTTAATCTTCCTGATTCTGGTAAGCAAAACTACACTGTACATACACAGCCTATATAAAGTAGAAATAATGTATTTGTCATAGCATTCCTGCTTTTACCATATGTTAGTGTTATTTTAGGTTTTGTGTTATTTGGTAGGTTATTTTTTTGGGTCTTGGAATGCTCAGAAAATTTTCCAGTATAAATTAATAGTAATTGCTTCTATGCTTTACGCCATTCCAGCTTACGAACGGTTTCACAGGAACGCTCTACCTTAGTGGGGGAAAATACAGGACAAGGGCGATCCCGTATGGGACAAACCAATTTAGCCCAATATACGGGATGTCCCAGCAAATACAGGACAGTTGGCAACCCTACCTCTCCTGGAGACATCAGAAACACTAGACCACTCAGCAAACTCCAAAAGTGGGAACCCACTGCCATGAAGAACTGCAGTTTGGGTGTGGCTGTAGAACATGGACCCCAACAGGACCCCAGCCACCTTGAAAAGGAAAGACAAGACATTAAAAAGAAGAACTTAAACTGTTTCACAGATGAACTGAATGAAGTTGCCCTCTGGCACTGTCTTTGAGCTCCTACTTTTTCTTTTAGTATTAAAAGGCAGTGGGCACGTGGCCAAGTGGTTAAGGCATTGGACTAGCGACCTGAAGGTCGGGAGTTCGAGCCCCAGCCGAGGCAACGTGTTGTGTCCTTGAGCAAGGCACTTAATCACACATTGCTCTGCGATGACACTGGTGCCAAGCTGTATGGGTCCTAATACCCTTCCCTTGGACAACGTTGGTGCCGTGGAGAGGGGAGACTTGCAGCACGGGCAACTGCTGGTCTTCCATACAACCTTGCCCAGGCCTGCGGCGTGGAGAGTGAAGACTTTCCAGGTGCAGATCCATGGTCTCGCAAGACTAACGGATGCCTTTACTTTATTAAAAGACAGTTGGACAGGTTCAGAAGATTATGGACCTGACAAAAGTAACTAGGTCAGCAAGCACCGGTTGAGCTGGTTGTAAGGCCTGTTTCTATGCCATATAACTATGATTCTATAACTCTATTACTTGAAGAGGGCAACATTGCAATTGATTGGTCCTGGCTGCATTCAGGAAAGCCTCAACATTATCTTTCCTGTCGATCTCAGTCCATACATGAGCACGATGAGCTTTATCATTAGCCACCTAGCAATACTCCGGTAACTTGGTTTACTAATTCTGTTGATGTGGATAATTTGCCTTTTACAACATAAAAACATCATTTGTTACTGAAAAAATACTGACCTGCCTCTTGACAGTCAAATCTTTTCCACCTTTCAGTTCAGAGCATAATCCACTTGCCTGTATTGGTGCACTTCCAGCCAGGCTATGAGCTAGACCCCAACCAGGACAAAATAGTTCATTTCATTTGACCCTGAACCTTGAACAATCTCTGCCAGTGAGTTGTATCTGTAGACTCTACCACTGCCACTATATGTTATCATCACTCAAGAAGACTTAAGACCATAGGAAATAGGAACAGAATTAGGACATTTTGCCCATCTAGTCTGCTCCACCATTTCATCATGGCTGAACCAATTTTCCTCTCAGCTCCGGTCTTCTGTCTTCTCCCTGTATTCTTTCATGCCCTGACTAATGAAGAATCTATCTTTAAATCCTGCTTTAAATCAACATTAAGATTTGGCCTCCACAGCTGCCTGTGGCAAAGAATTCCACAGATTCACCACTCTGGCTAAAGAAATTCCTCCTCATCTCCATTCTAAAAGGACGCTCCTCTATTCTGAGGCTGTGTCCTCTGGTCTTAGGTCCTCCCACCATAGGACATATCCTCTCCATATCCACTCTATCAAGGACTTTCTGCATTCAATAGGTTTCAATGAGATCATCCTTCATTCTTCTGAATTCTAATGAATACAGGCGCAGAGACATCAAATGTTCTTCATATGACAAGCCATTCATCAGAAGTATTTCCCAAATTCATAACTTGTACCACCAAGAAAAACAAAGGCATCCACTGCAAGAGAAGGTCAATTATTGAAGGTTCCAGTCCAAGTCACATGCTCACTAAGTCTTCACTGTTGGCATGTAACAATGGCCTCCTCTACTTCCATGAGGCTATACTCAGATGGAATAGGAGATATTGCTTCTCCAACCTATGTAGCCTCTAACCTGATGGCACGAACATTGATTTCTCTAACTTCCAGTAATTTCTCCAACTTCCATCTCCCCCTACCCTACCTTCCTATTCTGGCTTTTTCTCCCTCCCTTTCCTGTTGTAATGAAGGATCTCAGTATGAAATATCAACTGATTCTCCCCTCCATAAATGTCGCCTAACTTACTGAGTTCCTCCAGCATTCTGTGTGTGCTGCTCTAGATTTCCAGCATCTGTAGATCTTTCGAGTGTCTTTATCATTGCTGATATATGTCCTAAGTCTCTGGAGGCCCTTCTCCACGTGGTCTTAGTCATTCCACACCACCCTTCTCAAGGACAGTGAGGGATGTGGCCGTGGCAGTGACATCCACATCTTGCAAAAAAATAACAACAAAGTGAGAGATTCAGCCAGCCCAAAACTTATTTTGTTGCATTCAGGAGCTGGGGAGCAGTGCAGAAGTTTATTTTATTTTCCAGTTGCGTTCTGAAGCACTGCCCCTGAATTAATTAGTCACATATTTTCTGATGCAGACACACCTAAGGGTATGGCACCCACTTAATAATCGGGGACACCAGCTGCCCATTGACCTCACCATTTTCCAGTCTAAACGTCCATGTGGAGTTTTAAAGACAATTAATATTTGCAGTTTCAATGGGCTCAACATCTCTATGATCGGAAGTCAGGTTTTATAGCTGGTCCTGTTCTCCAAAGTGGTTTCCTGGATCTTTGCCCAACAATCTACTATCTCACTCATATAATGCTAATTCTTATCCATAAATCTTTATAAGTAGAATATAAAACCGGGGTCTTATTGACAGAGATCCAGAGACTCATCAAAGAGAAAGCACAATCGAACCAATTACTTTTTAGAACAGCAATTTATCTGTAGTGTAAAAAGTAATCGAGGACATGTTTTGAAGTGGCTTGGTAAGGCCTCTGAAAAGAAATAAGATGGTTTTGCTTTTATCCTACTTTTTGATAAGTCTATAGTAAAGAACATCCCAGCTATCTATTAGAGTTACTGGCATAGGCTGGGTTTGGCTTTATACTTTTGATTTGCAAGCTATTTATTAACTTGCAGACTTTCTGGGAGATTTTCTGAGATCCAATTCAATCAAAGCTTCTGTGTCTGTGAGTTTGGCTGATGGATCCACACCTGTTATGAATTCTCAAACCCAGAGGTGTACTTTGAATCTGCCGTCAATGAATTCATGATTGTAACTCGTTCTAGGGAGACTCTTGTTCCTCTGTTAGATCGGCCCTGGTGAGCAGATGCTCCTCACGGAGAGATACAGTCCTTCAGGCCATCAAGACCACAAAGAACATCAACCATCAAATTTACACTACTCCCACTTTATTTATCTCTTTTCCTCTTGTGGGGAGAGAGCAGGGATTGAAATTCACTTTGGGAATGGTAAATAACAAATTGGCAGGCCATAAGCTCCCCAGTTTAAAAATTACAATGAAATATGTCACTCAAACACAAACAAGGTTAATTTGAATTTTCGTGCTTTGCATCTGTCTGAGAAATAGGGATTTAGTAGTATCTAGATTTAGTAGTAGTATCCAATTCCAAAATGATTGGTTGATTTATTGATCTATCTCCCTCTGTCTCATTCTCTTTATTCTATTCCTTCTATCCTTTCCCCCCACTCCTCCCCTCCACCTTCTCTGCCTCTCCTCCCTCCTTTCCTTCTACTTCCCTCTCCCTTTATGTCAATCCCTCTATCTCTATCCTTCTATCTCTATCTCAGGGGTTCCTAACCTGGGGTCCATGGACCCATTGGTTAGGGGTAGGACTCCAAGACTTAAAAAAGGTTGGGAACCCCTGCTTATCCTTATCCTCTATCTTTGCCCCTCCCTATCTGTCTCCTTCATTCTTTCCTCCATTCTCACTGCTTTCTTCTACTCTTAGAAAATGGTATGTTTTGTGCTTTTATTTAAAAGAGGTTGATATGTTCTGGATTAGTAAGGGTGTCCTAGCTTACAGAGAGACAGGAAAAGAGGGTTGAGAGGGAAAATTGAATCAGTCATAATCAAATGGCGGAGCAGATTCGATGGGCCGAATGGCCTGATTCTGCTCTATGCCTAATGGTCTTATGGATTTATGAAAGCACAGCCATCAATGGGAAAGACTTTACCCTCAGGGTGCAATTAACTAAGAAACTAATCAGAGAATTTTGATCTCGGGTTATCAAACAAGAGGAGCTAAGCCTATGAAAAGATATAGGAACAAGGGTGTGAATTTCTCTGAATTGGGTCTCATATATCAGCTCTTTTTTGGCAGACTTCATTGATCTGTTTGCTTGCTTAATTTCAACATAGTCGTCCTCAATGATGTGAAAATGACAGTTCTTGCAGTATTTCACTCCAATTCATTTTCTGAGTGTTTCTTGACAAGTCATTAGGCTTGTATTTTACAAAGCAGATTTGCACTGTGCCCCCTGGGAATTCTGCTGTGCAGCAACTCCAGCCAAGCTTCTGCCTGCTCTGCACTGGAATTTCAGGAGCACCATTCCAGCAATGAGGAATGGGTCTTCCTACCTTGGTCATCCAAGCCACCCTGATAAGTGTCCTAATTTATCACGAGGCTAAGTCAAACTCCCAGCTCTAGTTTTCTGCCATTGCAGTGTGTCACTACTGCTTTTTCCATCTCATAAACAATGTGGCAAGGAAAAATTACTTGTAACTAATCAATACTGAAGGACACATTTCTGTCTTAACTTTATTTGTCACATGTATGGACATTGAAACATACCGACAATGAAATGCGTCATTTGCCTCAGCAACTAACACTGTCCAAATATATACAGGAGATAGCCTACAAGTGTCATTATACTTCCAGTACCAACATATTATGCCCACAATTTCCTAACCCTAACCACACCTCTTTGTAATGTGGGAAGAAACTGGAGGAAACTCAAAGGGCCACAGGGAGAATGTACAAACTCCTCTCAGACAATGGTGGGATTTGGACCCTGATTGCTGTTGCCCTAATAGATTTACGCTAACTGCTACGCTGGGACTGCAGAGCACTGAAAAGACTGGAGTGTTGGGTGCAATTCTAATTGACGCAATGTGGGGAGGAACATGGAGACACAGGGGAAGGCAGGTGCTGGAATCTGGAGCAAAAAGACAAGCTGCTGGAGGAACGCAGGGGGTCAAGCAGCACCTGTGGAGAAAGGCAGATGGTTGACTTTCCAGGTTGAGTTCCTGCACATGATGCCTCTGTGGATGCTGCCTGACCCACTGTGGTTCCTCCAGCAGCTGTCATTTTGCACGGAAAGGACATGAGAGAACATTGAGTATAAAAGTTGGGATTGTACCTTGCGGTGTAAAAATCAAAGTCAAGTTTATTGACATGTACACAAGTACACGTATGCACAGGGACAATGAAATCTTGGCTGCAACAGCATCACAAGCCCATAGCATTGTATAAGCAGGAGTCACAGGAAAAACATAAATTCAACATAAATTATACCCAGTGATTACAAGAAAGAACACAATTAAAACAGAAACAAGAGAATAGTTGTAGATGCTGGAAATCTGAGCAACACACACAAAATGCTGGAGGAGCTCAGCAGGCCAAGCAGCATTTATGGAAAAGAGTGTAGTCAACGTTTCACTAAGCGTCTACGCTCCATCCACCAGAACAAGTAGGATCTCCCAGTGGCTACCCATTTTAATTCCACTTCCCATTCCCATTCTGATTTGTCCATCTTTGGCCTCCGTGATGAGGCCACACTTAGGCTGGACGAACAACACCTTATATTCCTTTTGGGTAGCCTCCAACCCGATGGCATGAATATCGATTTCTCAAACTTTCGGTCATGATCCCCACCCTTCACCCCTCTCCTTCACCATTTTCCATCCTCTTTTCCCTCCTTATCTCTTTGCCTGCCCATCGCCTCCCTCTGGTGCTCCTCCCTCACTTTTTCTCTCTTCCATGGCCTTCTGTCTCTTTCACCAATCAACTTTCCAGCCCTTTACTTCATCCCTCCCCCTCCAGGTTTCACTTGTAACCTGGTGTTCCTCTCTCCCCTCCCCCCAGCTTTTAAATCTACTCCTTAGCATTTTTGCTCCAGTCCTGCCGAAGGGTTTTGGCTGGAAACGTCGAAAGTACCTTTTTCCATAGGTGCTGTCTGGCCTATGTGTACGATTACTGAAAAGGTTCAAAGGTACAATTTAATGGCAGAGAAATGCATACAATATACATCCTGAAATGCTTTTTCTTTGCAACCATCCACAAAAACAGAGGAGTGCCCCAAGAACAGAAATAAGCTGATTTTAACACAAAATGATCAAATGGGTTTTGGTATTGATAATTGTAGTGCAGATAGGCTTGAGAAATGGATGGTTGAAGGAAATTAATTAGTTGTTCTTGAACGTGGTGGTGGAGAACTTTGGAATTCAGCACCTCCTGCCTGATGGTAGCTGCGAGACAATGGCATGGTCCAGGTGATGGGTATCTCTGATGATACAATGACATTGGCGAGGCGACGCTTGGTGTAATGTGCAGACGTTTGGTCACCCTGCTATAGGACAGGCATCATTAAGCTGGAAAGAGTGCAAAAATTTCAAAGAATGTTCTTCCAACACAGACAAAAGAGCAAAATTCCCGAGGTGAGATGACAGTTATGGCCGGTAACACCGAGGCAACATTTTACCAAATGTGGAATCAAGAAACCTTAAAATTAATGCAACACACATCAAAGTTGCTGGTGAACGCAGCAGGCCAGGCACCATCTCTAGGAAGAGGTACAGTCGGCGTTTCAGGCCGAGACCCTTCGTCAGGACTAACTGAAGGAAGAGTTAGTAAGAGATTTGAAAGTGAGAGGGGGAGGGGGAGATCCAAAATGATAGGAGAAGACAGGACGGGGAGGGATGGAGCCAAGAGCTGGACGGGTGAGTGGCAAAAGGGATATGAGAGGATCATGGGACAGGAGGTCCGGGGAGAAAGACAAGGGGCGGGGGGGAAACAGAGGATGGGCAGGGGGTATAGTCAGAGGGACAGAGGGAGAAAAAGGAGAGTGAGAGAAAGAATGTGTGTATATAAATAACGGATGGGGTACGAGGGGGAGGTGGGACATTAGCGGAAGTTAGAGAAGTCGATGTTCATGCCATCAGGTTGGAGGCTACCCAGACGGAATATAAGGTGTTGTTCCTCCAACCTGAGTGTGGCTTCATCTTTACAGTAGAGGAGGCCGTGGATAGACATGTCAGAATGGGAATGGGATGTGGAATTAAAATGTGTGGCCACTGGGAGATCCTGCAAAATTAACCATCGTTCTCATAGTCATAGAGTATTACAACTCAGTTACAGGCCCTCTTGACTAATAAGTCCATGCCAACCACTGAACCCAGTCAGTTAGTCTCAATTTAGACCATGAGACCACAAAATATAGGGTCAGAGTTAGGGTATTTGGGCCATCAAGTCTGCTCCACCATTTCATCATGGCTGATCCATTTTCCTCTTAGCCCCAATCTCCTGCCTTCCCTCTGTATCCTTTCATGCCCTGACTAATCAAAAATCTATCAACCTCTGCCTTAAATATACCACATGACTTTGCCTCCACAGCCACCTGTGGCAATGAATTCCATAGACTCACCACGCTCTGGCTAAAGAAATTCCTCCTCATCTCCAACCTAAAAGGAATTGGTTTATATCCTACCTCAAAAATAGAAGCTTCTCCGTCAAGATAGGCAAATTTTCTTCTCCCCCAGCTAGTCTCTCCTGCGGGGTCCCACAAAGTTCTATCCAGGTCCCATTCTTTTCTCTATATATATGCCTCCCCTCAGCCAAGTCATTCAAAATTACGACATTTCTTTCCACTGTTATGCTGATGACACACAGCTTTATCTCCCCCCTAAAACCAAATGACCAGTCAAATCTAGTCAGCCTCACGAATTGCCTTGAGGACATAAAGTGTTGGATGGCACAAAACCTTTTACAGCTGAATGAAGGCAAGTCTGAAGTTGTCCTATTTGGTCGCCCTGACTCCATCAAAGTGATTACTAACAGACTTGGTAACCTGTCCATCCTTGTCAAACCCCATGTTAAATCCCTTAGTGTGATATTTCATTCCACCTTTAAGTTTGACAAGCAAGTTAACGCAGTAGTAAAAGCCAGTTTTTTCCAGCTTCATACTATTGCCAAAATCAAGCAGTTTCTCTCTTTCAAAGATCTCGAGAAAGTCATCCACGCCCTTATATCCCCCAGCTTCGACTACTCCAATTCCCTGTATACTGGGATTAGTCAGTTGTCCCTGTCCCGCCTGCAACTGGTCCAAATTGCCAGAGCCAGGCTCCTGACAGGTGCCCAGAAGAGGGACCATATTACTCCTATCCTGGCCTCCCTCCACTGGCTGCCAGTACGGCTCAGAATTGATTTTAAGATTCTTCTGTTTGTTTATAAAGCCCTAAATGGGCTGGCTCCCCCTTACATCACAGACCTTCTAACCCCTTATTCCACTTCCAGGTCCCTCAGGTCGGCTGACCTGGGGCTCCCGGCTGTCCTGCGATCTAAACTTCTCAGGGGCGACCGCGCTTTTGCTGTTGTAGCCCCTAGACTGTGGAACAGCATTCCCCTCCCTATCAGATCTGCCTCCTTCATCGACTCTTTAAATCCAGGCTCAAATCTTACTTTTATTCACTAGCGTTTGAATCCTCCTGATATGGCTGATTTTTGGCTTGTGCCTAGGCCCTTATGTTATTTCTTTTGTGCCTATAAGCTGTTTGCATTTTGGTTATGTCTGTGTTTCTCGTATTTGTAATTTTAGCTATTCTGCTCTGATCTGTACAGCACCTCGGTCAATGTGGGTTGTTTTTAGATGTGCAATATAAATAAATTTGACTTGACTTGACTCTATTCTGAAGCTGTGTTCTCTGGTCTTAGACTACCCCACCATAGGAAACATGATCTCCCAATCTACTCTTTTGGGGGCTTTCAATATTCGATAGGTTTTGATGAGATCCCCTCTCATTCTTCTGAATTCCAGTGAGTACAAGGCCCAGAGCCATCAAATGCTCCTCCTACAATAAGCCTTGCAATCTCAGAATCATTTTTGTGAACTTCCTTTGAATCTGCTCCAATGTTAGCTCACAATACACCGTGTGGTCTCACCAGTGCCTTATAAAGCCTTAGCATTTCCTATATTCGTCCCATATTCCTCCAAATCCCACCCTTCCATGTACCTATCCAAGCACTTTTTAAATTGTATTATTGTACCTGTCTCTGCCACTTCCTCTGGCACCTCATTCCAAATACTTGCAATTTTGCTTGTAAAAAAACTTGCCAAAAAAGTGTCATTTAAATCCTCACCCCTCCTCCCCAGTTTTGGACTCCCCTACTCAGGGGAAAAGACCGTTACCATCCACGTTATCTATCCCTCTCATAATTTTAAACAATTCTGTACGGTCGCCCCTCGTTCTCCTACGTTCCAAGGAATAAAGACCTAGCTGGCTAACCTGTTATGTAATTAATATTTTAGTTATATTTATATATATATTGCATGATTAAGCATTCTTGTTCATTTAAATCATTCATTTCAGGTTATATATTAAAAATACATGATCACCACACTACCACGTGATGCGTGCGTACCTGGCTTAAAGTAAATTCGAAGTTATACCTGCTTTCCCGGTCTCCTGTGCCTTCCTTGAATTTTGATGTTACAAGCCATAACGTAACCTCTCCCTATATCTCAACCCTTTTAGAACTGGCAACATCCTCATCAATCTTCTCTGTACTCTTTCCAGCTTAACCATGCCTTTTCCATAACAAGATAATCAAAATCATACACATCCTGATGGAAAACGCAAACGCATCCTGAGGAAATCTGCAGATGCTGGAATTTCAAGCAACGCGGGTCCTGACGAAGGGTCTCGGCCCGAAACGTTGATTGTACCTCTTCCCAGAGATGCTGCCTGGCCTGCTGCGTTCTCCAGCAACTTTTATGTGTGTTGCACACCCTGATGGAATGTGCTGGGAGCCTGATTTTGCATCTAACCCATGGTATACCTGCAAAGAATATTTCATGAAACAATGTCAAGATCGAACACTTCATGGAGACATGAAAGACTGCAGGTGCTGGAGTGAGGAACTTCAAGCAGATGAGACAACTCCATTTCTGATGAAGGACCGAAACATCGACTGTTTACCCTTCTCCACAGATGCTGCCTGGTCTGCTGAGTTCCTCCAGCATTTTGTGTGTGTTGCTTGGATTTCCAGCATCTGTAGATTTTCTTGTGTTAACACTACCTCATTCCTTATTTAATTTAACTATATATATACTGTGATTTGTTTTTTGTTTCTATCATTATATATTGCATTGTACTACTCCAACAGAGACAACAAATTTCATGACATATGCTAGTGATATTCAGATTCAATTTGATTGGGCATCTTACCACAGTTATACTCACCATCCATAGACTTGGTCTCTATTCTACACCCTAACTATCTGGCCAAAATGAATGCCTTGCCAACAGCATGAATAGTCACTATATCCTATATTTGTGAAGATACTTTTCCTCTGCTCTGGGTCTCTAATCCAGCTGAAACTTCATATAACCAATATTCTTGCATTATTTTCTGTTGGTTTCTGAATTAGCCCTTGGTTCAATCACACTGCACAAGCCAATATCATGAAGGCTAGTGACAGGCACTTCAATGTTTTCCCCAGAAATCAAAAGTAACCTTAATTTGTTTTCATTTTTTTCTTTATACTGCCTTAGCCCTTGCCAACAGCATTCAATAATCCCAATGTTCATGTGTAATTGAGACCCAGCTCCCTCTTGCTCTGATTGACAGTTGTTTCCACTGCTTTATTTGATGCCTTTGGAACCAAAGGAGTATAATTACTTTCCTGTTGTGCTGGCTGCCATCTCTCAGTCCATCTATCTTGGTTTGTTTTGTCTCTGTCTCCTTCTCAATTTTTTGTGTTTCTCTCTTTCCATCTGTGTCACTCTGTCTATTTGTTTCTCCATCTGTCTGTCTCTCTTTTACCTGAACATCTCTTTCTCTCTTCCTCTCTTTTTTTCTCTGACTTTGTCTATTTCCTCTTCTGTTTTTCTGTTTTTATTTGTCCCTCTCACACTCTCTCTCACACTCTCTCTCACACTCTCTCTCACACTCTCTCCCATTCTCTCTCTCCCATTCTCTCTCTCCCACTCTCTCACTCGCCCACACTCTCTCTCCCATTCTCTCTCTCTCTCTCCCACTCTCTCCCTCCCATCCTCTGCCACTCACTCTATCTATCTCTATCTCCCAGTCTCTCTCTCCCACTCACACTCCTCTAGGAGATTTGGTGTGTCGGCAAAGAATTCAGCAAATTTTAACAAGTGTACCAAGGAGATCATTCTGACTGGTTGCACTGGCAATTGGTATGGAGGCTCCAGTGCACGGGATCTAAACATGCTGTCACTTCCATCAGGGGCACGACACATCCCACTGTTGTAGAGTGAATTTTTTTGGGTAGATGATTTGTTTACTCTTAAATGACTTTGGCCACCAGACTTCTATTTTAACTGTTTAACAAAGGACAGTGGATTGAGTCCACCACAATGGGCTTCCTAAAAGGTGTGAATACCAGATGCCTCGGGGGCCGTAGTTTGACTTGATGCTGTAGTTCTGAAGACAGTATTATCTATACATTATAAATATTAATTGTCTTCTATGTTAGCACGGAAAATGCCAAATAAATGTATCGTAGACTTAACTTGCATTCCTAAGGGCTGTGGATACCATCCCAGACATGTTGGCGTCGGAAAGAAAGGATGCTGTGATATTTTGTTTGTAGCTTCAATAGGAAGCATTGTCTATGCATTGTCTATAACTTTTTTAAGTAGCGATTGCCTTTGTGTTTAGCATATAAATATCCAGCCTACATTGAGCTAGCAGACCTTTCTGCGGAAAGCGTCTCCATCCATAAGATGCCTGCTGTACCTTGTTGTGTCGAATAAAGAAACTGCTTTGTATCTACCAGTGGCTCTGTCTCTCTGGTGATTTCATCCACTCTACAACAACCACCATCAAGGACATCTTCAAAAGGCAGTGCCTCATGAAGACAGCGTCCATCATAAAGAACCCTCACTGTCCAGGACATGAAGACAGCATCCATCATAAAGAACCCTCACCGTCCAGGACATGAAGACAGTATCCGTCACCGCCCAGGACATGAAGACAGCGTCCATCATAAAGAGCCCTCACCATCCAGGACATGAAGACAGTATCCGTCATAAAGAACCCTCACCGTCCAGGACATGAAGACAGCGTCTATCATAAAGAACTCTCACCGTCCACAACATGAAGACAGCGTCCATCATAAAGAGCCCTCACTGTCCAGGACATGAAGACAGCATCCATCATAAAGAACCCTCACCGTCCAGGACATGAAGACAGCGTCCATCATAAAGAACCCTCACCGTCCAGGACATGAAGACAGCGTCCATCATAAGAACCCTCACCGTCCAGGACATGAAGACAGCATCCATCATAAAGAACCCTCACCGTCCAGGACATGAAGACAGCGTCCATCATAAAGAACCCTCACCGTCCAGGACATGAAGACAGCATCCATCATAAAGAATCCTCACCGTCCAGGACATGAAGACAGCGTCCATCATAAAGAGCCCTCACCGTCCAGGACATGAAGACAGCATCCATCATAAAGAATATTCACCATCCAGGACATGAAGACAGCGTCCATCATAAAGAGCCCTCACCGTCCAGGACATGAAGACAGCATCCATCATAAAGAACCCTCACTGTCCAGGACATGCCCTTTTCTCATGACAACCATCAGGTAGGAGGTTCAGGAGCCTGAAGACACACACTCAAGATTTTTTGGGAACAGTTTCTTCTCCTCTGCTGTCAGATTTCTAAATGGTCCATGAACACTACCTTGTTATTTCTCTTTAGCATTATTTATTTATTCTGCAACTTACAAGTGATTTTTTACGTATGTCTTGCACAGTACTGCTGTCACATAACAACAAATCTCACCACATATGTCAGTGATAATAAACCAGATTCTGATTCATGTCCTACTGCAGAAAGTAGCATTAAATATTTAGACCGCTGGTTCTTGTGCAATACTGTAGTAATGCTGCAATGTAAGGGAGACTTGGATTTCTGATGAGATGTTTAAACAATGGCCTATTTGCTTTCTCAGCTGGGCATTAAATATCCTTGCACTCTTTGAGAGGGCATTTACTTCCCATTCCTTGCTTCTCTCTAGCATGATCTGCCCTTGTCCGGTCTTCCTCTCTTTTCTCTCAGCACTATTTTTCTCTCTCTCTATTCCTGCTCCTTTCTTTGATTTCTCTGATTCACATTTTCCCTTACCTTTTTTTCCTCACCTTGTCTCCTCTTTTTAAAAATTTTGCTTTCTGCTTTCTCTCTTGCACATGCTCTTTTTTCTCTCTCACTTTCTTCTGCTTTATCCCTCCTTTTTCCCATTCTCTCTGTCTCTCTCTCCCTCCCTCTCTCTCTCCCTCCCTCTCTCTCTCCCTCCCCCTCTCTCCCTCCCTCTCTCTCTCCCTCCGCCCTCTCTCCCCCCCTCTCTCTCCCTCCGTCCTCTCTCTCTCCCTCTGCCCTCTCTCTCTCCCTCCCTCTCTCCCTCCCCCCTCTCTCTCTCTCCCTCCCCCTCTCTCTCTCTCCCTCCCCCTCTCTCTCTCTCCCTCCCCCTCTCTCTCTCTCCCTCCCCCTCTCTCTCTCCCTCCCCTCTCTCTCTCTCCCTCTCCCTCCCTCTTTCTCCCTCACCCTCTCTCTCTCCATCTCCCTCACTCTCTGAGATGTGAAGAATCCTCATCGAATGCTTCATCCCACCTGAGCCCATTCTCCCCGCTACCCTCCACACCCAGGAAACCAGCCAATCCTGAGGGAGAGTGCCTGGATCCTGGATACTGAATTATTCCAATGATCCCATAAGCCATGGTTATCATTTAGATGACAATTTCTGCGATCTACATATGCATGCGACAGTGAAACCAGCAGTGGTAATGAAAACTGCTGTTACTGTGTGTGTTATTAGGGTGCAGAACAGCTTCCTATTTGATTGACTGCGCCATAAAATCCTTTATAGAGCTATTGTATCCTCCTGATCTGGCAGACAAGCTTGTTGTGTGGAAATTAATACTGGTGCAGGCCAGTAAACTAAATCTTAACTCACCAATATAAAGCTATTGAGGTATAATTCGTCCGGTGGATATATTTGAAAAATTTTTACTTGTCTAAAAGGCCACAATCAGACATAAAATTTGTTGTATGCTAATGCAGTTTACTGAGTAGTTCCTACTCCTTACAGCCTATTGCTATTATTAGGCCTCGCATAAATAATTTCCCATCTACGACTTCAAATTAATCCTCTCAATATAGACTTGGATGTGAAGGAAAATGTTTTAGCGAAATAGGTCATGACCTTTGTAGCACTTACTTAAAATTCCAATGCATGCATTATGTAAAAGTCAAAATCTGAAAATCAAAGTCAAGTTTATTGTCAAATGCATAAGTAAGTACAGTACCATGCAAAAGTCTTCGGCACATTCTGTATATGTAGCTAGGGTACTTATGACTTCTGCATACTGCTGTAGCAATTTTATGTATTACATTGTACTGCAGCCACAAAAAAAAATCATGGCATATGTGAGTGATGATAAACCTGATTCTGATATGGATCTTTATTGTGGACTGAAAGCAGGGACGGGGGCAGAGAGAGGGGAATCATTGTTAGGAAAAGGGGAAGGGAGAGGGGAGGGAGCGGGAAGCATCAGAGAGACATTCTGTAATGATCAATAAGCCAATTATTTTGGAATCAAATGACCTTGCCTGGTATCTCAGGGCTGGGTGTGTCTGCACTCGTGCCACTCACCCCCGCCCTGGCACTCCTCTGCCACCTGTCCCACACCCCTCCCGCGGAGCTCTACCCTCACCATTCCCAACTTCCTTTGCTCCCACCAGATTTACAAAGTCAATCTCCAATCCATGTTGCAAATACAGTACCATGCAAAAGTCTTCATTACATATATATATATATAGCTAGGGTGCCGAAGAATTTTATACAGTACTGTGTATGATCAGTTAAAATGAAAAACTTACTTGTAACAACATCATATGGTCATGGCATCAGAGACTCAACATTCACAAGAAAAACATAAATTAAATCAATAATACTGAAGTTTTGCAAAAAAAAGTAACAGAATTTTAAAAAAATGATCAAAGTGGTCATGATGTTGCAAAACAGCAGTGACTAGGGTTGTGTAGGTCGGTTCTAGAACTGGGTGACAGATGGGAACTAACTTATTTTCCATCTGGCATAGTTTGCATTTGTTGTTTGATTGTTTGTGGCTTTTGTATTGCTATATTTATGCTCTATTCTTGGTTGGTGCGGCTGTAACAAAACCCCATTTCCTTCGGGATCAATAAAGTATATCTATCTATCTATCTGTTCTGGAACCTGGTTGTGTAGGATTCAGGTTTCTGTCCCTCCTGCTTGATGGTAGTTGAGTGAAGATGGTGGTGATCTTCATTGATGAGGTAGAACGTCCTGATGGCGGGGAAAATTCCAGTAAAGGACCAAAGTGGATGAGTCTGTACCTCCATGTGGTCAAAGCAAGATGATGGCATGGAGCCTAGTGTTTCTTGCTCAATGATTGGTTGATACACAGAGCTTGGAGACAGATGACCTTCCATTTTTATAGCGACTTTCAGAACCTCTGGGGTTTCTAAAGCTCTCAGAAGCCACCGGCAGAGCTGGAAAAGGTGCAATCTCATCCGAAGAGCTTATCCAATACACTCATAGGATAGGTGCTAGCAATGCAGAAGCAGCACCCACTAACATGGCTCCCGGGTGATCCATGGAGACCATATCCTACTGATCTGGAAATGAGGAGTGGTCTTCTGGGAAAACAACGTAACCTTTCAACCAACGGAATGAATGTCAATGCATTATACAGCAAATGACACCCCCCTCAATCGATTGCCTGCAAACCACAGCAACAGTTTTACGTCGGAACCTCCTGGTCATAACAAGGAAAATGAAGACAATATGGAAGTGATGTCAACAGATTCATCATGCAGAAGCAGTGATTTTGACTGAAGGCAGTATGCCTCTTGGTCCAAAACAAACTTTTTGCTGTTTCTTCCTATCTGATATTGTTGATGCAGAATTGATATGAACGTATTTATATTTTTATAACCTTTGTTGTGAGGTGGATAAAATTCTGCACATGAGTGCAGTAATGCTTAAAGGCATGCCTTCTGCAGAATTTGACTTGTTATTTAGTTATTTTTGATTGCAGAAGATAGCAATAACACTATAAAGTAGCATGTCCTGGATCAACTTATTCTTTCAAATCCTGAAATATAGGGCTAAGTTGCTCTGCGATATTTTAGTTACAGCATTTTCTCTTGAAATGGTGGAAATAAGTGGTTTCTCCTACAATAAATGACTGCTGCAAATGCAGGTAGGAATGCAGCCTGTTCAAACTAGGCAAGATGCCGCTCGTAACAAACATGTAAATGTCTGAATCTACTTGCATGTGATGTTGCTACAAGCAAGGTTTTTATCGTACCTGTACCTTACTATACCTGTGCACATAAAAATAAACTTAACTTAAAGTATGCATTATGATCAGAGATTAAGGGAGCTAGGGCTTTACTCTTTGGAGAGAAGGAGGATGAGAGGAGACATGATAGAGGTGTACAAGATAATAAGAGGAATAGATAGAGGGGATAGCCAGCACCTCTTCCCCAGGGCACCACTGCTCAATACAAGAGGACATGGCTTTTGGGTAAGGGGTGGAAAGTTCAAGGGGGATATTAGAGGAAGGTTTTTTACTCAGAGAGTGGTTGGTGCATGGAATGCACTGCCTGAGTCAGTGGTGGAGGCAGATACACTAGTGAAGTTTAAGAGACTACTAGACAGGTATATGGAGGAATCTGCTCACACAATCTGCTGTCCTCTCCCCCTCCTTTCTCACAGTCCATCCCCCATTTTATTATTATTGTTAAGATACAGCAGAGAATAGGCCCATCTTACGCTTTGAGCTAAGCAGCCCAACAATCCCTCAATTTAATCCTAGCCTAATTATGGGACAATTTACAATGACCAATTAACCTACTAACTGGTACGTCTTTGGACTGCAGGAGGAAACTGGAGCACCTGGAAGAAACACATACATTCATGGGGGAGAACACATAATCTCTTTACAGGCAGTGGCGGGAATTGAACCTGGGTCGACTGCACTGTAAAGCATTGTGCTAACCACTACACTACTATGCTGCCCTGTGCTACCAGTCTCCTCATCCTCCTTCTTCTCCCTCTACACTCCCTTTCCTCTCCCCCTACCCATCCCTTTCCTCCTCCCCTTCCCTCTCCCCCTCTCCAAGTATGCAGGAATGTATGTCTTTTTATCGAAGTATTCTTTACTTCATTTAGCACCTGTTGGTCAATGGCTTCCATGTGCCAAGATGAGGCCACCTCAGGGCGGAGGAGCAACACCTTGTATTCCGTCTGAGAAACCTCCAACCTGATGTCTGGAATATCAATTTCCTCTTCTGGTAAACAAATGCCCCTCTCCTCTTCCTCCTTTCCCCACTCTGAACTTTCACCTCTTCCCACCTGGCTATTACTTCACCCTGGGTCCCCTCCTCCTTTCCTTTCTCCTGTGGTCCATCCTCCTCTCGTATCGGATTTCTTCCCCAGCCCATAACCTTTCCTACCCACCCGTCTTCACCTATCACCTCAAACACGAGGGATTCTGCAGATGCTGGAAATTCAAGCAACACACATCAAAGTTGCTGGTGAACGCAGCAGGCCAGGCAGCATCTCTAGGAAGAGGTACAGGTGACGTTTCGGACCGAGACCCTTCGTCAAGACAAACTGAAAGAAGAGCTAGTAAGAGATTTGAAAGTGGGGGGGGGGGGAGATCCAAAATGATAGGAGAAGACAGGAGGTGGAGGGATGGAGCCAAGAGCTGGACAGGTGATTGGCAAAGGGGATATGAGAGGATCATGGGACAGGAGGCCCAGGGAGAAAGAAAAGGGGGAGGGGGGGAAAAACCCAGAGGATGGGCAAGGGGTATAGTGAGAGGGACAGAGGGAGAAAAAGGAGAGAGAGAGAAAGAATGTGTGTATACAAATAAATAACAGATGGGGTACAAGGGGGAGATGGGGCTGGGAGATCGTTTTGCTGAACACCTACGCTCTGTCCGCCAGAGAAAGCAGGATCTCCCAGTGGCCGCACATTTTAATACCACTTCCCATTCCCATTCTGACATGTCTATCCACGGCCTCCTCTACTGTAAAGATGAAGCCACACTCAGGTTGGAGGAACAACACCTTATATTCCGTCTGGGTAGCCTCCAACCTGATGGCATGAACATCGACTTCTCTAACTTCCGCTAAGTCCCCACCTCCCCCTCGTACCCCATCTGTTATTTATTTATATACACACATTCTTTCTCTCACTCTCCTTTTTCTCCCTCTGTCCCTCTGACTATACCCCTTGCCCATCCTCTGGTTTCCTCCCCCCTTGTCTTTCTCCCCGGACCTCCTGTCCCATGATCCTCTCATATCCCTTTTGCCAATCACCTGTCCAGCTCTTGGCTCCATCCCTCCCCCTCCTGTCATCTCCTATCATTTTGGATCTCCCCCTCCCCCTCCCCCTCCCACTTTCAAATCTCTTCCTAGCTCGTCTTTCAGTTAGCCCTGACGAAGGGTCTCGGCCCGAAACCGCGACTAACGAGATGCTGCCTGGCCTGCTGCATTCACCAGCAACTTTAATGTGTGTTGCTTCACCTATCACCTTCTAGCTATCCTCCTTTCCCTCCCTCTACCTTTTTACTCTGGCAACTCCTCATTCCTTCTCAGTACTGAAGAAGGATCTCGGTCCAGAACATTGACTATCTTTTCACCTCCATAGATGCTGCCTGACTGGCTGAGTTCCTCCAGCATTTTGTGTCTGTTGCTTAACCAGTTTGGGAGATGGGTTAAAGAACATAGGGAAATGAATCTGAGAGGAATTACAGGAGTCTCACAATTGCACTGGGCCTATTGGTGCCAGCTGTTAAATACTAGAAGGCAGGAAAGATTGTGTCACTGAGTTGGATACTGGAACTCACTAGTCTGAATCTTTGAGGTAGTTAAGCAATAAAGCTCTATTTATCCAAAGTATATGAGCCAGTGAATGACTCCCACCTTGACTGAATGCTCAGGCATTCTGCCAAGGTATTTTATCACATTGTCGAGCAGCTCGTTGGTGCGGACAGACTAACAGTCAATGCTACTTCAAATCCACCAGAGAACTACTTCAGTTCTAAGCCACAGGTGTCCTCTTCTAAAGGCAGGGAATCGTTGCTGGGGTACACTTAACAAGAGACGAAGGTCCAATTAGCTGCCTCCTACATGGCCTTTCCACACTTCAGAATACAGAGCAGAACAGCACAGGGACAAGCCGTTCAGCCCACAATGTTGTGCCAAACTAATTGAGTTAATAATTAAATGTCCAACTAAAGTAATCCCTTCAGCTTGCACAATGTCTACAGCTCTTCATTCTCTGAACATTATGTACCAATATAAGAGCCTTTTCAATGCCTCTATTGTATTTGCCTCCACCGATGTGCCTAGTAGCGCTTTAACAAACTCTGTGTAAAAAAAAAACTTGACTCAGGCTCACCTCTTTTGAACTATTGCCCTCTCAACTGAAATGCCTTCCTGTGCAATTTTTCTCTGGCAGTTGGGAAGGGCTAATGAGGAAACTTGCTTTTCCATTGACAGAGAGAGATCAGGATGGACAGGTAGATAACACAGTACACCATGAAGCCAGCTGGGACACAACACTCACTTCCTAACAAATCTTCCTGCACAGAATATAACTCTTGAGTTATATATTATGGATGCAGGTCCACTAAATCTGTACCCAATGAGTGAATCTCTTCTCCAGTTATTTAAATAGCTCCCAACAAAACGCTGAATTTCTCAATGAAGACTGCCATGATTAAAGAACTCAGATGACACAAAGTATATTTCCTCTCTGCAAGTACAATTGACCTGTCACCTTGATATGCTGGTGAGATCATAACATCTCTTTCAGCATCTCTCCATCATTTTAATCAGGTTTCTGGGTGTGAGCCACCCCAATACCAGTTCAAACCTGATCTAGGGTGATTGGTATTTTATTTTTGTGAGAAACCCCACAGGCCAGCAACTTTACCATACCTTTTTTTGTCTGTTTTTTTTATGAGAGTGGGTTGCTAGCACAACACTCCACCCAGCACAGATGGAAAGCTTGCAAGGAGCCGGCCCGATTCGAGCCCAGGACCACTCACCTCGAAGTCTGGTGTGGATGACACTGCACCACCAGCCAGCTAATTTGGTGTTGACCTTTGTACAAATGGAGGGCAAGTTCACACAGGAAAATAATAGAAAGGAAGTAAGTTAAGACTTTTGCCCAGCACATCTCTATCAGTTCACCGTATCAGCTTCCCAACTAAATCTTCTCATCTCCTTAGCAACTCTGCATTTAACAGTGCTTTGGACCGTGTGTGACACTGGAAAGGTTCTGAAGCATGAAATTACATAAAATACTTTGATAATATTACAGCACTTGTAATAAATACAGGGAAGTAGCACCTTGAAAACTAGGGCAGGCCTTGAGGTCCAACTCCTTATGGGCCGCCACAAAACAAAGAAACCCAATAGAACGCATTAAAATAAAGACTGTCAAACACTCAAGGAGTAGAAAAAAATGTGCAAACAAATGAACTTCATGAAAGTGAGCCCATAACCACGAAGTCAGTCATCACTGCAGCCAAACCAATAGCCCTTTAGTTGCAGGCCAATCTACAAAAGAAGGCAAACTCTGCAAATAAAAAAGTAAATAAGTAAGTAAATGATACTGTGAATGAGTTTCAAAGTCAATGAAAGTAAGTCTGTAGGTTATAGAATCAGTTCAGAGTTGTGAGTGAAGATATCTACATTGGTTCAGGAGCCTGATCATTGAGGGGTAATTACTCAAATGAAATCAAATTAAACTTTAATTATCATTAAACCATACATGAATACAGCCAAGTGAAACAGCGTTCCTCAGGGGCCAAGGTGCAAAACATACGCAGCACATTCAAACTAACAAGCAATAAAACATTTTGTAGTACAAGACACCGATTGTATTGCAATCCAGACTGTCATTCCACTGATCAAACACTGGAGGGCAGCACCAACAAGAGAGGCAGCCCCCAGCTGAGCATGGATGCCATGCTACACTATCTCCAGCGTCTCTCTCCTGGACTGTAGTAGCAGGCAAGCCTGCAGCTGGAGGCCTAGTCCTTGCTACAACCAAGGCAACGCAGCACCCATGCACCCTGTCGTCCCACCAAACAAGGGAAACAAGCAACACGCACAAAACGCTGGAGGAACTCAGCAGGTTGGGCAGCATCCATGGAAACAAACAATCAACGTTTTGGGCTGAGACCCTTTGTCGGGAGTGAAGAGGGAGGGGGCAGGGGCCCTATAAAGAAGGTGGGGGGATGGTGGGAAGGAGAAGGCTGGAAGGTGCCAGATGAAAAACCAGTAAGGGGAAAGATCAAGGAGTGGGGGAGGGGAAGCAGAGAGGGGATAGGCAGGAAAGGTGAAGATGGAATAGGGGAAAACACAATGGATAGTAGAAGGAGGTGGAACCATGAGGGAGGTGGTAGGCAGCTGGAGGAAGGGGCAGAGTGAAATTGGGATGGGGGAAGGGGTGGGGAGGGAATTACCGGAAGTTGGAGAATTCAATGTTTATGCCAGGGAAACAAGTACCTTAAAACTGTACCCTCTTGTGTTAGCTGGTTTAGCCCTGGGAAAAAGCCTCTGACTATCCACATGACCAATGCCCCTCATCATCTTATACACCTCTATCAGGTCACCTCTCATCCTCCACCTCTCTAAGGAGAAAAGGCCAAATTCACTCAACCTATTCTCATAAGGCATGCTCCCCAATCCAGGCAACATCCTTGTAAATCTCCTCTGCACCCTTTCTATGGTTTCCACATCCTTCCTGTAGTGAGGCAACCAGAACTGAGCACAGTACTCCAAGTGGGGTCTGGTCAGGGTTCTACACAGCTTCAAGTTACCTCTCAGCCTCTTGAACTCAATCCCACAGTTGATGAGGGCCTATGCACCATATGCCTTCTTAACCACACAATCAACTTGCTACATCCAAGGCAACGCAGCTCCCACGCAGCCTGACGTCCCACCAAACAAAGGAAACAAGCCTGCAGCATCTTACATTATTAATATCCAACAGGGTCTTGCGATAGCAAGAGAAACGTTCCTAGACAATCACCCCCGATACATTGCCCACTGCCTTTGTACACCTACTCTGATGCCTTCGAGTAGCAGGCAGTATCTGTTCCTGAACCTGGTCGTGTGGGACCTAATGTTGCTGTACCTCCTTCCTGATGGCAGCAGCAAGAAACGCTGTTTTGTTTAAGAGCAAGGTTGCTGATTTTCACAGTCAGCCCTTTCCAGCTAGCTCAAGGCTGTTAATGCTGTGTCTCGCTCCACAGGTGCCATCTCACCTGTTAAGCATTCCCAGCTATTCTTCTCTCTAATTTATTCCCACGGTGGCTTGAATGGTGCCTGTTCACGAGCCTCAGCTCGCACTGTGGCTGGTCCTGCTGGATAAGCGTATGTTCCTATTTGCAAGCAGGGCCCTTAAGTGTAAAAGCTCAAGCCATCAGTAGGACTGTATTACTCATTAGCTTCAGTCTATAGTTACAATACAATGGCTGAAACACAGAGGTTCCATTACTCTTCGATTTAGGAACCCATCCACGATCGATTACATGCCTCGGGCATGTTGATAATAGTCTGGCTTGTTTCTGACCAACTGTGACTGCGTCAATATCATTCCATTATGAAGTTAAAAAGTTGAGAAGTCGAAATGTAATATGTTCAACTCACTGACACAACAGTATGGCTGTGGCTGTTATTGTATTAAGCTGGAGTTCAGTGGGAAACACTGAACTGCTAACAGCGCAACCTGACCATCACGGCACCTGTCAGATGTGGCGCAGACGCTACTTGGGAACATTTTGCTGCCATCTTGTGCTTCCAAGCCAAACGTAACAAGATGATGATGATGATGTCGACTCAGACCATGAGAGGCCAACGTCGGGCATTTTCAAGCCCTACAAGACGCAGTTCGAAAGGCTGTGTGGGGCGCCACTCCTTGCACAGGCATTTTGCTGTATTATTTTATGAGGCCGAGTTGTGATCTCGACATCAACCCGACACTGATGGAGAGCACGCACGGGTGCGGTCTGTCACTGGATCGCACTCAGGAGTTTAGAAGAATGAAGGGAGACCTCATAGAAACATTTCGAATGTTGAAAGGCATGGACAGAGTGGATGTGGTTAGTTGTTTCCCATGATGGGGGAGTCTAGTACGAGAGGGCATGACTTAAGGGTCGAAGGGCGCCCATTCAGAACAGAAATGCAAAGAAATTTTTTTAGTCAGAGGGTGGTGAATCTATGGAATTTGTTGCCACAGGCAGCAGTGGAGGCCAAGTCATTGGGTGTATTTAACGCAGAGATTGATAGGTATCTGAGTAGCCAGGGCATCAAAGGTTATGGTGAGAAGGCGGGGGAGTGGGACTAAATGGGAGAATGGATCAGCTCATGATAAAATGGCGGAGCAGACTTGACGGGCCGAATGGCCAACTTCTGCTCCTTTGTCTTATGGTCTTATGGGAACCTCCGTTCTCGAGCCCAGCGCTGATCTTACTGCGCCACCAGCCGACCTATAACAAACGTACCAAGGGGATTGATGAAAGATACCACACGGCAAATTGGAAGCTTTCAGATTAAGCACGGGTTAAGTGAGATGCTTTCTTGCAAAGGCTTGTTGGTCATTTGCAGCCAGTGAGATAAATCTGGAAGACTGCGATGGTATGAGAAACTCAGCACTCAATTTTCACAGGGCAATGTTCCACAAATAGCAGCGTGGTGTTGGCAGACAAAGTGCTTTTGTGTTGCTGATGGAGGGATAATGCTTGTCGAACATCATGAGGAGTATATCTTCATTTCTCGATGATGCCAAAGGAGTTTTGGCATGTGCTGCATTAAAGAGGGAATTTTTATGGGATCCAACACAGATACAATGGGCTGAATGGTGTCTTTCTACTCCTTATGACATACAGTTCATTAAATTTATGCTTGCTTTTATCCCATCTATACATACTCAGCTTATTTTCCCGTAACACAGGGGTTCCCAACCTGAGATCCACCAACATCTCAGTTAATGGTATAAAATGGCATAAAATGGCTGGGAACCCCTCCTGTAACATATTCCCTCACACATGCCCCCCAACTCCCTCCAGATGTTTCCACCGTCCCCCACAACTGGGTAATTGAGAATGTCCTACAAGCATGCCTTGGGTTGTGGGAAATGTGCCAGAGCACCCTAGGAAATACAGCCAGTCGAAGGGAAAATATGAAAGATATATGCAGACCATGATGGAGGTCAGAATCGACCTCGGGTCTCTCTGCTGCCCTGACACAGAAGCTTTACCTGCTGGGTCATCAGCCCAGCAGGAAGGTTTGAAAAACTTTGCCCTCATCGATTCTATCAAAAGCTGCGGGCCTCAAATTCCGAGCACAAGAGATTCTGCAGATACTGGAAATCTTGAGTGACACACACAAAATTCACCTTATCTGTGCAGGGGAATGAACAATCATCATTTGCGGGCAAAACCCCACCCTAGATGCTGCCTAAATTGCTGAGTTCTGTGCTGACCAACGGTAGTAGAATATATGAAGGGTATCCTGTTGCACATGTAACAAGCTCCCCCTCTCCACACATCTGATGAACACAAAGGAACGGCAGAGACCGATGCAGTTTGACACCAGCAACATCACAGGAATTGCCAGTCAGCAGTGAATTCAACATGAAACTGCCTTAGGGACTCCAGCTCCAGAGTCTGCGGTGGCCAGTGCGATCATGTTTGCTGTTGTGTGCTGGGGCAGCAGGCTGAGGGTAGCAGACACCAACAGAATCAACAAACTCATTCGTAAGGCCAGTGATGTTGTGGGGATGGAACTGGACTCTCTGACGGTGGTGTCTGAAAAGAGGATGCCGTCCAAGTTGCATGCCATCTTGGTTAATGTCTCCCATCCACTACATAATGTACTGGTTGGCCACAGGAGTACATTCAGCCAGAGACTCATTCCACCGAGATGCAGCACAGAGCGTCATAGGAAGTCATTCCTGCCTGTGGCCATCAAACTTTATAACTCCTGCCTTGGAGGGTCAGACACCCTGAGCCAATAGGCTGGTCCTGGACTTATTTCCTGGCATAATTTACATATTACTATTTAATTATTTATGGTTCTATATTGCTATATTTATACTCTATTCTTGGTTGGTGCAACAGTAACGGAAACCAATTTCCCTCGGGATCAATAAAATATGAATATGACTATGACTATGACTATGACTATGACTATTGTTCCCTTGGGGTTAGTGCCGAACCCTGGGTGGGTGAAGCCACAAGGTAGTAGAGGTTTGAGATCAGAGTTTTGCTTCTCCTAGATGAGCTGCCAACCATGGCTGACGAGTCCCATCTGCCAAAAGCAACTGGTTTTAAGGCTCCACTAACCCACCTTTGCCCCATGTCGGGTCAGCAGATATGGTTCTGTCAGGTATAGCAGCCAAGCCACACGTGAAGGTCTGGAGTTGGACTTCGTTATCAGAGGCTATTTGAGGTGTATGCCATTGGGAGCATTTAATATGCAGTGGGAGCTTATCCTCATTAACCCCCTTGGCTATAGCAACCTTAAGGAACCATTTGCTCTATAGCATCCAATAAAAGTATCAATATCAGAAAAGGTTCATGTATTGGTCAGGTCAGCAATCCTGCCTCCCTCTTGTAATTCATTCAATGCTCTTTTAATGGACTACTTCACATACCCACCTCTGCCATCACCCCCACTTCCACATCCCAACCACTCACTTTCCCATCAAAATCCCAACCTCATATTGCTTTACTGCAAGAAATTCTCACCAATTCCCTTGCTCAGTCATGTGTTCATCTTATAAAAGAGGAAGCATTAGTTCTATGTTTGAATCACTTCACTCAGAGTCAAAGTCAAAGTACACTTATTATTGAGGTTTGTATTTGTTCAAGTGGTGGGGTGGAGATACATCTCTATCAAAGGAAGGACCTTCACTCTGCTAGCCTGCAGGTCACTCTCCAGCAAGTTGTAGCACCTGATTAGACCGCAGGTCAGGAGCAAGACCTGGTCACTGGAGTTGTGAGGTATCAGGTCTACCAGCTGTGGCACTCTCCAGTCCCTCCCTTGCAAGATTCAATTTCAACAGACATCAGAGGGAACCTCTCAATTGCCATTCATAAAACTATTCACATATTTCAACGGAGTTCATGAAATGGTGATCTGGAGGATTCATCAGGAGGATGGGCAGAGTAAATTCCCTCAATGACTATCACCTAGTTGCTCTCAAACCTGCTGTGATGAAAGTTACTGAGGGGTTGGTCATGACCAGGATCTGGACCCATTGCAATTGCCTATTGCCACAATAGGTCTACAGCAGATGCCACCTGACTGGCTCTCCACTCGGCCTTGAATCACCTGGATAATAACAATACCTACTTCAGGCTGCTGTTTATTGATTACAGTTTAGCATTCAACACAATCATAGCCTCAATTCTAATCAACAAATCACAAAATTTGGACCTCTGTAACTGGTGGAGGAGGAACACTCTATATTCCATCTGGGTACACTCGAACCTGATGACATGGATATCAATGAACAAATTTCCCTTCCCCCTCCCCGCCCTTCCTCTATTCCTCACTCCGACCTTCACTTCTTTTCACCTGCCAATCACTTCCCCTGGTCCCCTCCTTCTTCCCTTTCTCCTATTGTCCACTCTCCTCTACGATCAGATTCTTTCTTCTCCAGCCCTTGACCTTTCCCACCCAGCTGGCTTCACTATCACCTTCCAGCTAACCCCTTTCCCCTCTTGTCTTCCCCATTCTTTCTCAATCCTGAGGAAGTGTCTTGGCTGAACGTCGACTGTTTACTCTTTTCCAAAGATGCTGCCTGATCTGCGGAGTTACTCTAGCGTTCTGCATATATTGTTTTGGATTTCCAGCATCTGCAGACTTTTTCGTGTTTGATATTAAACCTAATTTGATTCCCACCCAGGCACTTGGAGATTAATTGCACAGTTTCTCAGCCAAGCGCACGGTCTCACTGCTGTTGGGAATCTCACTTCACACCTTCTTATCTCAGCGGTTGTTCCCCCTGCTCCCTGTAGCAGCTGAGTTCTCTCTATCATCTCAATTAGTAAGCCTGCACCAGAACAATGAAAGGATTTTATTGATGAGCCTGGCGATTAAAAGGCTTTCATCCGCACAGCAGAACTTTTCTTGCAGAACGATTTCACAAGCAAGGGCAGAACTTGAAGGTGTTCGTTCCTGGAAGAGTCTTGGCAGTGATCAATAGAGGTAGTTCTGCTTTCATGCACTAGTTACGTTCCTCTGAACCCTTGACTTACAGTAAACTGTATTTCAGTAGACCAGGCAGTAGATCCCTTCAAAGCTGTTTTCTTTCCTGACTGTGGTCACAATATAACCAATGCAGCATTGCGTGCAGGACTTGGGGCATTATGTTGCAGTTGAACAAGACATTACTGAGATCACACTTGGAGTATTGTGCACAATTTTAGCCACCCTGTTATAAGAAAGACATCATTAAACTGGGAGGAGTGCAAAGAAGATTTATGAGAAATCTGCAGGCTAGGCATCATCTATGGAAAAGAGTAAACAATCGACGTTTCGGGCCAAGATGTTTCAGAAGGCCCGATAGATCGACTCTTACTCTTTTCTATAGATGCTGTCTGGTCTGCTGAGTTCCTCCAGCATTTTGTATGCGTTACTTTGGTTTTCCAGCATCTCCAGATGTTCTCGTGTTTATGAGAACTCTGCCAGGAGATGAAAGGCTGAGTTATAAGGAGAGACAGGGCAGGCTAGGATCTATTCCTTGGAATGTAGGGGACTGAGGGATGACCTCATAGAGGTGTATGCAATCATGAGAGGTATTGATAGGGTGAACACATTCAATCATTTTATTCCCCCGCCCACAGAGAATTTTATTATTGAGATACCTGCGGAATAGGCTCTTCTGGTCCTTTGAGCCCCGCTGCCCAGCAATCCCCTGATTTAATCCTAGCCTAATCATGGGACAATTTAAAAGACCAATTCACCTACCAACTGGTGTGTCTTTGGACTATAGGAGGAAACCAGAGCACTTGGATGAAACTCATCCGGTCATGGTGAGAACATCATCATCGTCATCAGGTGCCGTGCCCAGTTTGAGCTTTGACTGTCATGGCCCACACACTCCTGTTTCGGGTCAAGTGGATCAATTCATTGGTATTCATTTCCAATTCTCTGGCTGCTGTCTCCATCATCATTTGTCTTTGTCTTCCACTTGCTTTCTTCCCTTCAATCTTTCCCATAATTACTTTGCATTCTAACTCCTCTTTCCTAATCACATGTCCAATGCAGTTACGTTGCCTTTTCATGATCTCATACATTATTTCTCTTTCTGTGTTTGTTCTGTTCATGACATCCTCGTTAGATATTTGTTTCGTCCATGATATTCTTTGCATCTTCCTCAAAAACCACATCTTTGCTGCATCAATTCGATTCCTCATGTTGCTAGATATTGTCCAACATTCTGATCCGTATAACATAACTGGATAAATGTAACATTTCAGTACTCTGAGGTGGGTTGTCATGCTCAGTTTATATTGGTGAGAACGTACAAACTCTTTACAGGCTGGAATTGAACCTGGGTCACTGACACTGTAAGGTGTGGTGCTAACTACTACGCTGCCTTCTTCCTCCTTCTAGTTTTCAGAAGGAGAACTGAAAACTAAAGCACACAGGTTTAAGAATGGAGGTGAAAGATTTAAAAGAGAACTGAGAGGTGACTTCTTCATGCAGAGACTGGTGCTTATATGGAACGTATATGGGAGAATGTTTAAAAATGTATCCATTTACGAGATGTGGACATCGCCAGCTGAGCCAGCATTTATTGCCCATCCCTAGTTGCCCTTGAGATGGTGGTGATGAGCTGACTTCTTGAATTCTGGTGCCGATTGTGACCCAGCGACAACGAAGCGACAACGGCGATATGTGTCCAGGTCAGGATGGTGAGTGTCTTGGAGGGGGATTTCCAAGTGATGGTGTTCCCAGGTGTCTTGCCGTTCTCGTCCTTCTAGATGGTAGCGGTCGTGGGTCTAGAAGGTGCTGCCATAGGAACTTCGGTGTGTTGTTGCAATGCATAACAATATCATTTAAAAGTCTTTAGGGTAAGTACATGTTTGGTGGGCATCATGGTTGACATGGAAGAGTAGAACCAAAGAGCCTGTTTCCATTCTGTAGTACTCAATAACTCAATTACTTTAATGTTCCTGAATCTACCAATTGCTTTATTATTATTATCATAGAACTACCTGAATTACTAAAACAAAGTCACGGTAATGCTGAAAATAGGAAATAGTCAGTGGGGTGAGGACAAAGATGGTGGGCTTGATCTGTTGTGGTCACACAGACAACACCACAGGTCAGGATCAAACCCAGGTCACTGCAGCCATGAGGCAGCAGCTCTGCCCATTGCCCACTGTGTCACTCCGATCATAGTGAGATAGATTCAAGATTCAACACCGTTTAAGGTCATTTCCGGTAGGCAAGTGTAAAGGAGAACAGAATAATTGTTATTCCTGATCTTGAGGTCTGTTGCTTAGGAAGTCCAACACCCCAGTTGCACAGCGGTGCGTTTTGACCGAGGAGTAGGAGTTTGTTCACCAAGGTCTGTGGGACAATAGCGTTGAATACTGAACTGAAATCCAGAAACAGTATTCTGACCTAAATGTCCTTGTTTTCTAGTTGTCTCAGGGGCAGGTGCATCACAGATGCTATGACATCTATCGTAGAATGGTTCTGTCAGTAAGTATATTGGTGAGTGTCCAGTGCAGAAGGAATGGAGTGTTTTATGTGTGCCATTACCAGCTCTTCAAATCACTTCAAGATGATTGGCATCAGTATCACTGGGCAGTAGTCATTTACTTCTGAAGGTATGGAGTTCTTTGGTACAGGAATGGTGGTGGTTGATTGGAAGCATGTGGAGACCAAGCCTGGATGTGTGAATTGTTGAAGATGTCAGTGAGCTGGTAGGTGCACTCCCTGGGTAGTCAGCCTGCGATGATGACTGGCCCAGCCTCTTTAGCTAGGTTGAGTCTCTTTAGAGTCCTTCTCATGTCTGCTGCTGTTACAGACAATGACTGCTCACTTGGGAGGGAGTGTGACTTTCATGGTCAGTTTTGTGTGCATACCTCGAAGCGTTTATAAAACGTTGTTTAGAGCGTCAGGGAACGAGGCGTCACTGGTACAGTCAATGTTCCTTTTCCTTGTGTAGTCAGTGATGGCCTTAATGCCCAGCCACATATGCTGGCGATTGTTACCTGAAAGGTGTTCCTGAATTTTTTTATGCATAGGCAATCTTTACCCTCTTGATGCCCAAGAGGAGTTTTGCCCTGTAATTTACAACGTAAATTGTCTTGTGATTAGGCTAGGGTTAAATAGATGGGTAGCCAGGCAGTGTGGCTTGAAGCCCAATCCAATGGTTTCACTTAATATCAGAGAACGTATACAGTATACAACCTGAAATTCTTACTCTTCACGGACATCCACGAAACAGTAGAAAAATCACAAAGAGTGAATGACAGAAAAACACTAGAACCCCAAAGTATGGTGTTGCTGGATAAATAAATAACTAAAGTCTAGGAATGAGGGAGGAAACAGGAAGCAAGCAATAGAAACACGCAATGTGACAGGAAGAGCATGCAGACTCCACACGGACAGTGTGCAAGGTTAGGATCGAGCTGACGTCCCTCAAGCTCCGAGGTGGCAGCATTAGTTACTACAACACTGCGTTGCCTCCATTTACGTTTACAGCACACACCGTTTGAGAGCTGATCATTGAAATGCATCATCGATTACAGGGCATTCTTTACGCAGTAAGCAACCTGATTCATTGCACCCTGTGCAAATTGTGATTCTGTTTTAATTGTAGTCTGGAAGCAGTTGATAAGCATTCTGGAGCTTATTTTGTTCTATTTAATTCCACCAGCTAATTTGCATCAATGTAGCCAGAGGGTTTAAAATGAGAAGTGATATTTCAGAGGGAGTTTTATTGAATCAAATATTGATCCAGGAGCAGGCTGATGCCACGAGGAGAGAGAGCATTACAGCAAAATTATAATAAGCCTCCGCATAACATGAGAAATGCTTCGAAAAGCAAATTGTTTTTTTCCCTATTGTTGAATGTCTCAACAACAAGCAGGATAAAGTAGCCTGCTTAATTGACACTCGATCCACCACTCTAAATATCCATTCCCTCCACGTTAATACACAGTGACTTTACTCAAAGACGCCAAAACTCACCAAGGCTAATACATTCAGTAGCCACTTTATTAGGTACCTCCTGTACCTAATGAAGTGGCCATCAAGTGTATGTTTGTGGTCTTCTGATGCTGTAGTCCACTCACTTTAAGGTTCAACGTGTTGTGCATTCAGAGATGCTCTTCTCAAACCACTGCTGTAACGCATGGTTATTTCAGCTGCTGTCCCCTTCCAGTCAGCTGGAACCTGTCTGGCCATTCTCCTCTGACCTCTCTCATTAACAAGGCATCTTCACCCACAGAACTGCCACTCACTAGATGTTTTTGTTTATGGAACCATTCTATGCAAACGCTCGAGACTGCTGTGCATGAAAATCCAAAGAGACCCTCAGTTTCTGAGATACTCAAACCACCCTGTCCGGCACCAACAATCATCCGACGGTAAAAATCACACTTCTTCCCCATTCTAATATGTGCCCTGAACAAATGAATCTCTTGACCATGCCTGCATGCTCTTATGCACTGAGTTGCTGCCACATGATTGGCTGATTAGATAATTACATTAATGAGCAGTTACAGAGCTGTACCTAATAATATGGCCATTGAATTTATAGCAGCATGTCCTGAGCCTGCATCTCCACCACCAGAGTAACTCCTCAAACAGTCCAGTATTGACTCTGTGTTTTCTCTCTGGAGCATAGTCTGGAGATATCCTATGGATCTGAATTTACCAACATACTTTTGTTTCTATTGGTTTTCATAACATAGAACATAGGACAGTACAGCACAGTATGGACTCTGCAGCCCACCTATATCAACCTACTCCGCAATCAATCTAAATCTTTCTTTCTACGTAGCCCACACTCTCCATTTTTCTTTCATCCACGTGGCCATCTAAGACTCTCTGAATGCACCTATAGTATCAGCCTTCATCTTCACATGTGCCTGGAATACGGTTCATTCCACTCTTATCTTTGCAGACCACTGCAATGACGCTCAATGATGCTTAATTGTATGTTTGCTAATTACTAATGAAGGGTTTGAATAGGGAATTCGACCCTTTGGAGCCATGGGCGTGTCACACAAGTACGACAGCTCTGTTGGGTCGCAGGCCGGCAGTAATTGTTTTATTTTGATACCCCACCATAGGGAGCATCTGCACCACATCCACCTTATCTGGAGGGTTTCAATGAAATCCTTCTCCACCCCCCTGCATTCTTCTAAATTCCAGTTTTCAGGCCCAAAGCTGCCAAACACGCCTCATATGTTAACTCCTTCATTCCCAGAGTCCTAGAACATAGATAGAATAGTACAGCACAGTACAGGCCTTTCGGCCCACAATGTTGTGCTGACACTCAAACCCTGCCTCCCATATAAGCCCCCACCTTAAATTCCTCCATATACCTGTCTAGTATTCTCTTAAACTTCACTAGTGTATCTGCCTCCACCACTGACTCAGGCAGTGCATTCCACACACCAACCACTCTCTGAGTAAAAAACCTTCCTCTAATAACCCTGTTGAACTTCCCACCCCTTACCTTAAAGCCATGTCCTCTTGTATTGAGCAGTGGTGCCCTGGGGAAGAGGTGCTGGCTGTCCACTCTATCTATTCCTCTTATTATCTTGTACACCTCTATCATGTCTCCTCTCATCCTCCTTCTCTCCAAAGAGTAAAGCCCTAGTTCCCTTAATCTCTGATCATAATGCATTCTCTCCAAACCAGGCAGCATCCTGGTAAATCTCCTTTGTACTCTTTCCAATGTTTCCAGATCCTTCCTATAGTGAGGTGACCAGAATAGTCTCTCCAATGACAACACATCATGAAATTGAAATTAGGAGAGCTAGAAGGGGCCATGAGAAGGCTCTGGCAGCGTCTCCAAGTTTGCGGATGACACAAAGCTGGGCGGCAGTGTTAGCTGTGAGGAGGATGCTAAGAGGATGCAGGGTGACTTGGATAGGTTAGGTGAGTGGGAAAATTCATGGCAGATGCAATTTAATGTGGATAAATGTGAGGTTATCCACTTTGGTGGCAAAAACAGGAAAACAGATTATTATCTGAATGGTGGCCGATTAGGAAAAGGGGAGGTGCAATGAGACCTGGGAGTCATTGTACACCAGTCATTGAAAGTGGGCATGCAGGTACAGCAGGCGGTGAAAAAGGCGAATGGTATGCTGGCATTCATAGCAAGAGGGTTCGAGTACAGGAGCAGGGAGGTACTACTGCAGTTGTACAAGGCCTTGGTGAGACCACACCTGGAGTATTGTGTGCTGTTTTGGTCCCCTAATCTGAGGACATCCTTACCATAGAGGGAGTACAAAGAAGGTTCACCAGATTGATTCCTGGAATGGCAGGACTTTCATATGATGAAAGACTGGATCGACTAGGCTTATACTCGTTGGAATTTAGAAGATTGAGGGGGATCTGATTGAAACATATAAAATCCTAAAGGGATTGGACAGGCTAGATGCAGGAAGATTGTTCCCGATGTTGGGGAAGTCCAGAACGAGGGGTCACAGTTTGACGATAAAGGGGAAGCATTTTAGGACCGAGATTAGGAAAAACTTCTTCACACAGAGAGTGCTGAATCTGTGGAATTCTCTGCCACGGGAAACAGTTGAGGCCAGTTCATTGGCTATATTTAAGAGGGAGTTAGATATGGCCCTTGTGGCTAAAGGGATCAGGGGGTATGGAGGGAAGGCTGGGGCGGGGTTCTGAGTTGGATGATCAGCCATGATCATAATAAATGGCGGTGCAGGCTTGAAGGGCCGAATGGCCTACTCCTGCACCTATTTTCTATGTTTCTATTTTTCTAAGCAGTATTAAGGACAATACTGAGGTATTCTGCAAGTATCTGAATAGCAAGAGGATGAGCCCAGCGAGAATAGGGCCATTCAGGTGTGATCTTGGAACTGTGTGCATGAAGTCAGAGGAGGTAGCAGAAGTACTTAATGAATACTTTGCTTCAGTGTTCACCAGGGAAAAGGACCTTGCCAATTGTGGGGATGACTTACAGCAGACTGAAATGCCTGAGAATATAGACATTAAGACAGAGTATGTGCTAGAGCTTTTGAAAAGCATTAAGTTAGACAAGTCGCTGGTTCTGCATGAGGTATACCCAGGCTACTGTAGGTAGTGAGGGAGAAGATAGCTGAGCATCTGACGATGATTTTTGCATCATCAATAGGGACGAGAGAAGTACCAGAAGATTGGAGTGTTGCAAATGTTGTTCCCTTGTTCAAGAAAGGGAGTAGAGATAACCCAGGAAATTATAGACCAGTGAGTCTTACTTCAGTAGTGAGCAAGTTGTCGGAGAAAATCCTGAGAGGCAGGATTTCTCAGCATTTGGAGAGACATAATCTGAATAGGGATAGTCAGCATGGCTTTGTCAAGGGCAGGTTGTGCCTTACGAGGCTGACTGAATTCTTTGAGAATGTAACAAAATACATTGATTTGGGTAGATGGAGCTCGTCAGCCTGGGAAGGCAGTCCATCTAAGAGAGGGAAAACTCTGATTTCAAACCTCTGCTGCCTTGCGGCCACATCCACTTATGAGAAAGGCTTCGGGAGTAAACCCTGAGGACAAATCCGGAGCTGGAGTCCCTAAGGCAGTCCGATGTTGCTTTCAACCTTGCTCTGGTAACTCCTGCAACGTCACTGGTGCCAAGCTGTATCGGCCCTTGCCCTTCCCTTGGACAACATCGGTGTTGTGGAGACGGGAGACTTGCTGCTTGGACAACTGCCGGTCTTCCACACAACCTTGCCCAGGCCTGTGCCCTGGCTAGACTGAAGCAAGACTTTCCAGGCATAGATCCATGGTCTCATGAGACTAACGGATGCCATCTCTACATTGATGAAGGTAGAGTAGTGGATATAGTGTATATGGATTTCACAAAGGCATTTGATAAGGTTCTCCATGCAAGGCTCATTCAAAAAGTAAGGAGACATAGGATCCAAGGAGATCTTGCTTTGTGGATCCAGAACTGGCTTGCCCACAGAAGGCAAAGCATGGCTGAAGATGGTTTGTATCCTGCATGGAGGTCGGTTTCACAGAGATATGTTCCGGGACTCCTTCTCTTTGTGACTTGTATAAATGACCTGGATGAGGAAGTTGAAGGGTGGGTGGGTGAGTTTGCTGATGACACAAAAGTTGGGGGTGTTGTGGTTAGTAGGTGGGTTGTCAAAGTTTACAGCAGGACATCGATTGGTTGCAGAACTGGGCTGAGAAGTGGCAGATGAAGTTCAACTCAGCAAAGTGTGAAGTGTTTCATTTGGTAGGTAAAATTTGAAGACAGAATATAATATTAAAGGTAAGACCCTCAGCAGTGTGGAGGATCAACGAGATCTTGGGGTTCGTATCCAAAGGACACTCAAAGCTGCTGCACAGCTTGACAGTATTGTTAAGAAGGCGTATGGTGTGTTGACTTTCATCAACCATGGACTTGAGTTCAAGCACCGCGTGGTAATATTACAGCTATTGAAGACCTTAGTCAGACCCCACTTGGAGTACTGTGTTCAGTTCTGTTCACCTCACAACAGGAAGGATGTGGATACTATAGAGAGAGTGCAGAGGAGAATTACAAGGATGTTGCCTGGATTGGGGAGCATGCCTTATGAGAATAGGTTGAGTGAACTCAGCCTTTTCCCCTTGGAGCGACGGAGGATGAGAGGTGACCCTGATAGCGGTGTATAAGAGGATAAGAGGCATTGATCGTGTGGACAGCAGAGGCTTTTTCCCAGGGGTGAAATGGCTAACATGAGGGGGCATAGTTTTAACGTACTTGGAAGTAGGTACAGGGGGATGTCAGAGGTAAGTTTTTCACACAGATAGTTTTGGGTGCATAGAATGAACTGCCAGGGATAATGGATACAATAGGGTCTCTTAAGAGACTCCTAGATAGTTACATGGAGCTTAGAAAAATGGAAGACTATGCAGTAGGGTAATTGTAGGCAGTTTCTAGAATAGGCTACATGGTCGGCACAACATTGTGGGCCAAAGGGCCTGTAATGTGCTGTAGATTTCTATGTTCTATCCTTTCTGATATATGGGACCCAACACTGTTGAGAATATTCTCCAAATGCAGCCTGACTTGTGCCGTATAAAGCCTCAGCCTCATACCCGGTTTATTGGCTTGTAAAATTAACAATGTATATTCAGTGTGCTATTCATAACCTAGCTGTATAAAAGTGCAATAATTTTTCCAGTTTTCATTGTCACATCTTTGATGTCACTTGTTAGTATGGGTTTATTATTTTCACAGGTACCAAGATACAGTGAAAAGCTTGCCTTGCATGTTGTTCATGCAGATCAAATCATTACACAGTGCATTGAGGTAGAACAAGGGAAAATGAATAACAGAATGAAAAATAAAGTGCAAAAGCTATGGAGAAAGTGCAGTAAGCAATGAAAAGCAAGATCATAACAAGATAGATTGTCAGGTAAGAGTCCATCTTATCGTACAAAACGTCTGTTCGAGAGTCTGATAACAGTTGAATAGAAGATAGACAAGTATAAACCTATACCAAAACACAAGTCATGTTCTGCAGATTTGATGTCATCATGTTTTAAAAGGTTCAAAGGTTTATTTTATTGTCAAATTATGCATGTATTTTATAACTCTGATATTCGTCTTCTCCAGATAGCCACTAAATATAGAAAGACCATGGTCACTGATGAAAGAAAAGACATCAACTCCCCGCCCCCAACCAGCACAAAAAAGAAAGGAAACAGAACTCAGAGTCCCCACAATCCCCCACCCCCCCCACCCGTAGCGAAAAACATCCTCTACACATAAGGCTCAAAGTGAGACTATAACCCCTGGGTCTAATGGAGATATTTGGACACATTTCCCATCAATCTTGCATGGGGACTTATGCTGCCGTGAGTGATTGTGATTGATTTTATGCACGTAATTTGTATCTAACTTAGCTCTGGCCAGCTCATTGTACTGGATGAATAACCAATTTTTATTATGTAACTCTCCTTCGCTTGTTGGGAGGCAACAAAAAGGACAATCTCATTTTCACGGCACTTTTCATGACCTCAGCATATCCCAAAGGACCTCAGAGCCAGTGATGTCCATTTGAAACACTTCCAGTGTTTTAACATTGGGAAAACGGCACAAACATTGTGCACAACAAACACCCACATCTAGCAATATGACAATAATTAACCTGCAGTCTTCTTAGTTAATGGTAACAAACAATCTGCTGGTTGAACTCAGCAGACCAAACAGCATCTGTGGGGTTAATGGAATTGTTGATCTTTCTGGTTGAAGTGCCAGAGCATGACTAAGAACAGAGAGGGTATTGTTTATTATTCCACCCCCACAGATACTTCTCGACCCACTGATTTTCTTGAAGTGATAAAGGAATGACGGCTCATATTGCACATGGATGATTAAAAACGTAACGGTATTAACAGTGAGTTCTCCTACTACTAGCACACTGCTCCCACTCTGTCCCTTTCCTCTTCTCTCCAGATCTACACCCACCCCAGCCCCCGATAAATAGCGCTTATCACAAGGCCCTTGTGCGTTTGGAAAACGATTCATCTCGCGGAGTTACTCGGTCAAGCCATTAAGGTTCTGTTGTAATTCCTATGAATAAACTTTTGTTTCTGTCTCTGCCTAGGAGTCTGTGTTCCTCCGCACCTGGGTTCAGTTGTCTGTCAGCGCACATTGTGACACAGTCTCTCTGGGAGGAAAAAAAACCTGTTGATTTCTTTTGTCGAAGTTCTGCATTACTTCCTTTCCTCTGGGAGAGGCTCTTCAACCTACTGAGTTCCTCCTGACTTTTTTTTGATGTTCCAGATCCCAGCACCTGTCGTCTCTTTGTTCACGGTCCCTCTCCTCACTGCAACCCCATCCGTCACCCTCTCCTTGAACTTTCACACTAGGAGTCTTCACTGTCCCTGTGTCACTTCAGTTAGGACCTCCTTCCCCCACCCACATCATCTGCTTTCTCACCTTGTTCCACATTTCCTCAGCCTCGTGGGCTCTGCCTTTCACTGCTTGCCTGTCTACGATCCCAGCTCTGCTGTGCTCTCCGGCTCCTGATCGCAGCTGTGACCCAGCCCCCAGACCTTGCTTGGGCTTCTGGCCCTGTACCCTACCCAGCCTCAGGCTCCACGCTAGCCCACGCTTGCAGCCACTCTCAGTCTCCAGCCCCTACACGAACCATTCTTAGGGTCAATTGAAGCCATGGAGTGAGTGAGCTTTGTGAAGTACATTGGTAGTGTCAAGGGAGCTTTGCTCTGCATCTAACCCATGCTGCTTGACTGTGGGCAATAGGCTCAAAGTGCTGGAGGAACTCAGCCAGTCAGGCAGAATCTATGGAGGGGAAAATAATTGATATTTCGGGCTGAGACCCTTCAACAGGACTGGAAAGGAAGGGCGAAGAAGCCAAAATAAAAAAGGTGGGGGAGGAGAAGAAGTACCTGGGCCCACCTATCACCTACCAGCTTGTACTCCTTCCCCTCCCTCCACCTTATTCTGGCCTCTTTCTCCCTTTCCCGTCCTGATGCAGTACCTTAGTCTGAAATGTTGACTGTTTAATCCCTTACATAAATGCTGCCTGACTTGCTGGATTCAAGATTCAAAGTATATTTATTATCAGAGTATGTATGCATGCTTTATACGACCCTGGGATTTGCCTTCCCCAAGGGCAGCTAAGAAACAAAGAAAACCATGGAACCAGTTGAAAAAAAATCAAATCCCCCCCTGTATTGCAAAAAAAAACAAATAGTGCAAATGGCAACAAAATAAAACACAAAATCAAAAGAGTCCAGGCATATTCAGAGCTGATCATTTTGTTATCTGATCAAAATCACCAAAATAGCAACAAAAAAAGAAGCAACCAGAGCCAGAAACACATCATAACGTGAATGACAATCCAATCCACAAACCGGGTCAATTAAACCTTACCCAACACCCAGAAATGCAGCACTATTCTCTGACAGCACCAGAGGAGAGGGACCTTCTTTCGGGAGCCATGAGCAAGAAGGAGAGAGAGATACTGTCACATGCACCTTCCTCTGGCACCAGCGAGTGAGGGGCTGGTAGACAGCACCGAAGGCCTGCTCAGATCCGTACCTACCTCGGTGGCTTCAATCTTTCTCGGCGCCTTAATCGGCAAAATTAGTGAGAAGTGGAGTCGATCGTGGGCTTGCGTCCCTGCCTCCAAGCTTCTTGACCTCGAGGCTGCAACATTTCACTTAAATCCTCACGGAACCCTCCTGGAGACAGCAAAGCGCCAGATCGCTCAATCAGCCCGGAAACACACCAACAAAATGCAGAACTCAGGCTCCAATTGTAGCAGGACCACACTTGAAACAAAAAGAAGACGTAAAAGAAGTGAATGGTATGAAGAATGTCATCCTTTTTCGTGTCGTTCGCTGGCATCATCTTCTTCAAGTTCCTTCAGCATTTTCTGTGAGTTCCTCAAGATTTCCCCGCACCTGCAACAACTCTTGAGTTTATGCTTGGCCTTGGTGATTGCTTGATGTTTGGAGAGAGCTTTGCTTTCTAACTGATCAATACTCTCTGTGCCTTGCAATTATTTGATGAAGCACTGTAGAGGGAACTTCATTCTATTCCTAAGTTTATGATGCTAACGCCTTCTAACATCTCTCACTTTGAAGGATAAAGAATGCATCATAAAATCAAAATGATCAATACATAAACAATTCAATAATCTATTGTTAAATGTTTCATATTCACAAAAACTAAATGGATTAAATGAAATTAAATAAAGAATTTTGCAGTGAGAGTATTGATTTTATCTGGAAAAGTACTCCAGGTCAGAAGCTGTTGAACTTAATAAAAGGCACAAGATTTAATTATAGTTAATATGTGTATATTTAAATGATTAAAATAATTTTGGTGTAGGTGGTGAACAATAAAATTCGCTTGCCCTGGGAAATTGTGGTTATTGTAACAGGAGAGCAGAGTTTATCCAGACCATTTTGTTGTTGCATTCAATATCAGATCTCTTCACATTAGGCTCGAATAATCTTCTCAATCTTCCTCAAGGGCTAATACAGTTGCTACCTTTCAAGCCCAGTGACCCACGTTAAATACTGATGTTGAGAGCTGTCTGTGTGGAGTATGAACTTCCCCCTGTAATTGCAAACACGAGGAATTCTGCAGATGCTGGAAATTCAAGCAACACACATCAAAGTTGCTGGTGAATGCAGCAGGCCAGGCAGCATCTCTAGGAAGAGGTACAGTCGACTGTACCTCTTCCTAGAGATGCTGCCTGGCCTGCTGCGTTCACCAACAACTTTGATGTGTGTCTCCTGTAATTGCAGTGGTTTTCTCCAGGTGATCTGGTTTCCTCTCACATTCTAGAAATGATGTGGATTAGTTCAGTAACGCTCAGCTATATCAGCTCGTATTTATCTAGGGGAAACCCTGTCCGCCCCCCAACTGTGTCTCCCAGTTGTGTCGGTTGCTGTTCAATGCCACCTGGGACGACATCAAACATCAAGACAGCACACAATGTACACTCCACAGATTACACTTTATAAATCTTACTGGGACTATGAGATTAATGGAGATACAATATAAAAGAGAAAAGAAAAAGTCGCCAGACTTATCAAAGTTCAATTTCTTCGTGCACACAGTTGGAGATCAAATACCCGGGGTCTTCTCTCTTCACCCTGTGATCCACTCTGATCCCCTCGACTCGCCGCTTGGGACTACCCAAGGTGATTGAGCAGAGCGCTTCCAGCACGTCCGTCTTACTCCCGTTCGCTCCTCCAAAAGCCCGCCAAACACACCGTTTCCCAGCTATATGAGACAGAGTATCACCCCATAAAAGAATAACGTGGACACCCATTGGTTCACTTGCTCCTTATCATTAGTGATAACCCATACAAGCTGCTAGCTGCTAGAAAAAGAATCACTGTCTCAACAGTTAACATCACAGAGAAATCATTTTAATTATAACATAACAAAGAAGCCATTTTGATTAACATACGCAGTAACATAAAAGAAGAAACCCCTTACAGTTGGTTAATTGGCTGTGTGGGGGAGTGGTATGATCTGGGGAGAAGACTAAAAGAACGAGATTAGAGCAGGTTTAATGTAAATAGGTGGTTTATGATCACCAACATCCTCTGGGTCAAAGGACTTGTTTCCATGTTGCATGACCCTATGACCTTTAAACTCTCTGTGCTGGAATGGGATTCATCTCCACAGTAGAGGGGAAATCTCAGTGACTATCGTCCAATCCAGTTACATGCATTGTTATGAAGTCCTTTGAGAGACTAATGACAAAACATGTCAACTCCTGCCTAAGGAGCGAATTGGATCCACTCCAATATGGCTACCACTAACAAAGATCAAGATTGAGAGGGTGTACAGGAGTGAGTTATGCCAACTAGTGGAATGGTGTTGCAGGAACAACCTGACACTCAATGTCAGGAAGACGAAAGAGCTGATTGTGGACTTCCGGAAGGGTAAGACGAAGAAACACATAGCAAACCTCATAAAGGGATCAGAAGTGGAGAGAGTGAGCAGCTTCAAGTTCCTGGGTGTCAAGATGTCTGAGGATCTAACCTGGTCCCAACAAACTGATGTAGTTATAAAGAAGGCAAAACAGCTTCATTATACGTCATTAGGAGTTTGAAGAGATTTGGCACATCAACAAATACACTCAAAAACTTCTATAGATGTACCACGGAGAGCATTCTGACAGGCTGCATCATTGTCTGCTATGGGAGATGGGTGGGGCGACTGCACAGGACCAAAAGAAGCTGCAGAGGATTGTAAAGTTAGTCAGCTCCATCTTGGGTACTAGCCTTCAAAGGACCCAGGACATCTTCAAGGAGCTGTGTCTCAGAAAGGCAGCATCCAATTATTAAGGACCTCCAGCACCCAGGGCATGCCCTGTTCTGGCTGTTGCCATTGGGTAGGAGGTACAGAAGCCTGAAGGCACACACTCAGCAATTCAGGAACAGCTTCTTCCCCTCTGCCATCTGATTCCTTGAACCCTTGGACACTACCTCACTTTTTTAATATATAGTATTTCTGTTTTCTGCACTTTTTAATCTATTCAATATATGTATACCGTAATTGATTTTAGTTATTTATTTATTATTATTATTATTTTATTTTGTGGTTTTTTTCTTCTATATTATGTATTGCATTGTACTGCTGCTGTTAACAAATTTCATGTCACATGCCGGTGATAATAAACTTGATTCTGAAATGCCATTTCATTGGTTTTTCACTCAACCATGGAACATAATGGACAGTGAAGGTGCATACATTAGGATGTTCTTCATTAACTACAGCTTGGCAATCAACACTATCATCCCCTCAAAACAATAAGCTCGATGACGTGGGCGTCAATATCTCCTTGAGCAACTGGATCCTCGATTTTCTTACTTGCAAACGCTAGTCAGCTCAGATTGACACCAAGATCTTCTCCACAATCATTTTCAACAAGGCTATGTGTTTAGCTGCCTGCTCGACTTGCTTTATACGTATGACTATGAGGCTTAGCATAACTCCAATGCCATATTTAAGTTGACCAAATCAAAGGTGGTGACAAGTCAGTATATAGGAGAGAGATTGAAAATCTGGCTGAATGGTCCCACAACAACAACTTCTCATTCAATATCAGCAAAACCAAAAAGCTAACTATTGACTCTAGGAGAAGGAAAGCGGAGGTCCGTGAGCCAACAAGAGATCAGAGGTGCAGCGAGACAGAAACTTTAAATTCCTCGGTGTTATCATTTCAGGGGACCTGTTCTGAGTCCAGCACAGAAGAATAATTACAACGAAGGCATGTGGTGTCTCCACTTTCTTAAAAGTTTGCGAAGACTCGGCATATCATCTAAAACTTTAACAAACTTCTACAGATGTGCAATGGAGTATACTTACTGGTTGCATCACAGCCTAATATGGAAACACCGATGCCCGTGACGGAAAAGCCTGAGGAAAAATAATGGATATGGCCCAGTCCATCACAGGTAAAGCCCCCTGCCATCGAGCACATCTGCAAGGAGTGCTATCGCACGAAAGCAGCATCCGTCATGAAGGACTTCTGCCATCCAGACCATGCTCCCTTCTCACTGGTGCCATCAGATGAAAGGTACAGGAGCCTCAGGACTCACACAACCAGATTCAGGAACAGTTATTACCCCTCGACCATCAGGATCTTGAACCAGAGGGGATAACTTCACAACTTCACTCACCCCAACATTGAACTGTTCCCACAATGTATGGACTCACTTTCAAAGGCTCTGCATCTATTGCTCTCGATATTTATTGTTTATTTATTTATTATTATTATTATGTTTGTTTTTTTGTATTTGCAGTTTGTTGTCTTTTGCACACTGGTTGTTTGTCCATCTTGTGTGCCATTTTTCTTTGATTCTATTGCATTTCTTTGTATTCACCGTGAATGTCCACAAGTAAATGAATCTCAGGGTAGTATACGGAGACATATAAGTATTTTGATATTAAATTTACTTTGAACTTTGTACTTTGAAGATGTTAACTTCTACCTCCTCCAAGCTAGAGATAATATTATTCCGATCACAGTTTTCAAATTATGATTGCTGGGGACACATGTGTGTTGTACACTCAGATGTTGACCTCCGGTGCATTATAGATCAAGGATCAATTTTATCCACATATACATTGATATGTATTAGGAATTTGCTGTGCTGTGCTGGACAGTGTGTGACATGTAACAAAAGAAAATCAACATTCAATAACCATAAAGAATAAAGAATTATATACAGTACAAAGTATTTGTTGTGTATTTAATATTTCAGTAATATTTGAATAACATTATAAATATATAGTTTGACACAGCATTCTTTGTTGAATAAGTAATTCATTACAGTTTATATGTAAAAGTACGTGTAGCAAACGTCATCACGCCACCATGCTTAAAGTAGAAATGAACGTACTCGGGTTATCCTCAGCTCTTCTGTTTTTTTATTTCAAGTAGTTTTGTGTTTTGCAGTTACAAAACATAATACTAGCAGCAAAGTATTTTTAAAACAAACCCGAGATGACTACCTACCTGTTAAAGCGCAGTGAGAAACGGTCGAGTAAAGAAAGCGCAGCACGATTTTATTTATGCTCTCGATCTCCTCAGTAACTTACGATTCCCTAGCGCTGACTGCCTCATTTTCAGTCCCTATACGCTTCTATCCTCCATCAAGAAGGCCTCAAAATGCTCCGCTTCCTTCTTGACAAAAGAGCCAACCAATTCTCCTCCACCACCACCCTACTTCGTCCAGCAAAAACTGGTTCTCACTCCCACCAATATTTCCTTCGGCTCCTCCCACTTTCTCCAAACTCGACGTAGCTGTGGGCACTTGCATGGGTCTCTGCTATGCCTGCCTCTTCATTGTCTATGTAGAACAGCCAGGTTCGAAGCCTTCCCAGGTAATACTCCCCTACTCTTCCTCCGCTACATTGATAACTGCATTGGTGCTGCTTCATGCACCAGGCTGAACTTGTCAGTTTAATCAAATTTGCCTCTAACTTCCACCCTGCCCTTAAGTGTACTTGGTCCACCTCTGACACCTCCCTTCACTTTCACGATCTCCCTGTCTCCATCTCTGGAGACAAACTATCAACTGATATCTTTTATAAACCTACTGATTCCCACGGTTATTTTGACTATACCCCTTCCCACCCCATCTCCTGAAAAAATACTATTCCTTTTCTCAGTTCCTTCACCTCTGGTGCATCTGTTCTCAGGATGTGGCTTTCCATTCCAGGACATCAGAGAAGTCCTCGTTCTTCAAAGAATGGGGTTTCCTTCCGTCAAACATTGATGCCACTCTCACCTATATCTGCTCCATTCCCAAACAACCACACTCACCTCATCTTCCTGCTGCCTTAACGGTGATAGAGTTCCTCTTGTCCTTCCCTACCACCCCATCAGCATCCACATCCAGCACATCATCCTCCACAAACACCGCCACCTCCAAAGGGATCCTACCACCAAACATATCTTTACCTCCCCAAGTCCTGCTTTCTGCAGGGATTGCTGTCTCTGTGATTCCCTTGTCCATTCCTCTGCCCACCATTTTATTCTAGCATATTCCTCCTTTCTTCTCAGTCCTGAAGAGGAGTCTCAAACCAAAACATCAACTGCTTATTCATTTCCATAGATGCTGCCTGACCTGCTGAGTTCTTTCAGCATTTTATGCGTGTTGATTTGGATCTCTAGCATCTGCAGACCTTTTTCTGTTTATTAAAAGTCATGATGCAGTTTCAGAAGAGCACTAATCTGCACGCTGTTGCTGAAAAACCTGATCTCGATGAGAGTGACACAGGACTGGGTAGCCTTGAGATTTAGAGTGTGAAAACTAATAAGAGAGAAGCAATGTGGCTTGTACCAGAAGTGAACAGCAAGTTAATTAAAATGAAATTTGACACTGCCCCGGCTGTTTCAGTCATTCCACAAAATCAGTTTGAATGGCATTCCAAAGATACTAATCCGAAGCCTGCAGATATCCAACTAAGAACTTACACTGGAGAAAAGATAACTACTCTGGTAATGAGAGTTGTAACAGTGAAATATAACAACCAAAAAGCTACATTAGGTTTGTATGTGGTAACAACAGGAGAGCCAACATTGTAGGAACGTGATTTGCTGAGACAACCTATTTGGAGATTCATCCACATGCCACAACCTCTTCAAACAGAGTCAACTGAAAGCGAATTAAGAAAGGTACAGTATTAGAAGATGCTACAGGAGTATTCAAGGATGGTATTGGAAAGGTCAGACACATCAAGGGTGAACTCGTGTTAAATGAAAATGCCACACCCAAGTTTTGCAAGGCCCAACAAGTTCCTTATACAATCTTTGATAAAGTAGACAGTAAGGTAGATCGCATGGAAGCTGAAAGAATTCTTTCCAATGTTGAGTGGAGCCCATGGGCAATGCCAAGGTTCCCAGTAGCAATGAAGAATAGGTCTGTCAGGATCTTTAATACTTTATTGTCGCCAAACAATTGGTACTAGTATGTACAATCATCACAGCGATATTTGATTCTGCGCTTCACACTCCCTGGCTTACAAATACTAAAAATATTTAAAATAGTTAAAATTAGTAAATATTAAAAATTTAAATTATAAATCATAAATAGAAAATAGTAAAATGGGAAGTAAGTTAGTACAAAAAAAACGCGAGGTAGGTCCGGATATTTGGAGGGTACGGCTCAGATCCGGGTCAGGATCCCTTCAGCAGTCTTATCACAGTTGGAAAGAAGCTGTTCCCAAATCTGGCTGTACGAGTCTGTGTTGACTTTAAGGTCACCATCATCAACCCAGTACTGAATTACATCAATACCCTCTGCCGAGGGTAACGGCTGCCTTTGCAAACCTTTCTGGATGGAAACACTTCAGCAAAGTGGGCTTAGCTGAGGCCTACCTACCGATGGAAGTGGAAGAAGAGTCCAAAGTGTTTCGCATCATGAGAACTCACAAAGGGCTTTATCACTATAACAGGATTATTTTTGGAGTGCTATCTGCATTTGCACTCTGGCAGAAAGCTATAGACCAGGGGTGCTGCAAGGTTGTCCAGGCAGTCAGAGTTACCAGGATGACATTATTGCCACTGGAAGGGATGACAAAGAACATCTTCAAAATCTCAAGAGAGTGTTAAAAAGGATTAGAAGATTAAGGACTCAGAGCACATTGCAACAAGTGTGAGTGCTTTAAACCAATCATCACTTACCGTGGTCACACTGTTGACGTAGAACAACCTTATTTGTATCACGGACCAGTTTAATATTGACAATATTAGACCATAAGACCATAAACCCATAAGACAAAAGAGCAGAGGTCGGCCATTCAGCCCATCAAGTCTGCTCCGCCATTTTATCATGAGCTGATCCATTCTCCCATTTAGTCCCACTCCCCCGCCTTCTCATCATAACCTTTGATGCCCTGGCGACTCAGATACCTATCAATCTCTATCAATATTCTTGCGGACTGGCCGACTGTTGGGGGGGGGGCGGGGATGATCAAGTAGGGTTAAACTCACTTCAACATGTCTTTTACAGTTAGGGTTGCCAACTTTCTCACTCCCAAATAAGGGACAAATGTAGCAGTCAAAGCCCGGGACACTTGTGTTTACCCCAGAAAGACTACCATGACCATGAAGCCTTGCGCGGGCACCTGTGTGCGAATGCGTGACATGTGCATGTGATGTGCGCGTGCGCGTACGTACTGATTTTTTTCCCCACAAATTGGTTTTGCCTTCATCTTTCCGACTATATTGTACATACATTATTTCTACTTTATATAGGCTGTGTATTATCATATCATTCCTGCTTTTACTATATGTTCATGTTATTTATTTTCGGTTTTATGTGTTATTTGGTATGATTTGGTAGGTTATTTTTTGGGTCTGGGAACGCTCAAAAATTTTTCCCATATAAATTAATGGTAATTGCTTATTCACTTTATGCCATTTTGGCACGAAAAGGCAGATAAATCCCCAGGGCCAGATGGTCTGCATCCTAGAGTGCTTAAGGAAGTAGCCCAAGAAATAGTGGATGCATTAGTGTTAATTTTTCAAAACTCGTTAGATTCTGGACTAGTTCCTGAGGATTGGAGGGTGGCTAATGTAACCCCACTTTTTAAAAATGGAGGGAGAGAGAAACCGGGGAATTATTGACCGGTTAGCCTAACGTCGGTGGTGGGGAAACTGCTGGAGTCAGTTATCAAGGATGTGATAACAGTACATTTGGAAAGCGGTGAAATGATCGGACAAAGTCAGCATGGATTTGTGAAAGGAAAATCATGTCTGACGAATCTCATAGAATTTTTTGAGGATGTAACTAGTAGAGTGGATAGGGGAGAACCAGTGGATGTGGTATATTTGGATTTTCAAAAGGCTTTTGACAAGGTCCCACATAGGAGATTAGTGTGCAAACTTAAAGCACACGGTATTGGGGGTAAGGTATTGGTGTGGGTGGAGAATTGGTTAGCAGACAGGAAGCAAAGAGTGGGAATAAACGGGACCTTTTCAGAATGGCAGGCGGTGACTAGTGGGGTACCGCAAGGCTCAGTGCTGGGACCCCAGTTGTTTACAATATATATTAATGACTTGGATGAGGGAATTAAATGCAGCATCTCCAAGTTTGCGGATGACACGAAGCTGGGTGGCAGTGTTAGCAGTGAGGAGGATGCTAAGAGGATGCAGGGTGACTTGGATAGGTTGGGTGAGTGGGCAAACTCATGGCAGATGCAATTTAATGTGGATAAATGTGAAGTTATCCACTTTGGTGGCAAAAATAGGAAAACAGATTATTATCTGAATGGTGGCCGATTAGGAAAAGGGGAGGTGCAACGAGACCTGGGTGTCATTATACACCAGTCATTGAAAGTGGGCATGCAGGTACAGCAGGCAGTGAAAAAGGTGAATGGTATGCTGGCAATTATAGCGAGAGGATTCGAGTACAGGAGCAGGGAGGTACTACTGCAGTTGTACAAGGCCTTGGTGAGACCACACCTGGAGTATTGTGTGCAGTTTTGGTCCCCTAATCTGAGGAAAGACATCTTTGCCATAGAGGGAGTACAAAGAAGGTTCACCAGATTGATTCCTGGGATGGCAGGACTTTCATATGAAGAAAGACTGGATGAACTGGGCTTGTACTCGTTGGAATTTAGAAGATTGAGGGGGGATCTGATTGAAACGTATAAGATCCTGAAGGGATTGGACAGGCTAGATGCAGGAAGATTGTTCCCGATGTTGGGGAAGTCCAGAACGAGGGGTCACAGTTTGAGGATAGAGGGGAAGCTTTTTAGGACTGAGATTAGGAAAAACTTCTTCACACAGAAAGTGGTGAATCTGTGGAATTCTCTGCCACAGGAAACTGTTGAGGCCAGTTCATTGGCTATGTTTAAGAGGGAGTTGGATATGGCCCTTGTGGCTACGGGGGTCAGGGGGTATGGAGGGAAGGCTGGGGCGGGGTTCTGAGTTGGATGATCAGCCATGATCATAATAAATGGCGGTGCAGGCTCGAAGGGCCGAATGGCCTACTCCTGCACCAATTTTCTACGTGTCTATGTTTCTATGTTTCATAGGAGCGCTCTACCTTAGCGGGGGAAATACGGGACAAGGGCAGTCCCGTATGGGACAAACCAATTTAGACCAATATACGGGAAGTCCCGGCAAATATGGGACAGTTGGTAACCCTATGTTCAAGTTCAACAGTGCGTGACAGGGAATGAGGAAAGGTGCAGCTGACTCATATCGTTTCCTCACGGCCCGGTAGCACATGTTTCGTGGCCCGGTGGTTGGGGAACCGCTGATGTAGAAGAACTACACAAGTGTGCTGAGAAAATTCAAGCAGTGGTGGATGCCCCAAGGCCAAAGGACAAGTCACAGTCTGGTCCTTTTTAGGATCTGTCAATTACTATAACAAGTTCCTGCCAAACCTGGCTATTGTGCTCTAACCCTTGAACTCATTACTACAGATTGGGAAGAAATGGCACTGTACTCACACATTAGAATCCATACTGACTAGTGAAACTTGGCAGTGACACTTCACCTTATGGTACAGGTTCAGTCATGTCACCTATCCTGACTGATGGAAGTTGATGCCCCATAGACTTTACATCGCGTTCCCTTACTGCTGCAGAGAAAATGTTTGCACAGATTTATAGGGGCCTCGAGTTCGGTTTGGGATGTAAACCATTTCAACCAGTACTCGTACGGGAGAGAGTTTACTCTTGTTACTGATTATCAACCACCAGTCTCCATTTTCAATCCACAGAAGGGTTTCCACTAACAGCAGCCATACTATTGAAGAGATAAGCTGCTGATAGACTGCAGAGGAAGATACAATTACAAGATCAAATTCAAACGTATGACTAATTATGGAAATGCTGATGGATTGTCCTGTTTACCCTCGGAAGAGTAAGAAACCTAAGGACACTCCTCGTGACGTATTCTCCCAAATGCAAATCGAAGGCCTCTCTTTTATGGCAGACATGATCCAAAGCGATATCAGAAAAGACCCCACACTGTCTCAGGTCTACATGGCAACCCAAACTGGCCTGAACGTGCAGCAGAAATTCCAGTTCCCCCATTTTCACCAGCTCCGGGATGAACTTGCCCTTGATGGAAGTTGTCTTACGTGGGGATTGAGATTGCTGTACCGTCCATGCTCAGAGCGAAAGTGTTGGAGGAGCTACATGCCAGTCATCTAGGCACAATTAAAATTACAACACTGACTCAAATCCAACATCACTAATATAACCTTTGGCCAAATGAGGAAACAATTGTTTTAAAACTGAGACCATAGATCTAACACCAAGCTTTCGGTGTTTTGAACAGCAATGACCCCGACTCTTGGAAATACAGGTAACCTGCAGACAGCATCTCAAAGCACTGAAGAAGTTCCAAAACACTGCCTCTAAAAAGTCTTTCAAATCAATGGAGGGGAGGGGAGGAGAAGATGGCGGCACGACGCAGCGCACGCGTCCGCTCTGAAATAATATCGTATTTGTTAATTAGGGGCCATGCACAATCCTGATTTGATGGAGACAGATGTGAGAAGCACAGAGGAACATCTGGTGAAACTTCTGAAATGCCCGCTTCGCTGCCGCTGCTACTGTGCGATCGAGGATCTCCAGAGGGGAAGGCCCCGAATCCTCGGCTTTGCCTATTACCTGTTGCCGGGGCCAGGGTCAAAGCGCTCGGCAGAGATGGTGCTCGGTGCTCAGTGTCAGAGGGTTGGTCGGAGGCTCGGAGTTTTCGGACGGACTCAAGAGTCGGCTGTGGTCGGGTGCTTCCAGGATGCTGCATCGGCAAGTTTGTGACACTGGAAGCTCATGGCAGGAAGAGTTTCTCCCTTCTACCATCTGCGTGAGATGATGGGACTTTCGAGAGACTTTGAGACTTTTTTTTACTGTGCCCATGGTCTGTTCTCTTTATCAAATTACGGTATTGCTTTGCACTGTTGTAACTATATGTTATAATTATGTGGTTTTTGTCAGTTTTTTTAGTCTTGGTTTGTCTTGTGTTTCTGTGACATCATTCTGGAGGAACGTTGTATCATTTCTTAATGCATGCATTACTAAATGACAATAAAAGAGGACTGCGTGTCATCATAATCTAATCTAATCTAATCTAAAAAGTCTTTCAAATCAATGAGTTTCTCTCAGGCCAACACCCCCAGCTTCAAGGTGCAAGTCACAAACTCGTGACTTAGTTATGTGCATAATTAAACAATTATCTAACTTTGGGCCAAGTGCTGCCCAGCGGTAGCTACTGAAGAGTAGATGTAATTTGATTCATGTACTTAGCATGTTTGATGCCACGAGGATACAGTTAACCCTGACTATTTCATAGTTACACTCAGAATCAAATAGCTGCAGTCTATCTCTGTGTCATTATACTAATGATTTCCTTAATCTTTCTCAATAGCGCCACCTCACAAGTTCAGGGTACCTGAGGACCTCTGGTCCTGTCTTTGTGGAATATGGTCCTGTGACTCTATGGGTTTCCTTTATTCAACTCAACTTCTCTTCTTCTTGGGCCCCTAGCTCACAGTGGAGAATAGGCCATTGATGACCTCCCAACCCTGTCTCTATCATCGAAGGTCAATAGTGTGTTTGGAGTGCATCAATGTTTCTGTAACCCATTGTATCTACTGTACAGGGGATTAGCTTATACAGCTTCACCAGAGCCCTATCAGCTGACCTTACCCATTTCCTCCTCTCACAACCAGGGCATAAGGTTGGACTTTGAGAGACAATCAACTCCACTAAGAGGGGCATATTGTCCAGACTCCCCACACTAAAATGCTCTGTTCATTCTATGATGGCAAGTAATATCCACGAAGACTGAGAATATGATTGAAGCACATTCTCCACAAACTCACTAGAATCCTTGGCTCCTGATCATCAAAATAGGAGAGGTGTTTGGCAAGACGCAAAATACTTTGGGTCTCTCCAAGAGCACGGAGAAACAAGTGGAAGGATCATACAGCCGCTCAAACCACTCTCCCATCCTGTCAAGCGTTTTCTACACAATCCACGGCAAAGTCTTTAGACATCTCTGTTGGATGTCAGCATGAGTCAAAGTCAAGTTTATTGCCTTCAGCACATGTATGCACAGATGCAATGGAAACAATAAACGCAGCAGCATCATTGGAATCAGAGACGCAATATTCACAAGAAAAACATAAATTTAATATTATACATGGATTTCACAAGAAAGAACATAGATCAAAAAGTGGCTATTGGTATAAAATGTACAAAATGGTCATAGCATTGTTATCCTGAGGTAACAATTAAGCTTGTGCAGGTTGGTTAAGAAACTAAATGGTTAAAGGAAAGTAATTATTCTGCACAGTAGTGGTATGAGACTTTAGACTACTGTACCTCCTGCCCCATGCTAACTATGAGAAGGTGGCATGGCTCAGATTTTGAGGATCTTTAATGATAGATGTTGCCTTCTTAAGGTAACGCCTCATGTAGCTGCTTACAGTGGAGGGGAGGGATGTGCCAGTGATGTATTCTGCTGAGTCCACTACTCTCTGCATTTTCCTACATTCAAATACGTTCTGTTTCACTAACCAGCGCTAAAGAGGACAAACAGTTTGTGGAATCTTGCTGTCCACAACAGCCACAAGATGTTTTCTTCCAGGGTAACATGGTGCACAGCGAATAGAGCAACTGTCTCACAGCTACAATGACCTGGGATCATTCCTGACCTTGATGTGCTGTCTGTGTAGAATTTGCGCATTTCTGATAAATGTACTGACGAGGTCCCAGCATGAGACATCGACTGTCTGTTCCTCGGCAGAGATGTTTCCTGATCTGCCGAGTTCTCCAGTAATTTGTGTGTGCTCAGCAGCACTTCATCTTCCAGCCTGGCACGTCGTGACTTTTCAGGATTGAACGCCAAATTCGACTACTTCAGATAATCAGCCACCTCAGTATTGAATTTTATATTTCTAGTGTTTTTTTTATTTTTCTGAATTCTGCTTTTTGCACTTCAGGTATCATTCATCTCCTCCTATTACTGATCGTCCTCTTTGTCTCCTTTTATAGCAGGAGCAAAAGCAAACTAAAAATACAAGGAACACTTTATCAGGTCAGTGGGCAAATTGGAAAAAACAAGACAGAGTTAAGGTCAAGAAACCTCCACTCAGAACAGCGAAGTCAAAAAACAATCATGTTTTAAGTTGCAGCAAGGGAGGAGGGGTGATGGTTTGTGGACCAGAGTCTATACAGTGACATGAAGCCTTGGAGTTCATCACAGCTCACTTGTCAAGAGGAATATAAATGGAGGGAGATGGAGGAGGATGGTTAGAGAGGGAAAATTAAACAATAGCTCTGTTATGTTTTGTGACTTCAGATCGTTAAACTAATTGAAAGGAAGAAACCGGCGTCTGAAAGTGAGGGTCTAACTTCGAGTGCACTTTTAGCAAGGCGCGTACATATCATATGCGGTAGCGTGATGACATGTGTAGTTCATGTATTTTAACATATAACTCATAATGAATTATTTTAAACAAAGAAGGATGCTCAATCAATCAATATATATATATAAGATTACTCAAATATTATTGATATATTAAATACACAACAAACTCGCTCAGCTGACACAGAGCTGCTGCCTCTCACGTCTAGTGATCAGTTCAGGCCTGACCCTCCCCCCTGTTTCTGTGGAGTTTGCATGTGCTTACGCGAATCCCCTCCAATGTTACAAAAGCGTGCAAAATTTGCCCCAGTTTAATCTGAGAGGATTGGAAGGAGAATGAAATAGCAATGGGCCACAGAGGGTTGTAGACTCAACCAACCCCATCACAGACACATGCCTCCCTGCACACCATCAAGGACCTCTTCAAAAAGAAGGTGGCATATATCATCAGATGTCAATACCTCCCTCAACAGGAGCTCCCGCACCTCTATTTGTGCCAGTCTTCAACACTTCATCACAGACAGCAGTCCAATGTTTGTCGGGGGGCAGACACTAGTCTGTTTGAACAGTTTTTCAAAATGAGCCGCTGCAAATATGACATGCATTTAAGATTAAAGGAGATATACAGTGCAATTTTTTTACACAGAGGAGCCTGGGGAAAAAAAAATACTAAAAGAGATGTCATAATGGCACTTACGAGGCTGTTAGATGGTCACATGAAAATGCAGGGAATGGGGGCCTATGGATCAAGTACAAGCAGAAGGGATTGTTATCTTGTTTGGTGCAGAAATTGTCATCAGCCCTGCGGGTTTGTGCACCTGTATTTGTTAATAGTTGTCTTATCTAGAGTTATAAGCCCTTGTGCTATCTTCTTAAACCTGTTTATTTTGACTGGCGCCGGTTTTCTGCATACTGTGATTATATAAAGCAGACTCCTGATTAGCGCTTATCGCAGGGTGCTTGCACTTCAGGAATGATTCATCTTGTGGTGTCACTCAGCTGAGCCACTGAAGTTCTGCTGAAATTCTTGTGAATTAACGCTCGCTTCTGTCTCTGCATGAGAGACCGTCGTTCCTCCGCACCTGGGGTCAGCGCACACCGTGACAGAAATTGCGGGCTGAAAGGCTTGTTCCTGTGCAGCACTGTTCTATGTACATTTGATGAGAGGGATTACAGCCTCACCCACACTGCAATCAGTTTAAAGTCGGTGCGTGCCGATAAGACTTCAGCTACGCATGAAAATTCTGACGCAAAGGTCCTACTTTACCATCGGCTGAACAAGCGATAAACACAAGAGGTTCTGCAGGTGCTGGAGATCCAGCTTAACACACACAAGATGCTGAAGGAGCTCAGCAGCTATGGAGAGGAACAAACAGTTGACACTTTGGGCTGTCGACTTTTATTCCCCTCCATTAAGGCATCCGTCAGTCTTGCAAGACCATGAATCTGCGCCCGGAAAGTCTTCACTCTCCAGGGTGCAGGCCTGGGCAAGGTTGTACGGAAGACCAGCAGTTGCCCATGCTGCAAATCTCCCCTTTCCACAACACCAATGTTGTCCAAGGGAAGGGCATTAGGACCCATACAGCTTGGCACCAGTGTCGTCGCTGAGCAATGTGTGGTTAAGTGCCTTGCTCAAGGACACAACACATTGCCTCAGCTGGGGCTCAAACTCACGACCTTCAGGTCGCTAGCCCAATGCCTTAACCACTTGGCCACGTCCCTTCCATAGTTGCTGCCTGACTTGCTGAATTCCTCCAGCATCTTGAGTGTATTTTTTCAGATAAACAAGTGGTACTCATTTGACAGTTGTGGAGAAGACTATGACCCATCATCAAAGAACCATCCGAGAAGATCCAGATCCACAAACTTTCTCCCACAACGCTTTAAGGATTTTTTTGCATAAACTACTCACTGGTCGACCTACTGTCAGAAGTTTCTAAGAGGTATACTATATGTGGTACAGAGCAGTCCAACTGAATTGCCCCATTCAGTTCTTCTCTGGGACTGAAGAAATACAAAACTTCAGTACTTGGTAACACACTAGTCTTTGTATATACATTGGAATAATTAATTCTGGTGAGGATGTACTGTGCAACACTTTTAGTTATATATACTGCACAGTACATCCTCACCAGAATTAATTATTCCAATGTATATATATATATATATAAATAGGGTGCCTAAGACTTTTGCACAGTACGTAGTAATTTTATGTATTGCACTGTACTGCTGCCACAAATAAAAACAAATTTTGTAACATTTGTGAGTGATGATAAACCTTATTCTGATATCCACCTCTATTGTGGACTGAGAGTGGGAAGGGCAGGGAGAGGGGGAATCATGATTAGGAAAAGAGGAGGGGAGAGGGAAGAACCAGGGCAACATCCTGTAATGATCAATAAACCGATTACTTGGAATCAAATGACCTTGCCTGATGTCTCAGGGCCGGATGTGTCTGCACCCACACCAGTCCCTGGCTCTGGTATTCCTCTCTGACACATGTCCAACACCCCTCCCGCGGCGTCCACCCTCGCCATTCCCAACATCCTTTGCTCCCGCCAGATTTACAAACTCGTTCTCTGCTCCACGTTGACAAATACAGTACTGCGCAAAAGTCTTAGGCACCCTACCATTTTTGCACAGTACTGTAGCTAAGGATGAGCTGCTGCACCAAGTCAAGTTCACTGTCATGTGTACAATTCTGCCAAGCTGTTATCTTACCTAACAGACTCTAGGTAAAGAAACCTAAACAATGACTTCTCATCTCACTTGGTTTACGGCCATTGTGTCTGTGACCAGTGCAGCAATTGAAGTTGTTCCTACAATGCCAGATTTGTCAAGCATAGATGAATAAGGAGCCAATAAACACAGCAAATCAAAGCATTTGCAGATTTCCATCCTACACTACAAGGTGTTTCAATGTTTTACTAATCACGGCTTCTCCTTGCACACAGTCCTGGCTTTCATACTCACAGATTGTTAGCTCCCTTTTATCTTGTACCTTTCATGTGGTAACAGTTTATGTTCATCAGCTATCCTGCTCTGAATATGTTAATTCCTTTTAATTCACAACATGACGTTTCTTCCCTCAAAAGAGTCCATTTATGTGGCAGAAATTAATTATTTTTAACACAGTTCAGAAGACATTTCCCAAGAAACATTAATATTTATTGAACGTTACTTTATTAAGGAATAAGCTCTACTTAATCCCTAAATTATGCAAAAAAAATTGAATCTTCACTGATTGATTGGCAGGCCACTTTTACATAAGAACATAATGAAATTAGGACAGACAAATTTACCAGCGACTTCAATTCTGTGCAAGTTTCAGATAGTCCTTAATACGCTGATCTTCCAAACAAAAATTATCTACCCGCCCTCTTTAAATACCATCAATGATCTCACCTTCATTTTCCTCTGGAGCAAATAATTCCAAAAAAATTCACCACCGTCCACCTCTCACCCTCACCTCACAATTACATGACTGTCATGGTTTCTATTGGTGTGCTCCTCATTTGAGATTCTCTCACAGCATCTACCCTGTCATCAACGAAAAGAACTTCTGGAGGAACTCAACGGGTCAGGCAGCATCTGTAGGAATGCATTGTTGGCGTTTTGAGTCGAAATCCTTCATCTGGAGGCTGCTGAGTTCTTCCAGTAGTCCGGTGAATCAGGATTCTTATCCCTGACATATGTCATGAAATTCATTTCTTCCCCCTTCCTTTCCACTCCTGAAATAAGGTCTTGGCCCGAAACATCGACCTTTTGTTTGTTTCTTAGATGCTGCCTGACCTGCTGAGCTCCTCCAGCATTTTGTGTTTGTCGCTCTGGATTTCCAGCATCTGCAGAATCCCTTGTGTTTGTGAAATGTGTTGTTCCTGCAGCAGCAGTACTGTGAAATATGTAAAAATAATGATAAGTTGCAATAAAAATGAAAAGGGAAAAAGCGGCTAAAATTGTCTGCTTGAAATCCCAGCATCTGCTGTCTCTTGATTCTCCATATCCCATTAGTGTCATACATTATTATTCAATTAAAACACCCTTCATTCTTTTAAGACCAAAAAAGCAGGCCGAAGCATTTTAGCCACTCTTGACAGAAAAACCCCTTAATCCCAAGATTTAGCCAAAAGAATATCCTCTGAGCTTTTCTCTGTGGCCAGTATGGGCTGCCTTAAATGAGTGAATGACTGAGGCCTGTCAGTCAGAGTTGACCATGGATATTGTGTCCTTGCTGTCTAGATACACAGGGCTCGGCAGTACGATATGGAGAGCAAGCTGTTGCCCATGTAGCAAGCTCCCCCTCTCCACGCATCTGATGAACCCAAAGGAACGGCAGAGACCGATACAGTTTGGTACCAGAAGCATCATAGGAGTTGCTAGTCAGCACTGAACTCGACGTAGGACTGCCTTAGGGACTCCAGCTCCTGATTTTTCCCTCAGGGTTTACTCCCAAAGCTCTTCCCCATAAGTGGGTACAGCCACGAGGCAGCAGAGGTTTGAGATCAGAGTTTTCCTCCTCCTGGATGAGCTGCCAACCACGACTGATGAGCCCTATCTGCCCGAAGCGACTGGTTTTACGGTGACAGTAACTCGCCTTTGCCCCTTCCCGTCAGCCAAAATGGTTCTGCCGGGCTTAGTAGCTAACCACATGTGAAGGCCAGGAGCTAGATCTGGTTGTCAGAGGCTATTTGAAGCGCACACCATTGGAAGCATTTAATAGGTAGTGGAAGTTTATCCCCATTACCACTTCTGACAGTAACAACCTTAAGGAATTGGGCTGCCTTAAATATTATACATTACACTGGGTGCAGCCTCACCAGCACCCTGTTCAATTCTATAAATTTTCTCTATATTTAAAATCCAAACAATGAAAGGCATATGCCATTTCCTTTCTTAATTTTGCTGCATTTGCATACTGCCATCTGCGTTTCATGCATAAGAACAGGTAAGTATCTTGGTACTCCACACATTTACAATCTCCTTCTGCTTCAGTAAGAGCATGCCTTTCGATTTCTTCCACTGAAGTACATGAGCTCACACTCTCCCACATTAATCTCCATTTTGGCCCATTCAGTCATCCGGATCCCCACAAACGAAACACCAAGATATTCTCACAAAGGAAATAGAGCTAGCAAAGGTGAGCTTGGCCAAAAGACCTTCTTCTACGCTATATACTCAGTGGTACACCTGTACACTGGCTACTGCAAACATCTATTCAGGCAACCATGTGGCAGCATATGCATAAAAACATGCAGCCATGGGCAAGAGGCTCTGTTGTTATTCAGAGCAAACATCAGAATGGGGAAGAAATGTGATCAAAGTGACTTTGACCATAGAATAATTGTTGGTGCCAGGCAGCATGTTTTGAACATCTCAGAAACTGCTGATGTCCTGGGATTTTCACACAAAACATTCTTTAGAGTTTACAAAATCAAAATCATCCACTGACTGGCAGTTCTTAGTGAAAACACCAAGTTAATAAGAAAGGTCAGAGAAGGATGGTTCAAGCTGACAGGAAGATGACAGTAACTCAAATACCCACACATTACAAACTCAGTGGCCACTTTATTAGGAACCTCCTGTACCTAATAAAGTGGCCACTGAGTGTAAGCACATCTGTAGCCCATCCTCTTCAAGGCTGGAATTGTTTTGCATCCAGAGATGATAGTTACTGTTCCCTTTCTGCCAGCTTGGACCAGTCAGGCCACTCTTGTCTGACCTCTCTCAACTGAAGCAACAACATAGTCCTACAAAGAGAATTTAGCTAGCCAAAGTGAGATGGGCCAAAAGGCCTTCTTCTGTTGCAATGATCTGGGAACATTCTAAGCACAGCAGTGTTTAGCCCATTGACCTGGACAACATACCGATGACATCTGAAGGCACTTGAAAAGTTCCATCAACGCTGTCTTTGAAACATCTTAAATATCAGCTGGGAAGATAGAAGAACCAATGTCAGTGTGCTAAATGAAGCAAAAACAACAAGCGTTGAAGCCTACATCATCAAGAACCAACTAAGATGAGCGGTCATGTTGTTCGGATGAAAGACAAACGTCTGCCGAAACAAATCTACTCCCAGCTTAAAGAAGGCAAATGTAAAAGAGGCGGACAACAGAAGAGATTCAAAGACGTCTTAAAAGCCAACATGAAGAAATGTAACATCGACATCAACAATTGGGAAACCAGTCCCAAGGACAGGAAACTCTGGCAAGCCATCATCCGAGAAGGAACAGCAACTTTCGAAGCCAACAGATGTGCAGAATTAGAAGAAAAGAGAAGAAACTGGAAAGAGAGGCAGCAACAACCAAAGCCCGATCTGCCATCTGGAACTACCTGTCCCCAATGCGGAAGAACTTTCAAAGCCAAGATTGAACTCATAAGCCACTTGAGAGCCCATAAGTAGATCAACAGAATGAAGACTATCATCCTTGACCTCGAGGGATAGCCATGACGACGACATCTCTTCTGGAAAGCAATCCTTCAGTTTGGTCTCAAGATGTGAGAGTGTATTCTCTTGATTCCTTCCAAATCTGAACCATAATTCAGATTTTTAAATCTAGTTACATGGGTGGTGGGGTGGAGGATCATTTCTACCAAAGGAGTTGTATGGTGTTTCTTCCCTCCGCTCGCCTGCAGGTTAAAAGGTAGCATCTGCTTAGAACCCCCCCACCTCCCTGCCCCCAGTCTCAATCAGAGTCACGTGAAACCATAGGAGGAGGTGGTGGATGGTTGTATGAGAAGCTGGTACATATCACAAGTCCTGCTTATGCAACCACTGACGCCAGGCAGACAATTTCTGAAGAGTACTGATTGACCTGACTTGGTCCAACCAAGCAGAGTCCAATGCCAAGAAGGCCCACCAGTGCCTTTACTTCCCGAGAAAACTAAAGAAATTTGGCCTGTCTACTAAAACCCTCACTAATTTTTATAGATGCATCTTAGAAAGCATTCTTCTAGGGTGCATCACAACCTAGTGTGGAAGTTGTCCTGTCCAAGACCGGAAGAAGCTGCAGAAGATCGTGAACACGGCGCAGCACATCACACAAACCAATCTTCCGTCCTTGGACTCACTTTACACCGCACGCTGTCGGAGCAGTGCTGCCAGGATAATCAAGGACACGACCCACCCAGCCAACACACTTTTCGTCCCTCCTCCCTCCGGGAGAAGCCTCAGGAGCTTGAAGACTCGTACGGCCAGATTTGGGAACAGCTTCTTTCCAACTGTGATAAGACTGCTGAACAGATCCTGACCCAAATCTGGGCCGTACCCTCCAAATATCCGGACCTGCCTCTCGGTTTTTTTTTGCACTACCTTACTTTCCATTTTTCTATTTTCTATTTATGATTTATAATTTAAATTTTTAATATTTACTATCGAGTTGTAATCCAGGGAGCGGGAAGTACAGAATCAAATATCGCTGTGATGATTGTACGTTCTAGTTTCAATTGTTTGGCGACAATAAAGTATAAAGTATAATGGCTGGTGCCTTGTAAAGACACTGCCCAGAAGAAGACAATGGTGAACCACTTGTTAGAAAAATTTGCCAAGAACAATCAAGGTCATGACATCATGATCACCCATGTCATTTGATACATCACATCGTGATGACAATGCTGAAATCTATTTACACAGGCTGATATAGCAGATGCAGTGGAGAACAAGCATCTACTTGCAAATGTCACTTAATTTCAATTACCTTAGATGGACCTCGTTACCATCTACTCCAAGGATAGCAACCTCAGTTTCTTCAGTCTACCTATGTATTGGTAAATGCTCACCCCTGGAATGCTCTAAGCATACAATTCCTACTTAACTACTTTCCAAGTCCGTTCAAGATTTCAGCACTGTTTTCAAGCCAGTTCTCATAAATGCAAGGAATAAACCCGTAGTTCCCCCATCACTCTTCAGTCAAGAGGTCTCTCAGTCTCAGTTACACTGGCTGAGGTCTCCTGCAACTCTTTGTGAAGGCCATACCAATAAATCACTCTACACTCACCCCATCCTCTCTGATGGTTTCATCCCTGGAGCTGGAGATGATGCACTGTGCTCTGAATGTTATCTCACTCCAATGAACAACACAGCAACACAGTCCGCTGAGGAGGAAGGAACTGGCTCATAGATGCAAGAGGCTGCTTCAGTCACCTCTCAATGATAAAAATAGAGTCAGAAATGGTTTGAAATCCATGTTCTTCCTGGTGGGACAATATAATGATTTAATTTTTGAAAGAAACCTAGCAATCATCTCTGTGATGTAAACACTGTCCATACATAAATAGTTACATTGCATCCCTGTAGTAACAGATAAAAGTTAACTCAAGGTTATTTTAAGTGTTTAATGTATTTTTGGTGGTCAGCATCTTTATGGTTAAAACATATCAAGATTAAAAATGAATGGACCATGTGATAGTGACCAAAATATTGAACAAGGTCTCGCAAAGAATCCCATCCTGACTTGGAAACAAAATTGTGCTCCCTTCAAACCCGCTTGATGTGCTCTAAGTACTGTAACTACTGCCCAACACAATGTAGGAGAAGTCACACCAGGTGGACATCAGCACAAGAAGGCATCTCAGTGTCTGCCCCGAATACCCACACCAGCTGATCCATATGGGATGTAAGGACCAAACCAGTTGCTTTCTGCAGTTCACTCTCTGGAAATCAGTAACGGTGACTGTGGGTTCAGGTGCGATGGAGGCTGCTGGGGTGGGAGGGACATTCCAGTCCACTTCTATTCAAAGCACAGGACCGCATCGTGCATATGCAATGAGCGATCTAGGCAAGGACGGTAAGAACCCAAGTGCAGGAGTATCCAAGACTAGAATCGAGACACGATTTTGAGACCGAGACGAGAACAGGGTCCGTTAACCTGATGAGATTAGACGAGAATCCAAATGAGATGGGAATCCTAAACGCAATCGCAAACTGAACTGAAGTTGAGCTGACAATTGAGCCCCGAACCTGAGTTTAGGTGTTCTTTAAGTATCCAAATCTTGGTGCCAAAATATGACCGGCAATTAGCAGAGCAGGTCAGAATCTTTAAAAGAATTGTGCCAGCTATCATTACTCCAGAGAATAGGAGCGTATAAACACCAGAGGCTGGCGCAGTCGGGTGCGTACTGTAACAGCATCAGGAAGGGATGCGCTGTTGTTACCGATGCTGCCTGAGTTTGTTTTGTGGCCTTTTATAGCATGTAAACCCTGCCACAACAGACGGTTGGCCTGAGATTCTCACTTGGACTGGTTGTTGTCTCTTGGCATCCTGATAGCTTTCCAGAAGTCTGTGTGAAGGCCAGGGTCACTTGATTTAAATGCCTCAGTCCTAGACTTCTAAAGGAAGTGGATCTCCTGGTTCATTTCTGATTTCTGCTTGGGAACTCCTGGACTGCCGTCTTTGGATCACATACTTGTTAGTAAAGTCCGATTAGTAAGGGCATCAAAGGTTACAGGGAGAACGCAGAAGAATGAAACATAGAAACATAGAAAACCTACAGCACAATACAGGCCCTTCGGCCCACAAAGTTGTGCCGACCATGTCCTTACCTTAGAAATTACTAGGGTTACCCATAGCCCTCTATTTTTCTAAGCTCCATATACCTATCCAAAAGTCTCTTAAAAGACCCTATCGTATCTTCCGCCACTACCGTTGCCGGCAGCCCATTCCACACACTCACCACTCTCTGTTTAAATACTTACCCCTGACATCTCCTCTGTACCTATTCCCCAGCACCTTAAACCTGTGTCCTCTTGTGGCAGCCATTTCAGCCCTGGGAAATGCCTCCGGGAAAATGAAATTGAAAGGGATAATACAGTAACTCAACATGATTGAATGGTGGAGCAGACTCGATGGGCTGAAAGCCCTAATTCTGCTCCTATGATCTTATAATCTTATGGTAATGGTGGTGATGTATTGAGTTTCGAGTCTTGGAACATGGACCAGTCTGCTGATTTCAAAGTGGTCGTGTAGAAACTCGTCTGATTCTCAGAGCGGCACTGTATGACTTTTTGTCTCATCTTTCAGCCTCTGCTTGCTTGCAGGGGGAAGGTGCACAGCCTGATGGTCTGGGGGCAAACGTGCCATAAACAGGACCAACTGAACGCTTTGCGAATTCCTGTTAAGACTGCGAATTTCCAGCACTAAACCAGTCTTTTTATAGAAGCAGTTCTGTGGTGCAGCAACAAGAAGATGTCACTTCGAGCTGTTCCACATAATTGTATCAGGGTTGCTCTGTGCCGTACTCCCTTGTTCAGTAACAATATACATCCTTAACAAACACGAAGAGAATTATGGAAACATCTATTCTGGGAGGACTCTGCTAACAAAGAAAACACTTTCATTTTTATATTTTAAAAATAAACTTTATCCGTAATAAAATAATGAATACAGAGAATATTTTGACCATGAACTTATTGACCATATATTCATAGACAAAATACTGTATTCAGTAAAATGCTGACTTAATTTTTAAAACCATTACACTGTTACCAATCACGTGGTCCCCTGGGACAATGCACCATCTCAAATTTTGAGAGCCTGACTCCTCAGTCCCTTCATGTCCAGTGGGAGAAGCCTAAACTGTGGTCCTTCCTCACAGCCCCTTTGTATTGGCTGCTTTGAGCTTCAATGCACCTCTCAGCATTTCCTCCTGCAGCCTCACAGTGCTGGACAATTTTTGAGCACCAAAGGACGTCCTTAACTGAGTTTGATGGCCTTCCAGTAGCACTGACATCTGTCTTGGCGTGTGACAGCCCGTAGATCACAGAGTCCTATGTTATGCAACTGCAGAGGAAGATCCAAGATAAGAATCTTTGCAGCCCATCCTGCAACCTTTTAGCAGATTTGTAGTCTGCAAAGAGCTGTCACTACATTCCGATATGGCCCAAGTCTGGAGCGGGAGACTCTGAAGTGAGTCAATAGTTCACCGACTTTAATGCGAACAGAGTTAGAGGGAAAAGAAAACAATAAACGCTCGGCCAAACAGGGCCTCTAACTAAAACTCTCAAAATGGTAAATGGAGCCAACACTGCGGTTGAAAGGAATAACTAAATATAAAATGAATACTGCTGGTCTTCAGAGTCAGTTCACTCGACAGTTTAATTTCTCAGGCAAGGCCGAATGCAAGCAGGCAGCGAAACGTTGCTGTGCTTTGTTCAAGTTTTGGCATGCACTACAACGAAAAAATGGAGTTAAATACCATCACAATGAAATAATAATTAGCTGACATGTGCATATTCACGAGTGTGATTGCTGTATCTGCTGGTGGGTGATCATCTCCCAAGAACAGTGTGCGTTGGGGATGCTATTTCATCTATACCAGCCGACTCTGCCAGCCAAGCGAGATCTTCATGCCTGGTGATGACATCTGGCGAATGAAGCATTCTGCCAGATGGTTTAGACAGCCTGCTCTAGGAACTACCCCAAACTATCCGCAGAGTCGCTGTCCCTGTGTTTTCTGGAAATTCCACACTAACTACCGCCTGATGGCTTTGTGGTCAGAGGTGTTTGCTTGGAAATACCCTTCTGTAAAAGACAAGCCATGCATCAGTGTCCACTTGACAGGGGTATTGCACTGCCAAGAGGCCAGAGAGCCATCCTCCACAGTACAGGCGGGAGGAGAAGGTAGCAGCGCGCCACGTGTGTGCAGCTCTCCAGTGAAAATAATATTGTATCTGTTAAACAGGGGCCATGGACAATTCTGATTTGATGGAGACAGACGTGAAAGCACAGAGGAACATCTGGAGAAATTTCTGAAACGCCGATTTGCTGCCACTGTTACTGGTTGATCGAGAATCTTCCAGAGGGAAGGCCCCAAAATCCCCGGCTTTGCCTGCTGCTGGCGACTGAGGCTGAGGTCAAATTGTTCGGATAGAGATGGTGCTCGGTACTCGGCGTCGGAGGGCTGATCGGAGGCTCGAAGTTTTCGGACTGTGGTTGGGCATGGCAGGGAGAGTTTTCTTCCTTCTCCTGTCTGCGTGAGATGTGGGACATTCGAGAGACTTTGAACTTTTTTACTGTGCCATGGCCTGTTCTTCATCAAGTTATGGTATTGTTGCACTGTTGTAACTATATGTTATAATTATGTGGTTTTGTTAGTTTTTTCAGTCTTGGTCTGTCCTGTGTTTTGTGATATCACACCGGAGGAACATTGTATCATTTCTTAATGCATGCATTACTAAATGACAATAAAAGAGGAATGCGTGTCCTCATAATCTAATCTAACCTGACCCGGTAGAAGCTCAGCACATAGTGACCCTCGGTGATCTCTATTGCTTCACTTCAAAAATAGACTTTATTCATGATAAATCTACATACGAAGGAAGAAACAGTGCAAAAACACTTTCTAGTTGTAGTTAATACACTTAGTAACTCTGCCATGGACAGTCCCAAGTCTGGCTGCGACAGGAGAAGGGTAGAGCATGGGTTAGCCAAACCATCCTATAAAAACCCAATGCTACAGAAATGCAAACAGGAGCTCTAAAGACCTCACGCCGGGAGAGGAAGGATATATCAAGAAGATGGGTAACATCCCGAGACAATGCGAAAGACTGGCCCAGGGCAGTGGACTCTGGCGAGCTATTGTCGGCAGCCTATGTCCCAGTAGGGGTAACGGGGTTTAACTAACTAACATTCAGAAGAGTAAACTTTTAAGAAAAACACAAGCAAACATAATAGTACTGCCCCTCACGAGGCTACCTGAGGTGAGACCCCCCCCCTCCCCCACCCCCGTTCAGTGGTCAAGGGTGTTCCCCACCCAACTCTTCTCCTCAATGTGCAGTAGTGGAAGGAGGCTCTGTGATCATTCCCCAGAGAGTATCTGCATTGGCTGCACTGTGCTTCAGTGCATTCCTCAGCTTGTACTCCTGCAGCCTGCACTGTGCGGCCCTTCTGCCTAATCACGTTCCCCAGTTCTCTCTCTATAGCCTGATGAGCTGGAGCACAGTAGGTACTTGTGCTGCTTCTTTCACTATACAGTGACGCTCTCTGTACAATCTGACCCATCATGTCTATACTCACTCATGGAGCAATCCCTCTTCCCCATAAAATATCGCTGCAACCTGTTCTCCCGACATTCCCACCTCCCCCACACCAGGTTCCACACAAACAGAAGCAGCGATATGCAGTGGCCAATTAACCTACCTTTGGGATGTGGGCAGAAACCAGAGCTCCCTGGGGAAACTCACGTGGTAGCAGGGGAATCTTGCAGGTTCCAGTCAGGCGGGAGTCAGGATCGAACCTGGGTTACTAGAGGTACGAGGCAGCAGCTCTGCCAGCAGCACCACGATGCCATTCTGCTCCAGTGGATGCAATCCTGAGGTAGCCAATCGTTTATTCTGCAGTCCTAACAACAGGCTGTAAATCCTGTCTGCGGCATTCCAGCACAATTAGTCAATGCTGCAATGAGGTCCCTCTACTCCCACTACCAATTATTTATGTACATCTTTGCCCTCTGGTCATTGACCTAGATGTATTTATCTCAATTGGCATGTCCTATTATTATCACTAAAACTGAAGAAGCCTTATAGATTCAATTAATACAACATATTATTTGAAAGCCTAGCAGCAAAATAATTTGTCATTGGCGAACCGTGTCTTAAGGACATGAAGGTAAACTAAAAGTTTATTTCTTTCATAGTATGCCTGACGGTGGTGATCACAAGGAGTTCAAATATGGACCTGAAGTCCTGGTCAGACAATGGACGGCAGGCTTGCAAAGCAATTGTGAATGCAGACCTGGGAGAATCTAGGTGTCTATCATCACCCACAACAAACCAAAGAACGGAGAACCACACAATATGCAAACCACATGTCACGGGGAGCATCGGCAGTGACCGAACCCAGGTGCGGAGGATTGGCAGACTCCCATGTAGAGGTGGAAACAAAAGGTTATAAAAGGAATTCCGACAGAATATTGGTGGCATGACTGAGCAACGCAAGTCTAATCATTCTCCACACAAGGACCCCGCGATGCACACTGATCAGGAGTCTTCTTTAAATAATCACAGAATGTGGAAAACTCGTGCCAGTCATAATTAACTGGAGAAGTTTTAGCAGAAAGCACAAGGGCTTAACAACTCTAGTTAAGGCAACAAATAATAAATACAGGTGGTCGAGGAGCCTAGAAGCTCAATGCTCCACGGCTCACCAAGAGGCCCATGACACCACATACATGAAAAATTTTGCCCTCTCCATGCAACACGTCCACATCACAATTATTGCAAGATATTGGTTTATCTGCTGAGGCACTTGACCGCTGTGGCTACCACTTGCTCCTGAGTTAGAAGGTCACAGGTTCAAGTCTCGGTCTGGAGGCATCAGCACAAAGATCTAGCCTGTCATTTCAGCGCAATGCTGAAAGAGCGCTTTTCTGTCGGAAGACCCAGCTGTAACCTTGGAATGCCCCAAGGATCGATAATTTATATTCAGGAGGAGGGCAAAGAGCATACTAGTCTGTTGGTTACATGAAAATAGGCCAGAGGGCATGGCAATGAATATATTATAACTTTGCAATAAAGACAAAGATTGGTTGAACGAATGGGGAAAAAACTTGGCAAATGGAGTTAAATTAGTAAAATGTGAGGTCATGACTTTAGGAGAAGGAATCTAAAGGCAGACTTATCGAGAGGGAGAAGAGTGCATTCTGAGTTCTTTTTACTTTCTCTTTGTAATTACATGATCTCTCTAAAATGTAAACAAAACAAAAAAACTTTTCACCGTATCTTGGGATGTGTGACAGTAATAAACTAAAACCAATACCAGATGAGCAAAGTACAGAGGAAAGGTTAGCAGGCAGGTGCAATAATGATTTAGAAGGGAAATAGCATACTGCAAGAGAGTTGGAGTTTACTAATAAGGAATAAGGGCATTAGTGACGTCACACCTGCCGTACTGAGCACAGTTTTGGTTCTCCTATTTCAGATGACATTTGGTGGCATTGAGGAGAAAGCCAGAAGACGTTCATTTGGCTAATTCCTGTGATGAGAGGAATGGGTGGCTAAAGCTACTAGATCCTATATGCTTTGAAATTTAGGAGAATAAGGGCTGAACTGAATGAAACATGTTAGATCCTTAGCGGGCAAGAGAGGGGAGATGTTGAGACGTTCCCTCTAGTGGGGGAATCGTCAACAAAGGGACACAATAGCAAGATATCGTCATGTAAAACAGGTGAATAGGAATCTCATCTCACAGAGAGTGATGCTTCTCTGATATCCTCTACTTCAGAGGACTGTGGAGAGATACAGAGGAAGTAGATGCATCTTTGTAAGACCAGGGAACCAAGGCCTAGGGGGAGCTGGCACAGGAGAAGAAATGAGACCTGGGGTAGATCAGTCATGATTTGTATTGAAAATCGAGACAGGATTGAGAGCTGGGGTGAAAAATGAAGTCTCAGATTACCCTCGGGTGGAATTTGAAGATCTCCTAGTATAATTTAGAATAGAACCAGGAGATACACTCAAGAGTTAGCTATCAATTAATTTTCTAATCATTGAGAACATTGGATGCTAATGTCTCTACACTGCAACAGTGGCTGCATTTTGGATGTATTTTGCTTGCTGTGGAACTCTTTGAGACCCGCTTGGTTTTCACATGGTGCCTATACACCTGGACTAGACAGTTTCTGGGCAGAACCATTGCCAGAATACTGATATGTCAAGCCTGTCTGCTTCATTACATCTGGTATTTTGTTTTGTCACTGAGCAGGTTTCCTGTTCTTCCAATATACAAAAAGGCAGACTGCTTTCTTTCAGAATTGATGAACGAGATCCCTGGCGTGCAGTTCCTCCTCTCAGTTCGTTCCATGACTGCCCCATCTCCTTTCACAAATAAGCACCGGTTCCATTCTGCACCAATATTTCCCACTGGTTGAGCTCCTCTTCAGTAACAGCTCTCAGGACAATGTTGATTGGACTTGCACTTGCAGAGAGATCATTATTCAAAAGTTATAAGGTAGCAAGTGCTTAATATGCACACAGCGAGGCCCCACCGGCAGCCGCATGACAGAGAGGTAAATCTTTGATCTTCTATTGACGTTAATTCAGGGGTATACTGTAATTGCTGCAGGAAAGCAGAATATCATCCCTTTGTCTGAGAATGAGAGAGGAGACGACACCGTCTTTTTGACGACTTAACCAAAAGATGGTCCATCTTGCAGTTCAGTTTGTTGTGGTTTAAGATAATGAAACTATGGACATTACCTTCCTATTTTTTTCTGCTCTCTCTTTGCACCACGTTTTATATATTGCACTGTACTGCTGCTGCAAAACAACAAATTTCACAACATATCTCAGTGATAATAAACCCGATTCTGATTCTGACTGAGGCTGGTTTTGAGAATTCCACCTACACTTGCAAACTCAGTGTTTTTGGAACAGCTTCTTCCTCTCTCCTATCAGATTTCAAACCGTCCATGAACCTACAAATGCTACCTCACTGTTCCTCTTTCAAAATGTGCAATCATTCATTCATCTACCTATCTATTATTTGTCTTCCATTTTTTAATCCATCTATTTGTTTATTATTCTTGATTTATGCACTCAGTCATTTACATCTTGCACTACACTGCTGCCACAAAACAACAAATTTCACCACAGTGATAATAAACCTGATTCTAATTCTGATTCGAAGCAGGTGGACTAGAGGAAAGTTGATACAGCATCTGGGGGCTGCATTCACATAGAGCAGCTTTTGGCCTGTGAACCAGGTAGAAACCTATACGGGCAGCAAGCTATACATGTGTAGTGGAGAGTATATTGACTGGCTGCATCACAGCCAGGTATGGAAACACCAATGCCCTTGAGCAAAAAAAAAAAATCCTTCCAAAAGTAGTGGATATGGCCAAGTCCATCACGGGTAAAGCTGTCCCAGCTTTTGAGCACATCTGTATGAAATACTGTTACAGGAAAGCAGTATCCTTCATCAGGAACCCCCACCACCCAGGACATGGTCTCTTCTCACTGCTGCCATCAGGATGAAGGTACGTGAGCCTCAGGACTCACACCACCAGGTTCAGGAACAGTTAGTACCCTTCAACCATCTTGAACCAAAGGGATAACTTCATTCAACTTCACTTCCCCCATCATTGAAATGTTCCCAAAACTATTGGATTCACTTTCAAGGACTCTTCATCTCAGGTTCTCGATATTTATTGCTTAGTTATTTATTATTATTATTTTTTCTTTTTGTACTTGCACAGTTTGTTGCCTTCTGCACACTGGTTAATCGCCCTAATTGAGTGGTCTTTCACTGATTCTGTTATAGTTATTATTCTATAGATTTATGGAGGATACCCACATGAAAATAAATCTCAGGGTTGTACTTTGAACTTTTATCTTGAAAAAAGGATTGTTGGAAATATTCAGCAAGTTGGGCAGCATCTCTGGAGAAGGTTGACGGGGTTTGGAGAACGGGGTGGTCATCAAACTGAGGGAGTGAACTTCACTCCAAGGAACCTGTTCGGTATTGGTATTAGTATGAGCTTATTACTGTCACAGGTACCGAGATGCAACAAAAATCTTGTCTTGCATATGGTTTATACAGATCAAGATACACAGTGAATTAGCGTAACGCAATAGCAATACAGAATAAAGTGTAAAAGTTACTGAAAGAGTGCAGTATAGGTAAATAATAGAAGTGCAAGATCATAACCTACAATAAGTTTTCTACACAGAGAGTGGTGGGTGCGTGCAACACCCTGCCAGCATGGTGGTAGAGGCAGATCCATTTGGGGCATTTAAGACACCCTTAGATAGTTACATGGATAGGAGAAAAATGGGAGGCTATATAGGAAGGAAGGGTTAGATTGATTTTAGAGTGGGTAAAAAGGTCAGCACAACATTGTGAGCCAAAGAACCCGTGCTGTGCTGTAATATTCTACGTTCCATGTTCTAAGAAGTCCATTGATAACAATGGGATAGATACTAACCTTGAGATTGGCGGTATTTCAAAGTACATTTATCATCAAAGCATGTATCTGTATATAACCTTGAGATTTGCCTTCTTGCAGGCAGCCACAAAACAAAGAAGCACAATAGAACCCATTAAAAATACACAACAATAACTATCTAACACCCAATGTGTGAAAACAAAGCACAAATCTCACAAGCAATAACAAAACAAACAAATAACGCACAGATCATTAACCGCAGAGTCCACAACCACCGGGCCAGTTTGGCGCTGAGGTGAGTGTAGTTGCACCAGGAGCCCGATGCCTGCATGCATGCCATAGCGACAAAGCCAGTTCTGCGTTGAGACACGTGAAGCTGGACAATGAGCCCAGTGTTGCCACAGCAACAGAGCCAGTTCAAGCACTGAGGTATGCACTTTCATGATGGAGGCTTGATCTGCTTTTCTACACTGATAGAACAAAAGGAACCGCTCTGTGACATGATGAAATTTAATTTGCAGGTGCTGGTTAATGAAGACCATTCAAAGTGTCTCAGAGTTTAGCCTAGAGCGTATACAAAGCCCCAATTGGTGAATAAGCATCATGAGAAGTTGGAGAGGGCAATGGGACTCTTTAAAAACTTAGGAGCTCTGCTACTCAGAGATCAGGGGAATAAACCGTTTTGAAGGGAAGTTCTTTGTAGTCCGAGAAATATCTGTAGCTGAACTTGACCCAGGAAAATGATACCAATCTCTACCTTTGATCAGTTATTGCCGGGATCCACACTACATGTCATCTGCTGAAAATCGTTGCATCTCTCACAGCTGCAGCTGCCTCTCTTTTTGTGCGTTTCAAGCAGTATTGTTCTGTTGAAGTCAGATGCATTGATAATAACGAAACAAGACAGCAAAAGGCTGGAGTACAAAAGGTACCACTCAGGGTGATTTCCTGATGTGCTGCAAAATGTGCAAATATCCTTAAAAGTAAAGTGGCAAGATCTGACATTAATAATTGATATATCTGAAACAGCAAGCCAAACGTGTATTGGAGGTGAAGGGAAAGCAGTTTAATATTTCAGTCTGAGAGCCTTCATCAGAATTGTTTCTAGCATCTTCTGTTTTTTTTATTTCAGATTTCCAGTATTAGCAGACTTTTGATTTTCATTGTGAATGAAGGTATCGATTGTATTTTACCCAAAGGTCTGTGATATCTGACTGGCATATACTTTTCCAATACTGCTCAATTTTCTCTGAAGAAGACAATCCTTCTTGAGAAGAGACCCTTCATCAGGACAAATACAGTGTTGCCTTGGTTGGGGTGCTTATGGACTGCCCCAGGACTAACAATCCTGAGATTCTGCAGATGCTGGAAATCCAGAGCAAAGCACACAAGAAGCTGGAGGAACTCAGCAGGTCAGGCTATATCTATTACAGTCCCATGGGAAGATAGCTTGGAGGAGGCCTTTGAAAGGAAGCTCTCCAAGTACGCAGGACTGGTCAGCAACTGTCAGCAGGCTGGATGGAGAGCGAGGTGTCTCCCAGTGGAGGTTGGTTGTAGGGGATTCGTAGCCCGTTCTTTAGTTAGAGCCTTCAGCATTTTGGGCATCGAGGGAGAGAGGAAGAGGAGAGCCATCCGCAGTACGACCGATGCGGCAGAGGGGGTCTCAAGATGGCTGTGGCTCAAAAGAGGGGAGCCATGGAGTCATAAGTAGCTAGCCATCTGGACACAAGCTGGGGTCTGATCAGCCCCGGCTGGGTCACCTGGAGGAGGTTGTATGATGCTGAAAGACCCGAAACACCCGATGATTCCAGGAACATCACTGAAGATGTGTCCAGAAGCATCAGCAGATGTATGTACACAGCAGGATGTGCTTCTTCTTTTCTGTGCCTTGTGGTGCATCGGGGGGCAACCTTGCTGTTTCTTTAGCATTTGTTTTTTTTATGAGGTTGAGCTGCTAGCTCGACGCTCAACCCAGCACAGATGGAAAGTGTGCAGATGGGCCGGCCGGATTCGAACCCTGGACCACCTACCTCGAAATCTGGTGTGGATGCCACTACACCACCAGCCAGCCAAGGCAGCACCTGTGGGAATGAATAAACAGTCAACTTTTCTAGCCAAGACACTTCATCAGAACTGGAAAGGAAGGGAGAAGATGCCAGAACAATAAGGTGGCAGTAGGGGAAGGAGGACATACTGGAAGTTGATAGGTGAAGCTAAGTTGGTGGGAGAGGGGGGATGAAGTCGGAAGATGGGAGGTGGTAGGTGGAAAAGATAAGGGGGAGGAGAAGAAGGAATCTGATAGGAGGGGATTGTGGAGAAGGAGTGGAGCACCAGGGGGAGGTGATAGACAGGTGAGGTGAAGAGGTAAGAGGCCAGAGAGGGGAATTAAGGAAGGGGGAGAGAGAAAATACTAGTAGCTGGAGAAATCAATATTCATGCCATCAGGTTGGAGGCTCCCAAAACGGCTTATAAAGGTGTTGCTTCTCCAATCTGAGAGTGGTCTCATTGTGGCAGTAAAAGAGGCCATGGACTGACATGTCGGAATAGGAATGAGGATTGGAATTAAAGTGTTTGGCCACTGGGAAATTCCACTTTTAGAAGACGGAGCAGAAGTGCTTGACAAAGCGGGTCCCCAGTCTAAGTTGGGTCTCACTAGTGTAGAGGAGGTCATGTTAGGAGCATTGGATATAGTAGATAACCCAAATAGATTCGCAGGTAAATAGAAGGAAGATATGGGGCCCTGAATGGAGCTGAGGGAGGAGGTGAATGGGCAGGTGTAGCACTCACTTCTTCCACCTGCAGGGATAAGTGCCAGGAAGGAGATTAGTGGGGCGGGAGAAATGGAAAAGGGAATCACGAACAGAACAATCCCTCAGAAAGCAGAGAGTTGGGGGGGGGGGCGGTAGAGAGGTAAAGACATGTTTGGTGGTAGGATCCTGTTGCAGATGGCAGATGTTGCTGAGAATATCGTTAGAGTTATGCTGTCAAAACAGCTGACATGGACCACCAACACCTCGCTGCTTGTAAAAAAAGGCACAACAAAGACTCTCCTTCCTCAGAAAGCTGAAACAGGCCAAACTCCCACAAAAGCTGTTGCTTAACTTCTACAGAAGCGCAATTGAAACCATCCTGACCAACAGCGTCACAGTGTGGTATGCCAGCAGCATAGCCGCTGAGCGACAAGACCTGCTTCGCGTGGTGAAGGCGGCCCAGCGAATTGTCAGGATAGAACTCCCAAAACTGGACAGCATCTGTTCCAGCAGACTCAGGAGGAAAGCAATCAGCATAACCAGAGACACCACACACCCTGGCCTCTCCCTGTTTGACCCGCAGCCGTCCACTAAAAGCCAGAACAAATGGACTGAGGAACAGCTTCTATCCCTTCTGTTTCCTGCTTTTATGAAGGTGAGTGCACTGCCATGCTAGTTTGTAGACTGCGTGACATTTTGGAACATTGGAGATCATGAAAGATGCTAAAGAAATGGAAATTCACCTTTCTATTATCAATGGGGAAAATGAAATGAGACTTGTTCTACTTTGTACCTGCCTCTGTGAGACTCTATAGAACAACATCGGGGTAACATTCCAATATATTATGGTCTTGCTGTTCGGACTTAAACTAATGGGCTCCTGAATCGGCTGCAGAGATAAACTGGTTTTGTGGCTGTGTACACACTTTTGTGAACTTTGGTTCTTAATGTTATTTGCTTACTTTTATTGTTTTCACGATTTGTTTTTCTCTCTACATGTTGGGTGTTTGACGGTCTGTTTTTTAATCGGTTCGATTGGGTGTATTTGTTTTGTGGCTGCCAGTAAGGAGACAAGTCTGAAGTTTGTATATAGTACACATATTTTGATAATAAATGCACTTTGAACTTTGAACTTTTTACAGTAGGGTGTAGCCTTATCTCAGATTAGCCCCAGGCTGTCCCTGATGCAACTTTACCTCCTCTCATCAGTGAGGTAAATGATCTTATAAACTCTGCAAAGTGGAAAGAGCTAAAAAGAAAGCAGATAATGTTTCTTTAAGAATTCAGTATAACACATAAAATGCAGGCAGATACCACTCTAGGAATTGCAACTGGAATTTGAATTGGCTTATTAGTGTCACTATAGTGGATATCTGTCCTGTCCGACAATGACAGGAAACCAGTGTGGGAAAGCCGTTTTTAAAGAGGAAAAGCCGTTGCACTGAGGCAGTTCCACTCTCTTGACCTCAGAAGTCTAAATCCAGTAGTATGACAAGCGTCACAAACTTGGGTCTTCCTTGGATGCAGTGGATGGCCATGACAGCTTCTGTGCCTTGCATGCTTTTCACTCTCCACGGAGCTTTGAGGGACCGCCTTCCTGGCCATTGGACCTCACTACAGATCTCATCAGCCCAAACTGCCGAAGCTGACTTCATATGCTAGACCAGGCATATCCCTGTCTCTCTGGGGTATGGGGCCGATGGCTACCCTCACTTGGATTAGCCCAACTGTTGAAGCAGTGTACCAGGGTGTGGACGCTGTTGCATGCTATCAGCTGCTTGGAGCCAGAGATGAGTGTCTGGAGGGGACCAAAGGTGAGTGAGCTTCCCTGGAATGGTCAATATAAAAGTGTAACACATAAAATATAGGCTAATATCACCCCTAAAATTGTATCTGGAATTCGTATTGGTTTATCATTATCACGTATACTAATCAGTGAATAATTTCTCAAGTTATCCAACTGGGATCATTTTAAATATGAGTATATTGAGGCAGTACAAGTGGAAAGCAGCAACAGAGTACAGAATGAAGTGTTACAGTTACAGAGAAATTGCAGTGCAGGTAAACAATAAATTGCAAGGACCATAACAAGGTAGACTGGGAGATTAGAAGGTTCATCCTTAACATGCAGGAGATCCATTTGAGATTCTTATAACAATGAGTATAGCAGTCATTGAATCTGGTGGTGAGTGTTTTCAAATATTTGTCCCTTCTGATTGATTGAAGAGGAGGAGAAGGGAGAAAGTCAGGAGTGGGAGGGTTCTTTGATCATGCTGGCTGCTTTTCCGAGGCAGTCAGAAATGCAGACACTGTCCACAGTGTGTGTGTGGGGGTGCGGGGGGGTAGGTTGGTTTTCACGATGGACTGAGTTGTGACCAAAGTCTTTGATTCTTGGTATGCTACAGAGCTGCTTTCCTCAGTGGGAGTGAGCTTAGAGCAACGCTCTGATGAGGTACTTTTGATTAGGACTAATCAAAATAGGACATACGTGGTAAATGGTAGGGCACTGAAGAATGCAGTAGAACAGAGGGATCTAGGAATAATGGTGCATAGTTCCCTGAAGGTGGAATCTCATGTGGATAGGGTGGAGAAGAAAGCTTTTGGTACGCTGGCCTGATAAATCAAAGCATTGAGAAAAGAGTTGGGATGTAATGTTAAAATTGTACAAGGCCAAATTTGGTGTATTGTGTACAGTTCTGGTCACCGAATTATAGGAAAGATGTCAACAAAATAGAGAGAGTACAGAGAAGATTTATTAAAATGTTACCTGGGTTTCATCACCTAAGTTACAGAGAAAGGTTGAACAAGTTGGGTCTTTATTCTTTGGAGCATAGAAGGTTGAGGGGGGATTTGATAGAGGTGTTTAAAATTATGAGGGGAATAGATAGAATTGACATGGATAGGCTTTTTCCATTGAGAGTAGGGGAGATTCATAGAAAATAGGTGCAGGAGTAGGCCATTTGGCCCTTCGAGCCTGCACCGCCATTCAGTATGATCATGGCTGATCATCCAACTCAGAACCCTGTACCAGCCTTCCCTCCATACCCCCTGATCCCTTTAGCCACAAGGGCCATATCTAACTCCCTCTTAAACATAGCCAATGAACTGGCCTCAACTGTTTCCTGTGGCAGAGAATTCAAACAAGAGGAAATGAGTTGAGAGCTAGGAGGCAAAAGTTTAGGGGTAACATGAGGGGGAACTTCTTTACTCAGAGAGTGGTAGCTGTGTGGAACGAGCTTCCAACAGAAGTGGTAGAGGCAGGTTGGATATTGTCATTTAAAGTTAAATTGGAGAGCTATATGGACAGGAAAGGAATGGAGGGTTATGGGCTGAGTGCAGGTCGGTGGGACTAGGTGAGAGTAAACATTCGGCACGGACTAGAAGGGCCGAGATGGCCTGTTTCTGTGCTGTAATTGTTTTATGGTTATATTTTTGTTTGAACTGACTGTCTGTCCTCCAGTAATTTATACAGTGAAGGAAGGAAGGTATGGAGATTCTAGATGATTTTGTGAAACATGACCCAATAGCAACCGCAAGTTCCCTTAGCTTTGGAACTCTATCCATAAATGAAGGTAGCTGTCTCCAATTCAGATTCAGATTGAATCTCTCTAGTCCAACATTGTATGGTCCAGTATCTCTCACAGTCCAACACATTTTGAATGTGGAGTACAAATCATTACTAAATAACTAACTCTCACTATGAACTACAATCTGCTTTTGGTTTAAGGTGGCATTGGTGAGGTGAGTGACAACTTACTGGCAGTTCCCAAGTCAAGAAATACAACTAAATACTTTATTAATAACACTTTGTCTGTAAAAAATTAGGGTAACCGATCACTGTAAATAATGAAGGGGCGAGCGAAGGCAAGGCTGAGTTGAGGGTCGAAGCGTCCGGGTGCGAGACAAAGTCAGAGTGAGGTCGAGTCAAAGTCGGGGTGAGCAGAGCGGGAAAAAGTTGGAGCGAAGGAGTGGCAGATTCAAGGCCCGGCCCCCTAAATGGAGAGTGAGGTTTGACCGATCTAAGCAACGGGCCAGTTTGGAAAGGTCGGGTACAGGCTGAAAAGTGGTGGCGGGGTCCAGGCCCAGGGCATATCGATGCAACAGGGCACAGGTCCTAGAGCAAGGAGAGACCCGTTGTTTGGATGATTTAAACGCTGGGCCAGATGGATTGAGAAGGCAGCATTTCAGAGTCAGAGGTAATGGTCAGGCTGGTTCTGCTTGCTGTTCTGTGATGTATACTCTGCTCTTCGCCGCACTGAGGGGCTGAGGCTGCGGGCCTGCTTCGGCTGATCTGGGCTTCACGTCTGCAAACTCCACAACGTTTGCTCCGCTATGTGCTGAACCAAGGCTTGCTTACTTCGATGTACTCATGTTAATTTTGGATAATAATAATAATAAAAAAAGATTTGAAAGAACTAAGGCTGCAGCTGTGGGCTTGCTCCGGAAAGTGAGTCTTCAGACGTTGCATCTTAAAACTCACTTCCCTTCTAAACAAAAGTCTGAAGACTAACTTTCATTTATTGTTTGCACAATTTGCTTTTTTTTCCCCTCTCTCTGCAGATTGGGTATTCGTTGATCTTTTTTTAAGTGGGTCCTTTTGGGTTTCTTGCAATACATACTTTGAGTTTGAACTTGAAATTAACTAAGATCTGTATCAAACTGCAGCCGAGAAACCAGCCAGTGGAACTTGGTAAATCAGTTTATCACTGTGTGAGGAATAGTGAAAAACTTTGTTTTGCAGAGGTATCCATGCAGATCATTTCATTACAACAGAACATTAAAGTAGTACAATGGAAACCAATACCAGAATGCAGGACAAAGAGTTACAGATATAGAGAAAGCACAGTGCAGGTGGATGATCAGGTGCAAAACCATAATGAAGTTGGATGTGAGATCATGTGTCCATTCTGTTGTATTAGGGGATCATTCAATAGTCTTATAATAGAATAGAAACTGTCCTTAAACCTGGTGGTTTGTTCCTTCATGAACTGACTTCTCATACACTAAAGGATGAACTCTAGATCTCCCAATATACCTCAACAGAGCCCTTGCAGTCCTCTCTGAAGCTGAGGGTTAAATAGGAAGGTGACATTACAATCTGAGAGTTAATCTTTTCTTTGAAGATCTTGCTAGAGTAGACATGCGATTATAACATTGTGTGACCTACAAAATAAATTGCAGGTAAGCCATTCCCCTCTGCCCCCAGCTGCCTCATTTGCAGAGCTGAAGCACTCTGATTTGATTCATTTCCACCCCGTTCTCTTGAAATCCCCTCTGACTCCTTTGAAACCTGCTTCCTGCACTAAGAGTGTTCTCTAAAGGTCAGAGCAAGGATTTTAATTTAAACCCGGGAGGTTATGCCATCTTGAAGATCTGACGCAGGATTAAGTGGATAATGCTCTTTCAGTCATAATCTGGAATGGCTGAAAAAAAAGCAACCATGCTTTGAAGTGCCAGACGGCATCAGTTTGATAAAATCAGATTTGTGATATCACTGAATTGTTCAAAGATGGATCTTGTGACAGTCTCGGCTTTGAGTGGCACAGAAATTTCATCTCCTAAAATCGATCTCTCACTTGATTCCTGCTTTAAACATTCAGCACCTCCATGTATCTTATCCAGCACCTTATTCAGTGAAAGAAAGAAGACCGTGGTCAACCCATTGGAGCTTGTGCAGAGGCTGGAGAGGACATATCATCAAACTCAAGGACAGCTTCTGTTCCCCTGTCTTCGGATATTTGAATGGACCTCTCATACATTAGAAGATGAACTGTTAAACTCTTGATCTCCCAATGTACCTCATCACAGCCCTTGTCCATTATTTAAGAAAATAAAAACTTGCAACAGTAGTGAGGTAGTGTTAATGGGTTCTGAATGGACATTGAACCTACGAACACTACCTCAATACTTATTTAATTTGACTATTTTATATATATATATTTAATGTAATTCACAGTTTTCCTCTGTTATTATGTATTGCATTGTACTGCTGCTGCAAAGACAGCAAATTTCACGACATATGCAGGGATATTAAACCTGATTCTGGTTGTCTGTCTGCCTGCACTTTCATTATAATCATAACACTATATTCTTCATTCTGTTTTCTTTTTACTCCCTCGATGTCATTAAGTATGGAAATATCTGTCTGAGTGGCACATGAAGCAGAAGACTTACATTATGTGCGTAACAAAAAACCTGTACTATTTCCTAAGTCAGGGGTTCCCAATCTCTTTTGTACCATGAACCAATACCATTAAGCAAGGGGTCGGAGGACCGTAGGTTGGGAACCCCCATCCTAACTCAATATGCCATGCTAATGTACCATCCAATCCCATTCCAATTTCCAAATGACACGGAATGGTTCAGATGGTTATTTTTAATATCAGAGAATGGATGCAGTATACAACACGAAATTCTTATTCTTCACAGGCATCCATGAAGCAGGAAAAAATCCCTAAAGAATGAGTGACAGAAAACGTCAGAACCCCAAAGCCCCCCTCCCACACTCAAGCAGCAGCAAAAGCATTAACCCTCCCCCCGCTCACTGAAATGGCAGCCATCGTCATATGAGCCTATGCCTGAGCATCTCTGTTCCCCACTAATGCTTTCTGTGACCAAATACCCAAACAATTGTACCAATCATCCCAGATTCTATCTCTTACATAAAGACAAGGGGTACTTTATAGTCACCAGTTAGCCTGTGTGGATGTGAAAGGAAACCAAGGCTCGCAAGGAAAGGCCATGTGATCACAGGGAGAACGTGCAACATCCACACACAGTTCCAGAGTTCAGGAGTGAACCCATTGACAGAAACTATGAGGCAGCAACTCTACGAGCTGCACTACGGTTCCACCCAAATCCTTTGCTGGATGTATCAATAATGGGAAGCCACAGTAGATTGATTAATAAAGGGCAGCGAGCTTCTTATGACAACCATAAGACATAGGCGTAAAATTAGGCCATTCAGCCCATCAAGTCTGCTCCACTATTCCATCATGTCTGATCTCAGATCCCACTCAACCCCATATATCTGCCTTCGCGCCATATCCTTTGATGCCCTGACCAATCATGTACCAGTGACTGCTGGTCAATTCCCGCCGCTGCCTGTAAAGGGTTTGTACTTTCTCCCCGTGACTGCGTGGGTTTCCTCCGGGTGCCCCAGTTTCCTCCCACAGTCTAAAGATGTACCAGTTGGGAGGTTGTAAGTTGGTCATTGTAAATTGACCTGTGATTAGGTTAGGATTAAATCAGGGATTGCTGGGTGACAAGGCCCAAAGAGCCTTACGGGCCTTCTCCACGCAGTACCTCAATCAATTAATCAGTAAATCTATAAATTGATAAATAGACAGATAAATTTAAAAATTCATTAATTAATTTATTTAACCTGTGCCGTCTGGTTTTTGATGGCCCTGTCAAGGGGAAATGTCCCTTACTCTCCACCTTTTCTGTAGGGGGGTTAATTGAAAACTAACCAATATCACTCAGAGTTGAAGCACACAAGTTGACACCATATGACATGCTATCCACAACAGTGAGGTTCCAAAGTTCAGAAGGGTATGTTTTATTAAGAAACGTGCAATGATCAACCATCTTCTAGCATTAAAAATATCTACAAAATTAAAACAAGCGATATAACAAAATTAGCAGTCTTAACAGTAGCGATCTTAAACTGTAGCATTAGCGTCATAATAAGCAGTCAACAAAAAAAATCATCCCAGATCACACCTGGCTCCACCAAGACTAAACCGAAACTTAGACAAAGCGTGAATGCATAACTATACTCATTCGCTTCTACGCCCCAATCCATGTGACGAATTACCCATAATAAACGCACAACACTAAATACAATACAGAACACCAGAAAATAGGTATGTGGCTCCTACACTTTCTGTACCTCAGTCACATCCCCACCCCAGCCTCCTCCATTCTGAGGAAAACACATCCAGCCTATCCAGCCTCTGCTCATAACTGAAGCTCCCCATCCCACACGACAGCTCTTCAAGTTTTACAGTAAGAGTAGAGTATAATGCAAACATGTCTGGAAATTCAGCCCCAGTAAATCACATTGAAGACACTGCCCACCTCTGTCCCACCTCTGAAATTCAGTCCTAGGAACTGCCGTGCAGAATGGTATAGCAATGATGCTAAAAGAGTGGAAAAAGAGTGCAGGTGATTTACGAGGATGTCACAAGCACTCAGGATTCAAATTGAGATATGTTTATTTAATCCCATTTACATCAAAACATGTCATTAGCAGTAATAACCAACATATCCAAGGTGACACAGTAGCGTAGTAGTTAGCACAATGCTTTACAGTATTAGCACCCTGGGTTCAATTCCCACCACTGCCTGTAAGGAGTTTGCATGTTCGCCCCGTGACCGCATGGGTTTCCTCTGGGTGCTCCAGTTTCCTCCCACAGTCCAAAGACTTACTGGTTAGTAGATTAATTGGCCATTGTAAATTGTCCTGTGATTAGGCTGGGATTAAATCGGGGCGGCGTGTCTCGAAGGGCCGGAAGGGGCTGTTCTGCGCTGCATCTCAATAATAAATAAATAAACGTAAGGATGTGCTGGGGGCAGCCTGCAGGTGTCGCCACACATTCCAGAGACAACATGTCACAATATGCTCGGCAGAACAACACAGAATGCATCAACACAATAACGACAGCAACACGAGCCGCTTTAGTCTCTCCCATCCACCCACACACACACGCAGACAGGCTTCCAACTCCATGTCAGGCCTCCGGGACTCCAGTTTCCAGTCTGAAACTGAATAATGGAGAAAAGTTGATCAGATTGGGACGTTTTCACTGAAGTGCAGAAGAATAAGGGGTGATGTTATCTAAGAAATCAGGAAAGAGTAGATGGAGTGAATGTGTACATTTCTTAGGTTTAGTGATTCAAGAGGGTGGTGGGATGGAGATGCATCTCTACCAAAGGAGGTGTAAGGTGATTCTTCCCTCCACTAGCCTGCAGGTCACCCTTGGGCAAGGTGTAGCACCTGCTTAGACCCCCGCCCCTCACCAATCTGGGTCACGTGAAACCATTGGGAGATGGTGGTGGATGGTCGTATGAGCAGCTGGTACATATCACAATTCCTGGTTATGCGACCAGTGACGCCAGGCAGACAATCTCCGAAGAGTAATGATAATGGCTGGGGTCACCCATCTTGTAAAGACACTGCCCAGGGGAAGGCAATAGCAAGCCAGTTCTGTAGAAAAATTTGCCAAGAACAATCATGGAAAGACCATGAATCACCCACAACATATGATACAGCACATAATGATGGTGACGATGGTGGTGATTCAACAACTAGGGAAAATTAGCTTAAGTTGAGAGGGGTGAGAATTAATGAACCTGAGAGACAACGGTTTTACCCAGAGGGTGGTCAATATATGGAACAAGCTGCTAGGGGAAGTGGCTGAGGCAGGTTTGTTAATGACATTTAAAAGTTACTTGGATAAGTGTATGGATAGGAACGCTATATAGGGGTATGGAGCAAATGGGACTAACTTCGATGCAAATCTCAGTCAGCATGGATGAGTTGGGCCAAAGGGCCTGTTTTCATGGCATAATACTCTATGACTATGGTTCTTCTACTGAATAGTGCATTACTGAGCATCTAGGAGCATCACAAGGGACGTGAGGGGTAAGTTTTTTACTCAGAGTAGTGTATGCCCAGAACGCACTATCTGGTATGGTGGTGGAGGCAAATTCATTGGAGGCTTTTAAGAGATGTTTGGATGGACACATGGATATAAGGAAGATGGAGGGATATGGGCATGGAGTAGGTAGGAGGGATTAGTGTTTGGGTGTTTTTGAATTACTTTTTAGCTGGGTCAGCACAACATTGTGGGCCGAATGGCCCATTCCTGTGCTGTACTGTTCTATGTTCCATGCTCTGTATTTTTTCATGTCTTGGAATATGTCCCTTACAGGAGATGGAGGACTTTGCATGACTTGGCCGCTGTATTATTCAGGGATAAGGGTACAATGCATTGTACAGCACCTGCAAAACTGAATTTGAGAGTCAAGGGTACCATGCTACCACATTCAGCACGGAGCAGATGAATTTCAACCCTTGCTTCTCCATAGAAACCGGAATTACAATTCCTTTCACATTTAGGCTGACCCTGAAACTGCCGAGGGATCGATGCTGGGATACCTCTTAAACCACCATTAAGTATTCTGTGGTTTTAGCTCTGCTTCACTGCACCTGGCAATACCTACGCCTCGAAAGTGGTCTGCAAGCTTTTTAGTGTGCGGAACAAATGCTTGAGCGGTGTTAACCTCCAACAATGCGACCTGCAAAACAGCACAGGGATATTGGCAACAATCTTCAATTGAAAAAATATTCCTGTAGTTTTCACACTGCATTAAACATTTAACCTGTGCAGTGTCTGGAGATTTGTTTTGCCGAAACTGCAGCAGCCGCAACATTGCTGCTATAATGTAACGAGGAAGGAGAGGAATAGGTCTTCAGTGGTAGGTTCGTAGGTCCCAGTTTGGACGGGCAATGTGAAACAACAGATGCAGAAATAGACGATAGACCTCTTGTTACCACTGCATGAGAGGCACTTGATAGGAAAAAGACTTGATCAGTCTTTTTCCCAGAGTTGGGAAATCAAGAACTCGAGGGCACACATTTAAGGTGAGAGGAGAAATACTTAATAGTAACTTGAGAGGCAATCTTATTACACAGACAGTGGTACATACAGTAATGTACGAAAGGCACACACACACACACACACACACACACACACACACACACACACACACACACACACACACACACACACACACGCATATATATATATAGCCAGAGTGCCTAAGGCTTTTACACAATACTGTAGTAATTATATGTTTTGCACTGTACTTCTGCTGCAAAAAAAATCAAATTTTATGACATATATGAGTGATGATAAACCTGATACTGACCTGGGTCTCTATTGAGGACAGAGAGTGGGAGGGGCCAGGGGGAAGGGAATCATGGTTGGGGAAAGGGAAAGGGAGAGAGGAGGGAGCAGGAAGCATCTAAGAGACATTCTGAAATGATCAATAAAGCAATTGTTTTTGGAATCAAATGACCTTGCCCGGTGTCTCAGGGCTGGGTGTGCCTGCACCCACACCACTTCCCTACCCTAGTACTCCTTCTCTGCCACCTGCCCAACACTCCCCCTATGGCGCTTCCTCTTGCCATTCCCAACATCCTTCACTCTCCCCCAGATTTACAAACTCACTCTCTTCTCCACCGTGACAAATACAGTACTATGCAAAAGTCTTAGGCACTCTAGCTGTAGATATGTGCCAAGGACCTCTGCACAGGACTGTATACATAATGAATATCCAGATATACAGGATAAAGTATAAAAGCACAGATCATAGCAAATGAGATTGTGAGGTCAAGAGTTCAACTTATTGTACAAGAATTTTGATCAAGAGCCTGATAACAGCAGGATAGAAGCTATCCTTGAGCCTGATGGTACGTGCCCTAAGGCTTTTGTATCTTCTGCCCAGTGGGACAGGGAGAAGGGAGAATGTCTGGGGTGGGTGAGGTCTTTCATTACGGTGGCTAAAGACAGAATCCAGAGAGGCGAGGCTAGTTTCCGTGATGTGCTAAGCTGTGTCCACAACTCTCTGCAGTTTCTTACGGTCACAAGCAGAGTAGTTGCCATATCAGGCTATAATGCACCCAGATAAATTGTTTTCTATGATGCATCGATAAGAATCAGTAGGGTTTGATGGTGACATGCCAAATTTCTTTAGCCTGTCATGGAACTAAAGGCATTGGAACTCCAGGCTGTGACATCAGTTGAGTTGGACCAGGGCAGGCTGCTGGTGATTTTAACACATAGGAACTTGAGCTCTCAGTCTCAACACCATTGATGTAGACAATTGTATGTACACTGCCCCCTCCCCTTTCTGAAGTAAAATGACTAGCTCAAAACAAATGTTAAAAGGTGGTTGGACAAGTACATGGGTAGGAAAGTTTTAAATGATAATAGGATTAGTTTAGGGTGGCAGTATGGGAATACATCTCTACCAAAGGAGATGTAAGGTGCTCCCTCCCTCCACTAGCCTGTGGGACACCCTTGGGCACCCACTTAGCGCCCCCCCCACCCCTGCCGATTAGGTTCATGTGAAGCCATAGAATCAGGTGGTGGATGGTTGTATGAGTAGCTGGTGCATGTCACAAGTTCTGGTTATGCGACCACTGACGCCAGGCAGACAAGTTCTAAATTGCCAAGAACAATCATGGCCATGGAAAGACCATGATCGCCCACATCATATGATACGGCACGTAACAGAACGAATGATGGGATTAGTTTGGACGAGCATGTTGGTCAGCATGGATCAGATGGCCCAAAAAGTCAGAGATTGTGGATGTGACTTGATGACTCTAAATACTAATGAAAGTCAAGCATATCATAAAATGTTGAGCTAGTTTTCCATAGGCCAGACATTAACCCAGAAACGACTACTTGTCCAAACTAATATAAGCTATGGTTGTGTAAATAGTGAGTGCAAATTGGGCCAATATCTCAGCAGTGCAGTCTATCAGAGCAGTCAGCCTCACAGTGCTGACCACTTTTTCAATACTTATTCCCTGATTATGGAAATTGATTTATGGTTTTGGCTTCTTTTGGGTGAAAAACCTTCTTGGCCCGTTTCCTTCTAAACAACAAAGTCACAGTGGAGCATGGAGCTGCATATTAAAACAAAAAATACTGGAAATACTCAACAGGTCAGTCTGCATCTGTGAGAAGAGAAACAGGGTTAACATTTCAAATGCTCAAAGGTTCATTTATTATCAAAGTATGTATGCAGTGTATAACTCTGAGATTCTTCTCTCCAGACAGCCACAAAACAAAGAAAACCATGGACTTTGTTCAGATAAAACATCAATGCCCCACCCCCTACACACAAAAAGAGTCTTACAAATGGCCCCAAAATTAAATCACAATGGCAAAATTAACATAAAAGACCCAAAGATCAGCTGAGGATTTCACACGTTCTCCCTTTTTATTTTCAATTTCCAGTATCTGTATGTTGCTTTTAATATTCATAAAATAGCAGATGTTGGAAATCTGAAGCAAAAGCTGAGAATGCCTGAAATACTTTGCATGTCAGGGAGCATCTGTGGGAAGAGGAGCAGTGTCAATGACTGAGGTCAGCGGTTTTTCATCGGAACTGGAAATGTGATAGAGCAAGCTAGTTGTCTGAAACTGCTGAAGCAAACTGTTTCAAGGTGCCTGACTTATTTTGTGCTGGATAGTTCAGGTTCAATTGGATCCTTTCTTCCATTTTGCTTTTGCCTCTTTCTGTTTTTTTTTTACAGGAATTGCTTCCTTGACAAACTAGGCCTCTTTCTGGCGGGTTAGCAAAGTGAAGGTGCACCTTACACCCCCTTTTGTGGAGACCCATCGTAGATTGGGAGACCGCTTCGCTGAGCACCTATGCTGCATCCACCAGAAAAAGCAGCTCTCCCATTAGCCACTTATTCTCATTCCACTTCCCAATCCCATTCCGATATGTCCATCCATGGCCTCCTCCACTGTCGTGATGAGGCCACACTTAGGTTGGAGCAACAACACCTTATATTCCGTTTGGGTAGCCTCCAATCTGATGGCATGAATGCCGATTTTCAATCTTCCGGTAATGCCTCCCCCTCCCACTTCACCATTTCCCATCCCCTTTTCCCTCTCTCACCTTATCTCCTTGCCCACCCATTGCCTCCCTCTGGTGAACCTCCCCTTTTGTCTTCCTTCCATGGGCTCCTGCCTCTTTCACCAATCAACTTCCCAGCTCTTTACTTCATCCCTTCCCCTTCAGGTTTCACCTGTCACCCCACCTTTTAAATCTACTCCTCAGCTTTGTTTCTGCAGTCCTGCCAAAGGGTTTAGATTAGATTAGATTATGAGGACACGCAGTCCTCTTTTATTGTCATTTAGTAATGCATGCATTAAGAGATGATACAATATTCCTCCGGTGTGACATCACAGAAACACAAGACAGATCAAGACTGAAAAACTAACAAAACCACATAATTATAACATATAGTTACAACAGTGCAGCAATACCATAACTTGATGAAGAACAGTCCATGGCACAGAAAAAAAGTTCAAAGTCTCTTGAAAGTCCCACATCTCACACAGATGGGAGAAGGAAGAAAACTCTCCCTGCCATGCCCGACCACAGTCCGACTCTGAGCTGTCCGAAAACTTCGAGCCTCCGATCAGCCCTCCGACACCGAGTACCGAGCACCATCTCTATCCGAACGCTTCGACCTCAGCCTCGGTCGCCAGCAGCAGGCAAAGCCGGGGATTATGGGGCCTTCCCTCTGGAGATTCTCGATCGCACAGTAGCAGCGGCAGCGAACTAGGCATTTCAGAAATTTCTCCAGATGTTCCTCTGCTTCTCACGTCTGTCTTCATCAAATCAGAATTGTCCACGGCCCCTATTTAACAGATACAATATCATTTCACTGGAGAGCTGCGCCCGAAAGATCAACTGTACTCTTTTCCTCGATGCTACCTGCCCTGCTGAGTTCCTCCAGCGTTTTGTGTGTGTTACTCTTGACCATGTCTGCATGCTTTTATGCATTGAGTTGCTGCCACGTAATTGGCTGATTAGATATTTGTATTAACAAGCAAATGTACTAATACAGTGGCCGTAGTAAATATGTTATTTTCAAAAATAGATGTTCGGAAGGACCTCTCCTGTGCCTTGACCACATTTACTGCACCTTGGCAAGTTCAGGAAAATATTGGACAATACGTGTAAGATTAATTGACTCCAGCACCAGCCGGTTGTCGCTCACTGTGAACAGAATGAGGGAAGTCAATATTTACTATCCTTACCACTGATGCTTATATTAGACGAAGGACTTCACTGTAAATAAAGGCTAGAGGTTTATTGTATAATCACTTTAAATCTGACCCCTGCCGGAAAACACAATAACAGCGCCATACTTTGTCCAGTGTAAAGTCCTGGCAGCACGATCTCTCTCCTTCCCCTTTCAAGAGCGGTCCGCCCAGTTTTTTCTAAGCACCAGGACATAACGTCTTGAATTATCCACACCTAAGTTACAAGATGGTGCACCCGCAATGTAGTTGCAATCATATTACAAAATAAACAAGTATCTACTTTACAGTATACAAATAATATATACACATTTACATCCCCATTACTAAAGAACTAAAATATAACCATAAGACCATGAGATAGAGGAGCAGAAGTAGGCCATTCGGCCCATCGATTCTGCTCTACCATTCAATCATGGGCTGATCCACTTCATCCAGTCATCCCCACTCACCTGCTTTCACCCCATACCCTTTGATGCCCTGGCTAATCAAGAATCTATTTATCTCTGTCTTAAGTACACCCAATATTCCACCGTGTATGGCGGGAAAGGCACTATAAAGTCAACCTGAGCACATAAGCCATTATGAAAATACACGGGGGGTGGGGGGGAAGACATTGAAATGTATGCACTCTCAGCGCAATTGACAGTAGAATGACGAGGCAATGTTTGAATGTGTGTGTGTGTGTGTGTGTGTGTGTGTGTGTGTTGTAAATGCGCATGTATACAGAGTTCATTTTCCAAGGACTCTCCGTCACAACAGTCAAGCCCTTACAGCTTTGTTAGCAAAACTGGGCCTTCATGCTCCAAGGAAAATAAATCAAAGGAGTTCCTGGTGCAGCTCCTATAAATCTGTTGCACTGTCTCCAAGGCCTTGACGTCCTTCCTGAAGTGAGAATGGACATGTAGGGATGAATATGAGGACTGGGGTTGAAGTTCGCTCCAGAGGGTGGGATTGCACTGTGGGGTCAGATGGAAGGTGAAGAGTCAATGGTACTGGACAACAAAGAGTGTTGTTGCTTGAGCTCTGTACCTGTGCGTATGTATCCGTGAGTGTATGTGTGCTCATGTAAGGTTCTGTGCATTATTTTGTGTATGGGTGAAGTGTGTGTGTGTGTGTGTGTGTGTGTGTGTGTGTGTGTGTGCACGCGTGGCGGGGAGGGGTACCGTGATGCGTTTGGGTGTTTTGCCTTCAGTTGTGCACGGAGATACATGGTTGTGCCTGTCCACGGGGAAACATGAAACCTGTAGGAGCGGTTGTGGGTCTACATGTGCGTGGGTGTTTGCATTTGTCTGTGTGTCACAGAGCATGTGTAGGCAGGTGGGAGGTTGAGTTATCTGCTTGCCTGCGCATGCCTGTACTTGTTAGTGCATGTGGGCATGTGTGTTTGTGTGTGGGTGTGCGCTGGAGTCTATGAACAGGCCATCCATGCTGAGTCCCTGTCAATGATGTGAGCTCTATTGAAGTGACAGGGGTCAATACTGTGAGACCCGCGGCCACACACGTTGTATTCCAATACTTGATGTCACTGGAGCAGAACTTAATGAAATCACCGCAGGAGAAAACCAGACAAAACAGATGATTAGTGGATGAATGAGCATTCAGTGTACAGATATCTTCCTTTGGAGACTGAAGGTTGTACAGAAGCTCATTGTTTTTTCATGCTCTCAGTAGCCATTTTATTAGGTACAGGAGTGGTCGGTGGTGTGGTCTGCTGTTGCTGTAGCCCATCCACTTAAAGGTTCAACATGTTGTGCATTCAGAGATGCTCTTCTGCACGCCACAGTTGTAACATATGGTTATTTGAATTACCATCACCTTCCCGTCAGCTTGAACCAGTCTGGCCATTCTCCTCTGACACCTTTCATTAACAAGGCACTTTTGCCCACAGAACTGCTGCTCACTGGATTGTTTCCTTTTGGTTTTCATACCATTCTTTTTAAAGTGTTTCTTCTGTTGTGTGTGAAAATGCTAAGGGGATCAGCAGTTTCTGAGATACTCAAACCACCCCATCTGGCACCAATGATTAATCCGTAGCGTCACATAGGTCACATTGGTTCTCTATTTTAATGCTTGGTCTGAACAACGACTGAAACCTCTTGACCACGTCTACATGCTTTAGTGTATTGAGTTGCTGCCGCGTGATTGGCTGATTTGATATTTCCATTAACAAGCTGGTGTACGGGTGCAGCTAATAAAGTGGCCACTTTATAAAAGATAAAGTAGATTAATTTTAAAGAATACCGACATGTGATGAGAATGTCAGCATTTCTTACTCATCCCGAATTGCCCTCCAGTCAATCATGTTGGCAACTCTGAGGTCATCTTTAGATCAAAGAGGGTAAGGAGGGAACACTTTATTCCCTGAATTAAGAGTGCAAAGAGTAAAATCTTTACACTCTTTAGAGTGTAAACTCTGAAAACACTGGAGCAGGTCAGGCAAGAGTTAATGCTTCCAGTGGATGATTCCGGTTTTAAGGGACAGGCTATCTGTTGGAGGAACTCACTAGGAGGAACACAGCAGGGGGAGCAGGATTAATATCTACACCATAATGCAGGGCTTTGATTCAGAACACCCAGAATGTGTTTCCTCTCACCGATGCTGCTCAACTTTCTAATCCCTCCAGCTGATTGGCTGTTGCTGTGGACTCCAGTGCCTGCAGTCTCATGCCCTCTTTATCCTTCTGCTCATTATGCCACTGGTGTTTAGAGCAACACTGAAGATCCTCAGCTTTGGTTACCTTTATTATCAAAGTACATATATATCACCATATACAACCCTAAGGTTCACTTTCTTGCCGTGCACAATCCTGATTTGATGGAGATGGATGTGAGAGCACGGAGGAACATCTGGTGAAACTTCTGAAATGCCTGTTTCGCCGCTGCTGCTACTGTCTGATCCAGAATCTCCGGAGGGGAAGGCCCCGAGTCCTTGGCTTTGCTTGTTGCTCGGCGGCCGGGGCAGGGTTGAAGCACTTGGCAGAGGATGGTGCTCGGTGCTCAGTGTTGAAGGGGCTGGTCGGAGGCTCGAAGTTTTCGGACGGACTCAGAGTCAGCTGCGGTCGGGTGCTTCCAATGCATCGGCAAGTTTGCAATGCTTCCGTCTGCATGAGATGATGGGGCTATCGGGACTTGAGACTTTTTTTACTGTGCCCGTGGTATGTTCTTAATCAAATTAAGGTATTGCTTTGCACTGTTGTAGCTATATGTTGTAATTATGTGGTTTTGTTAGTTAGTCTTGGTTTGTCCTGTGTTTCTGTGATATCTTTCTGGAGGAACATTGTATCATTTTTTAATGCATGCATTTCTAAATGACAATAAACAAGGATTGAGCGTCCTCATAATTGAATCTAACATAATAAATCCGTAATAGAATGATAACTATAACAGAATCAATGACAGATCCCATCAACTTCCCTGCTCAACCTGTGAAGAGGGATTGGTGAGATGGAGAATTAAAGCAACAGTCAACCAAAAGTAGGGGTTCACTCCTGCAGGTTGCTCTGCAAAGCTGTCATCCAATCGGTGTTTGGTTTCTTTGGACGAAACAGTATCATGAGCGTTGACTGCAGTGCACTGTGATAGATACTAACTTTCCAGGACCCAAAAGGCTTATTGCTAACCACAGGTTTCTAGCACAGCAGCATGACCTTTCCAAAGGGTCAGGGTTTTTAGTGACAAAAGTAAACTTCTAACTTAGGGGTTCCCATGCTGGGGTCTAGGGACTCCTTGGTTAATGGTAGGAGTCCATGGTGTAAAAGAGGTTGCAAACCCCTTTTCTAACCAACTTCTTGTTGTAAGCAAGCGAGCAATGAGTTCTTGTAGGCCCATGTTTAATTGATGTAAAACAATGGCGTTATGTTTTGGCCTGACAACACTAAGTTATTTGCACCATGGTGACTGAGTTTAAGGAAGGTTGCAAACCAGACTGAATTTGCACAGGTATAGTTAATCAGTCTAATTTGGAATATTAATGCACTCAGAGAGTCCACCCTTACTGCATTAATTGTAGGTGTCTGAAAGCTCTGTACCCAGAAGCTTTTAGACCATTTGCGTGAATTACTTTGTCCCAGAAAAAGTATCTGAAAAACATACAGATAATGTCAACTAGTAGCAAAACAGTACAAAATATTAGAAAGCATTGGGGATTGTTAGGAATGACAATGAAAGAAGAACTAGAATTCATTCCTCAACCTTCGGTTTCTGCGACAGATGATTGGCTTGTCTGCAACTCATTGGTATGTTCTACTAGTTCCTAAGAATTGTACCTCTGTTCGGAAATCCTTTGTAGTTTATAGATCTTTTGTAATTTAGAAATCTTCTGAGTTTTAAATGTGTGTTCAGAACTAAAATTAAACATGTATCATTAAAAATAATATAAATTGGGTTTGAACTGTTTTGTTAGCTGGAAATATCTCTTCCTTGGTAGGGAGCAGGAACCCACCACTCAAGTAATGGGTACGGCAATTAGACCGTGGCAATTAGATTAGACAGGGAAGTAAGCTAGCCTTTGAAAAGTAAGTTGCTAACCTTTCTATAGTGAGGGTACCCATAGATATTTATATCGGATATAGCTTAAAGTCTTCTTTTGAGTTTCGGGCTTTGCGGACAGAAAACTCAATGCCATCACAGCACCAGAGGGAAAGATGAGCATGTTAGCGACTGCTTCAGCTGGAAAGATTGTACAGGAAAGGAAGATTTGAAAGCCTGATGTTGCATCTCTTGCTGTGGTATGAAAGTATGTTGTACAATTGGAAAGTGATCAGTCAGACAAAAGATCTGGTGGTTTCATTGTTCCAGTAAGACTTAGTTGTAAATTTCAGCACTATCTGCAGAAGATAGCACCAGTAAACAATGTTACCAAAGGTGATAATCTCAAGACAAGTCACAAAGCAATTCCTTTCACTTCTTTTACATCTCCTTTTTATTTCAGTTGTGGTTCGGCTACTGTTAGAGACTGTAATCTACATTCTGGCTGTCTGATTTTGGACCGATCTGGCGCTCTGCTGTCTCTGACAGTGTTCTACGAGGCTGCGAGTGATGTGTGTAGCAGGGAGGTCGGGAAGCCAGGAGACATGGTTGACTCCATCTCTCACCGAGGAAGACTGAAATCATCAAGATGAGTGTGGAGGGCGAGCGAGTGTTCAGCGCCGTTGACCCACCTCCCACTCGCTGCTGCAGGTGGAGGGTATCCGTGTGTGGCCGTCTCTTGCTCGTTGCTCCTGACGGAAGGTCCTTGCATTCGAGTGATCTCTCTCTCCCTCGATGCTGTTGGCGGATGGGGCAGAAGCAAGGTTTGATCGACGCAGATTGTAGATTTGGACTACAATCAGGTTTATGATGTGTTCCAGTTTCTAGGTCTACTTTTGGGTGATTTTTGAATCAGGGCAGCCTGCAGATAATAAACACTGAGCTGAATTCTACCGAAATATGCCTTTTGATTTTGTGTTTTATATTCTGCGTTTTCACTCTTTCTTTTGCACGTTGGGGGTAGGCGATTTGACGTTTGATAGTTTTCTTTGAATAGATTGGTTCCCCGGTTCCTTGTTTCGTGACTGTCACTGGGGAAGATGACTTTCAGGATTGTATACAGCATACATGCTTTGATGATAAATGCACTTTGAATCTTGAATCTATTTAATCACCTGAATTTAAATTCTCTAGCTGCCTTGGTGGGAGTTGATCAATGAGGCAGATCCCTGGCTGTTAGACCGATGACTTCGCCACTACACTATAGCCCGCATTTTATACTCCAGCCACATTGATCATCACGCATGTGCTGTGAACTTCACAGAACACAGCAGCCCCCCATGTTGCACAGAGGCACAGCCAGTAGAGCTGCTGCCTCACAATTCCAGTGACATGGGCTCGATTGCAACCTCCAATACAGTCTGTGTGGAATTTACATATTCTCCCTGTGACCGCGTGTGCTCCAGTTTCCTTCCATTTCACAAAGACATGAGGGCTGGCCGTTTAATTGACCACTGTAAGTTGTCCCTGGCACACAAGTGAGTGGTCGAGCCTGGGGAAATTGATGGGTTGTTGGGAGAATAACAGAAAGCAGTTTGCCAGTCCCGTTGAAGGGTCTTGTCTCGAAACTTCGACTGTTTATTCCCCTCTATTGATGGTGCCTGGCTTGCTGAGCTCCTCCAGTGTTTTTTTTGTGTTGCTCAAGATTTCCAGCATCTGCAGAATCCCTTGTGTCTGGAATGCAGAATTAAGTGTTGCAATTTAGATTATTAGATTATGAGGACACACAGTCCTCTTTTATTGTCATTTAGTAATGCATGCATTAAGAAATGATACAATATTCCTCCGGTGTAATATCACAGAAACACAGGACAGACCAAGATTGAAAGACTGAAACAAAACACACAATTATAACATACAGTTACAACAGTGCAAGCAATACCGTAACTTGACGAAGGACAGGCCATGAGCACGGTAAAAAAGTCCAAAGTCTCTCGAAAGTCCCATATCTCACGCAGACGGGAAAAGAAAGAAAACTCTCCCTGCCATACCCGACCACAGTCTGAATCTGAGTCGTCCGAAAATTTCGAGCTCCAACCAGCCCTCCGACACCGAGCACCGAACAGCATCTCTGCCAAACGCTTCGACCCCAGTCCCAGCCGCCAGCAGCAGGCAAAGCTGAGGATTTTGGGGCCATCCCTCCGGAGATTCTCGATCGCACAGTAGCAGCGGCAGCGAAGCAGGCATTTCAGAAGTTTCTCCAGATGTTCCTCTGTGCTTCTCACGGCTGTCTCCATCAAATCAGAATTGTGCCCGGCCCCTATTTAACAAATACGATATCATTTCAGCGGAGAGGCTACGTGCGCTGCGTTGTGCTGCCATCTTCTCCTTCCGCCTCTTACACAGAATGTGCAGCGCAGGCAGACCAGGTCATAATGAGGTAACTTGTTAGGTCAAGAATCCACCTGATCACACCAGGGGATCATTCTATGTTTTTTAAGTGGATTCCAGTGGTCAGCAGAGACTTGGTGTGCCAAGTGGTCCCATTTCATTCTGTACAACTCCAAGAACACAAAGGAACACACCTCCTTGTAGGGCAGTCTGCTACAGTAGGCAAGAGTGGGTTCAGCTGGGGTAAAGGAGCAGATTGCACTCCCAATTCAAATGAAAAGGGGTGTGGAGGGTCAGGTGCAGGTCGATGAGACCAGGCAGGTTAAGAGTTCAACATAGACTAGATGGGCAAAAGGACCTGTTTCTGTGCTGTAGGGTTCTACGGCTATATAAAGTCACCTTTATTGTCTTGAAGTTGCTGCTGTTAATGTCCCATACTCCTAGTCATTGTAGTTTGACTCAAAGGAGCCACTGATTTATTTTATTATTACTGAGATTGCTGAGAAATAAGCCATTTGGCCTACCCTGTTCATGCTGGCTTTTATGCTCCACTCATTTTCCTCATTTAAATGAGTGGATAATCATCTCTTCTCCTCTCCCTTGTAAATTTATCGAGCAACTGCATGGATAGATCTATAAAAGTATGTGCAAGCTCTGCATTCTCATCTCTCTTGGGCAAAGAGGCTTACTTTGAATTCCTGACCGTCTTGTACTGATTTGTCCATTTGTGCTTTTCCGTCATGATGTATAAACTCGAGATTCTGCAGATGCTGGAAATTGAAAGCATCACATACAACATGTTGGAGGAACTCAGCAGGTCAGTCAGCATTTATGGAGAGGAATAAATGGTTGACACTTCTGGTAAAGAGTGTTGGCCCAAAAATAGTTCTTCCCTTCCATAGATGCTGTCTGACATGCTCGATTCCTCCAGCATTTTGCATGTTGCTATGGGGATGCTTTTTCTGTAACCACTTTTTTTTCTGTAAGCCTTTCTTCCAGTTAAAAATCTCCATTAGGTCACCCTGCAGTCGCCTTTTCTCAGCATTAATTGGATGCACAATTCTGAAGAGATAGAGAGAGATGGAGAGAGAGAAAGAGAGAGAGAGAGGGGGAAAGAGAGAGAAAGAGAGAGAGAAGGGGAGAAAGAGGGAGAGGAAGAGAGAGATGTGATGGGAAGAGTGAGGGAGAAGAGGGAGAGAGATGAAGAGAGAAAGAAATGAGATGGGAAGAGTAAGGTAGAAAGAGGGAAAGAGGAAGAGGAATGAGGTGGAAGAGGAAGAGAGAAGGGGAGAGGGAAAGGGAGATAGAGAGAGGTGGGGGGGGAGAGAGAGAGAGAGAGATCACCAATTCTGTTAGGGGGAAGAGGAAGAGAAATGAGGTGGAAGAGGAAGAGAGGGGGGAGAGGGAAAGGGAGATAGAGAGAGGTGGGGGAGGGGGAAGAGAGAGTAGGAGAGAGGGAGCAAAGGAAAGAGAGAGAGAGGGTGGGGGAGAGGGAGAGAGGGAGAGAGGGAGAGAGATATCACCAATTCTGTTGCTAGGGATCAGTAACAAGGACAGCTTAACCATCACTGGAAAATATTCCGACCTACGTTCGTGACACTTCTCACGCTCTTAAACTTTTCGATGATTTTAAGTTCCCTGGCCCCCACCGCTTTATTTTCACCATGGATGTCCAGTCCCTATATACTTCCATCCCCCATCAGGAAGGTTTCAAAGCTCTACGCTTCTTTTTGGATTCCAGACCTAATCAGTTCCCCTCTACCACCACTCTGCTCCGTCTAGCGGAATTAGTCTTTACTCTTAATAATTTCTCCTTTGGCTCCTCCCACTTCCTCCAAACTAAAGGTGTAGCTATGGGCACCCGTATGGGTCCTAGCTATGCCTGCCTTTTTGTTGGGTTTGTGGAACAATCTATGTTCCGTGCCTATTCTGGTATCTGTCCCCCACTTTTCCTTCGCTACATCGACGACTGCATTGGCGCTGCTTCCTGCACACATGCAGAACTCGTTGACTTTACTAACTTTGCCTCCAACTTTCACCCTGCCCTCAAGTTTACCTGGTCCATTTCCGACACCTCCCTCCCCTTTCTAGATCTTTCTGTCTCTGTCTCTGGAGACAGCTTATCCACTGATGTCTACTATAAGCCTATTGACTCTCACAGCTATCTGGACTATTCCTCTTCTCACCCTGTCTCTTGCAAAAACGCCATCCCCTTCTCGCAATTCCTCCGTCTCCACTGCATCTGCTCTCAGGATGAGGCTTTTCATTCTCGGATGAGGGAGATGTCTTCCTTTTTTAAAGAAAGGGGCTTCCCTTCCTCCACTATCAACTCTGCTCTTAAACGCATCTCCCCCATTTCACGTACATCTGCTCTCACTCCATCCTCCCGCCACCCCACTAGGAATAGGGTTCCCCTGGTCCTCACCTACCACCCCACCAGCCTCCGGGTCCAACATATTATTCTCCGTAACTTCCGCCACCTCCAACGGGATCCCACCACTAAGCACATCTTTCCCTCCCCCCCCCCTGCATTCCGCAGGGATCGCTCCCTACGCCACTCCCTTGTCCATTCGTCCCCCCCATCCCTCCCCACTGATCTCCCTCCTGGCACTTATCAGTGTAAGCGGAACAAGTGCTACACATGCCCTTACACTTCCTCCCTTACCACCATTCAGGGCCCCAAACAGTCCTTCCAGGTGAGGCAACACTTCACCTGTGAGTCGACTGGGGTGATATACTGCGTCCGGTGCTCCCGATGTGGCCTTTTATATATTGGCGAGACCCGACACAGACTGGGAGACCGCTTTGCTGAACATCTACGCTCTGTCCGCCAGAGAAAGCAGGATCTCCCAGTGGCCACACATTTTAATTCCACATCCCATTCCCATTCTGACATGTCTATCCACGGCCTCCTCTACTGTAAAGATGAAGCCACACTCAAGTTGGAGGAACAACACCTTATATTCCGTCTGGGTAGCCTCCAACCTGATGGCATGAACATTGACTTCTCTAACTTCCGCTAGGCCCCACCTCCCCCTCGTACCCCATCTGTTACTTATTTTTATGCACACAATCTTTCTCTCACTCTCCTTTTTCTCCCTCTGTCCCTCTGAATATACCTCTTGCCCGTCCTCTGGGTCCCCCCCTCCTTGTCTTTCTTCCCGGACCTCCTGTCCCATGATTCTCTCGTATCCATTTTGCCTATCACCTGTCCAGCTCTTGGCTCTATCCCTCCCCCTCCTGTCTTCTCCTATCATTTTGGATCTCCCCCTCCCCCTCCAACTTTCAAATCCCTTACTCACTCTTCCTTCAGTTAGTCCTGACGAAGGGTCTCGGCCTGAAACGTCGACTGCACCTCTTCCTACGGATGCTGCCTGGCCTGCTGCGGTCACCAGCAACTTTGATGTGTGTTGCTTGAATTTCCAGCATCTGCAGAATTCCTGTTGTTTACTGGAAAATATTGATGAGTACCTCACTATTCATTCCACCTCTGCTGTAAGCAGAAATATTCAACAGTAAACCATGGCAGCAGTGTTATCTTAATTAAAAGATAAGATTGTGCCAAGTGATGCTCTTATCTATACAGGCACAAAGGAATGCCTTCATCTGCATAAAACATCTGTAGTGTGGAAATTCGCAGGTGCTACTTTCAGTGATAATATTTTCACCATAGTGCTTTCTTTTCCTGTAATAGCACACTTGGTTGAAATAGAAAGTGTGTGAAGTAATTAGATTACTTCACTCCCCAGACTGCAGAGTTTGTTTGGTTAGGAACCAGCTTTCCACAAGTATCCACTAAAGACTACTGAGCAATTTCTTCAGTCAAGCCTACCCCCATTTACATTTTATCACATATTTTACCCAATCTGGCCAGTTTGCCAGTTTATTTGCCTTGAAGTCAAGCTGTCCAATTTCACTCACAGTAAGGCGAGAATTCTTGTTGTCCTGGATGCCAAATTTTGCATGAGATAGAACATAGTACATAGAAATTTACAGCACATCAGAGGCCATTGGGCCCATAATGTTGTGCCGACCATGTAACCTACTCTAGAGGCTGCCTAGAATTTCCCGAGCGCATAGCCCTCAATTTTTCTAAGCTCCATGCACCTATCTCAGAGGCTCTTAAAAGACCCTATTGTATCCGCTTCCACCACCTCAGCCAGCAGTGCATTTCACGCACCCACCACTCTCTGTGTAAAAAAACTTACCCTGATGTCCCCTCAGTACCTATTTCCAAACACCTTAGAATTATGCCCCCTTGTGTTAGCCCTGGGAAAAAGCCTCTGGCTATCCACACGATCAATGCCCCTTATCATCTTATACACCTCCATCAGGTCACCTCTCATCCTCCGTTGCTCCAAGGAGAAAAGGCCAAGTACACTCAACCTATTTTCATAAGGTACGCCCTCCAATCCAGGCAACATCCTTGTAAATCTCCTCTGTACTCTCTCTATAGTATCCACATCCGTCCTGTAATGAGGTGACCAGAGATGTTACCTATTATTAATTAATCAGGTCCAATAAAGTATTCTAATTCATCCTCAGATATGTGATCCAGAATCTCCGGAGGAGAAGGCCCCGAGTCCTCGGCTTTGCCTGTTGCTCGGCGACCGGGGCGGGGCTGAAGCGCTCGGCAGAGATGGTGCTCGGTGCTCAGTGTCGGAGGGCTGGTCGGAGGCTGGAAGTTTTCAGACGGACTCAGAGTCGGCTGTGGTCGGGTGCTTCCAATGCATCGGCAGTTGTCGGCGCCTGGAGGTTTATGGCAGGGAGAGTTTCTCCCTTTTGCCACCTGCTATCGGGACTACTGGGAGTCGATAGGAACTTTGAGACTCTTTTTTTACCGTGCCCATGGTCTGCTCTTTATCAAATTATGGTATGGCTTTGCCCTGCTGTAACTATATGTTATAACTATGTGGTCTTGGCAGTGTTAGTCTTTGGTTGTCCTGTTTTTTTTGTGTGATATCACTCGGGAGGAACATTGTATCATTTCTTCATGCATGACAATAAACGAGGACTGCGTGTCCTCATAATCTAAAAGATGCAGGCATTTCCCCCTTCCCTCTCAGTCCGGAAGAAAGGTTTCGGCCTGAAATGTCAACTATTTATTCTTTCTCACAGATGTTGCCTGACCCGCTGAGATCTTCCATCATTTTGTGTTTGTTGCTTTGGATTTCCAGCAATGCCAGATTTTCTCCTGATTGTTAATAAAACATCATTCATATTTTATTTCTCAAATTCCTCAATAATACAGAAAGCCATTCTACCCGTCGAGTCTATGCCAGCCCTCAAAGCATTAGTCGCATTCCTCATTTCTCTCCCAACAACATGTTCTCTTTCACATTCCCACTGAAATCTCCGGCTGCTCTGGGGGAAATTACACAGACCAATTGACCAACGTCTTTGTGATGTAGGAGGAAAGTGCAACCACTCAGAGGAGACTCACGTCGCTCAGGGGGAACGTGCAGACTCCACATTGATAGCATCGGTGGGGTCAGGATCAAACTGGTGTTCCCAGAGCTCCGAGAAGAGTATTCATCAGTATTTCAAAGAACAGAAACAAATAGGAGCTGTGGCACAGCTGGTAGAGCTGTGGCTTCTCAGCTCCAGTGACTGGGTTCAACTCTGATCTCAGTTTTAGATGACATGCTGAATGCAAACTTCTAAGACAGTAGAGGTGAGCTGTGCCTTCTGTGTGATGTCATTTACATACTGGTCTTGAATTTTAATGTGAATTTATTTAAATTTTACATCCATCCCACAACATGAGGGAGTAAAAATATTTGCATTATGACTGTCACAATGTGTAGACATGTGAATTTATAAGTCTAATGACTTGTGGGAAGAAGCTGTCCCATAGACTGTTGGACCTGGCTTCAATGCTGCAGAATCATTTGCCATACAGAAGCAGCTGAAACAGTTTATGGTTCGGGTGACTGGTGTCCCCGGAGTTCTCCCAGGCCTTCTTTATGTACCTGCTGCTGTAAGTGTCCTTAATGGAGGGAAGTTCACGTCCACAGATGCACTGGGCTGTCCGTACCACTCTCTGCAGTGCCCAGTGATCATGGTTGGTGCAGTTCCTGCACTAGGCGATGTTACAGCCAGTCAAGGTCCTCTCAGTGGTGCTCCTGCAGAAGGTCTTGAGGATTTGGGGGCCCATGCTGAACTCCTTCAGTTGCCTGAGGTGGAAGAGATGCTGTTGTGCTTTTTGTTTGCCAAACAGCTAGTGTGTTTACAGACCAGGTGAGATCTTCAATGATGTGTATACTGAGGAACTTGACACTACTCACCCTCTCAACTACAGACCCATTGATGTTGATCGGGGCGAGCCTGTCGTCGTTCCTCCTGTAATCCACAGTCAGGTCATTTGTTTTTGGACACTGAGGGAGAGGTTGTTATCCTGGCACCACTGTGTCAGGGTGTTAACCTCTCCTCTGTGGGCTGTCTCATCACCGCTAGAATTAAGTCCGATCAATGTCGTGTCATTGTGAATTTGATCAGCAGATTGGAGCTGTGTGATATGATTATGCCAAGGAATTCTAAGATACCAACGCTCTCCACCTCCGATCCCTAAATTGGAAAAGTGTTAAATGAATCAGAATCAGGTTTATGAAATTTGTGGTTTTTGGCAACAGTGCAGTACAAGAGATATGAATTACTATAACCTACAATAAATAAATAGTGCAAAAGTGATACAGTGAGGTAGGTTCATGGGGTCATGGACCATTCAGAAATTTGATGGTGGAGGCATTAGGGCCAAACACTGACATCAACTACCACTCCTGCTCATGGGACAGGCTGGGTTTGAGTATAGAGGAAAGGCAAGGTCTTGAGGCAGAAATGACAGGTGAATCTCTGCTTGATCTTATCCTGATGCTTGGTTTCAGAATCATAAAGTCACACAGCATTGAAACAGGCCCTTCAGCATACCAGCCACACCAACCTTTAAATACCATCTAATCCAATTTACCAACATTTGGTGCATCGCCTTCTATTCCTTGCATGCTTGTATAGATACTTAATAAATATTGTAAAAGCCTCCACCTTCACCACCTTTTCAGACAGTGTATTCAATACTGAAGTCACCCTCTGGGTGAAATAGAATCCTCAGAACCTCTCTATCAACTTAAGCCTATATCCTCTAATTGGAAACATCTCAGGTATAGAGAAAAGATTCCCACTCTCCACCCTATCTATGCCCTTCATAATTTATTCTCTGCCAGGGTCCCTTCTTAGCCTTCTCGGCTTAAAATGAACCAAGACTATTCAGTGTCTCCTCATTTTTGTAATATCATGTGCCAATGAAATGCTCCATCCCATCTTCTTAGTGCTTGGTGCGGTAGATACAAGTACTGTTGCTCCTAAGGTGCAACACCAATGTCCACAGACCAGCAGCAGTTACTGGACTGCTTTATGTGATCTGTGCTCTCTTCTATTCTCCTGGATTATGCAGATAAAGTCCAACTTGAGTTGTTGCCATACACACAAGTACTATACAGGTATCCATAGCTACAGGAAGAAAAATACTTACAACAGCGCCAGAGGCACAGAGCAGCATTCACAGGGAAAACATACAGCAAATTAAACATAAATTATACATAATTTTTACAAGAAAACACAATTAGTACAATAAAAATAAAGTCCATTTTAGTGCAAAGCGGTCGTAATTTCACTAAAGTGTAGTGATTAGGGTTTTTCAAATGGTTGAAGGGAAGTAACACACACAAAATGCTGGAGGAACTCAGCAGGTTAGGCTGTGTCTATGGAAATGAATAAACAGTCAATGTTTCAGGCCAAGATTCTTCTTCAAGATGTAGCTGAAGGAAAGTAACTGTTCTTGAACCTGGCAGTGTGGTCCGTGAGATATCAAACTTCCTGATTTATGGTGGCAGGGAGAAGATGGCATGGGCTGAATGGTGGGTTTCTTTGATGCTGACTTTCACTTCCTGAGGCAGCACCTCTGTAGATACTGCCACTGGGGAGGGGGGATATGCCCAGGATGTATTGGCCCTTGCTCACTGTAGTCTCTTATATTCCTATGCATTCAATTAGGGCTAGTGGAGCCCTTCAGTTATCTGACCAGCAATCTAGAACCAATCTCACCATGACAACTGTGGAATTTAAATTTAACTAAGAGGCATCCGTTAGTCTCGTGAGACCATGGATTTGCGCCTTGGAAGGTTTCCAAGGCATAGGCCTGGGCAAGGTTGTATGGAAGACCAGCAGTTCCAATCTGAAATTAATAATATTAATGATCGCAAAACTATTAGTTTGTCATTGAGCACATCTACTTGAGATGTATCACAGGAAAGAAGCATCCATCATCAGGGACCCCCACCACCCAAGGACATGCTCTCTGGCTATCTACTGCCATCAGGAAGAAGGTATAAGAGGTTCAGGACTCGCACCACCAGGATCAGGAACAGTTACTATCACTCATCCATCAGGCTCTTGAACCAAAGGGGATAACTTCACTCAACTTCACTTGCCCCATTATTGAAATGTTCCCACAACTAATGGACTCACTTTCAAGGATTCTTCATCTCATGTTCCCTATGTTTATTGCTTATTTATTTAGTTGGGCGGTCATTCAGTTATTACTCTATAGATTTGTTGAGTATACCAACAAGAAATTAAACCTCAGGGCTGTATGTGGTGACATATAGGTACTTTGATAATAAATTAACTTTGAAATTTGCAATTTGAAAAAATAAATGCCATTAAGTTCATTAATGTCTTTCAGGGTAGGGAATCTGTTATTTTAACCCAGTCTGGTTAAACTGTGATTCGTGACCCCACTCCTAGAAATTGACACAAAACAACAAGCCTGGCAAGATAGTTAGTTATCACTGTGACCTTCTCAGGGGTATAAGCCATGGGCAATAAAAGCCAACCTTGCGAAAATCCTGGATAATGAATAAAATCAATTTTTAAAAAATATGAACAGTTATCTGCTGGATCCAGCCTCTGCTGGCTTTGAGAGTTACAATTTGGTCAGTTTTCATGTTTGAAGTAGAGGAGCAAGCATCTTTACAGCATCATATCCAAGCAAGTTCTTGACAGCATCGAAGACCATTAAGACCTACTCTCCCAAAATACTTCTCTACTTTCCCACCCTCGCCCTCCAGATTCCACCACTCATTGATGCTAGGGATAATTCACAGTGGCCAATTAACCCACAGAAGAGATGTAATAAAGAGGCCACTATGTCTACATACAAAGTGTAGTACAGCAATTCACCTAGGCTTTTCAGGTGTTACCACTCAAACTCATAACCTCCACTATTGCAAAGAATCAGAATCAGAATCATATTTGGTTTCACACACATAAAACACAGAACATAGAACAGTCCAGCACAGTACAGGCTCTTCAGCTCACAATGTTGAACCGACTATTTAAAATTGCCCAAGATGAATCTTACACATCACTCCTACATAGCCCTCCATTTTCCTCTCATCCGTGTGCCCATCTAAGTCTCTTTAGTGTCCCTAATGCATCTGCCTTTATAACCACCTCATCAGTGCGTTCCATTTCACAGTACTGTGCAGACATCTTAGGCACATACATATAGCTGGGATGCCCAAGACTTTTGCTCTGTATTGTTGTGATTTTATGCATTGCATTGTACTTTTGCCACACAAAGAAACACATTTCATGACATATGTGAGTAATGATAGACCTGATTCTGATATGGGTCTCTATTGTGGACCGAAGGTGGGAAGGGTGCAGGGAGAAGGGAACCATGGTTGGGAAAAGGCAAAGAAAGAGGGAAGGGAGCAGAAAGTACCAGTGGGACATTCTGTAATGATCAATAAACCAATTGCTTGGAATCAAATTACCTTGCCCAGTGTCTCAGGGTGGGGTGTGTCAGCACAGATGCCTGGCAGCCCTGGCACTCCTTCTTTGCCACCTGTCCCACACCCCTCCTTCAGTGCTCCACCTTCGCCATTCCCACTACCTTTTGCTCCCACCAGATTTGCAAACCTGCTCTCTGTTCCACATTGACAAAGACAGGGCTGTGCAAAGATCTTAGGTGTCCTAGCTGTATAAGTGTGCCCAAGGCCATTGCACAATGCTGCACTTATCACTGTCTGTGTTAAAAACCTACCTCTGACATCATCTCTATACTTACCTTCAAACACTTTAAAAATAAGTCCTCTCTAAAAGTATGCCCTCTTGTGTTGTGATATATGACCTGACATTTGTTGCTTCATAGCAGACGTATACTGCAAAGGCATAAAAGTACTATAAAATACAAAACAAATTCATGGATTCATAGGCTGTTCAGAAATCTGACGGCAGAAGGGAGGAAGCTTTTTCTGAGTCATTGAGTGCGGGTCTTCAGGCTCCTCTACCTCCTCCTTGATGATAGTAACAAGAAGAGGTCATATCCCAGATCCTTACTGAGGGGTGTCACCTTCCTGAAACAAGGCCTCTTGACGACGTACTTGATGGTGGGGAGATTCACGTCCAGAATTGTCCTGGCTGAGTCTACAAGTGATCCCATGCACTGGAGTCTCCATACCAGATGATGATGCAACCATTTGGAATGGTCTCCGCCAACGTCAATCACATCAGGCCAATGGAAGCATCCTTTTCACCCTCCCCAATGTCCAGTGTCTTCCACTGTCTTGACTTGAAAATGTATTAACCCTTTGTTACCAGGTTTAAATCCTGGAGCTTCCTATCCAGCAACACATTTGCCAGATTCAACATCAAAAGTCAAAGTCAAAGTAAACTTTGTTATCAAAGTACATATACTGTATGTCACCATGTATAACCCTGAGATTCATTTTCCTGCAGGCATACTCAGTAAATCTATAGAATAGTAACTGTAAACAGGATCAATGAAAGATCAACCAGAGTGCAGAATACAACAAACTATGCAAAGGCAAATATAAATAGATAGCAATAAATAATGAGAACCAGAGATAAATAGATAGAGTCTTTAAAGTTGGTTGTAGGAACATTTCAATGATGGGGAAAGTGAGTGTCGTTATCCCCCTTTATTCAAGAGCCTGATAACTATTTTTGAAGGTGATGCTATAAGTCCTGAGGCTCTTGTACCTTCTACCCGACGGCAGCAGTAAGGAGAGAGAATGACCTAGCTGGTGAAGATTTCTGATGATAGATGCTGCTTTCCTATGTCAGTGTTCCATTCAATGTGCTGAATGGTTGGGAGGGTTTAACCCGTGATGTACTGGGCCAAATCCACTACCTTTTGTAGGATTTTCTGTTCAAAGGCATTGGTTGTTTCTATATCAGACCATGTTGCAGCCAGCTAATATACTCTCCGCTACACATCTATGGAAGTTTGTCAAAGCTTTAGATATCATACTGAATCTCCGCAGATACCTAAGGAAGTAGAGGCGCTGTGTTCCTTTCTTAGTAGTTGCAGAAATTTAAAGTTGCTAACCCTCTCCACCTCCGATTCTCCGATGAGGACTGGCTCATAGATCTTTAGTTTCCTTCTCCTGAAGTGCATAATCAGTTTCTTGGTCCTGCTGACATTGAGTGAAAGTTTGTTGTTATGACACCACACATTTAAGGAGACAGTTCACCATCACCAAATGGTCGACTGTCCATTTCCCTCCAGAGATGCTATCTGACTCACTAAGTCCCTCCAGGACTTTGTGTACTACTCCAGATTCCAGCATCTGTGATCTTTTGGGTCACCACCACTTTCTCGTAGGAGTAGTCAATGTGTGCTGGCCTTCCAGTGAAGAAAACACTGCCGAATACTTTGTTTTCCAACCTATTTCTGTGCACCTGCTGCTCCAGAATTTTAATCTAAATCCCCTGTCACGCTTTCCGCAGGGACAGCCACATCAGAGATCAGAATACATTTCACACACAAACAAGTCCTCCTTTTCATGATGGAAGTGGGTATTTCAAAAGGAATATTCAAGAGGCTTTCCACATTGAGCAGTTCCACTGTGAGTTTCCTAAGGATAGGAGAAATAAGCTTTGACAAATAAGAAATTGTTTTTCTTTGTGAGATCCCTTCCCTTCAATCACAGCAGGTTTCTTTCTTCTTCACTTGGTGGTATTGACAGCTTGAAGAATATTTGACTTCCGACTCGGATTCCGGTAGGTGCAATCCTGCTCTGCTGCCCACTAGCACTGGGAAATTAGCGACAGAGCAAGTAGAGCTGAAACCTCAACACTCTAGCCTATTAAGTCTGCGTCAATCATCAACTACTTGCATAACACTGATCCTGCACAGTCCCACTTTAGTCTTTCCAACATTCCCATCAGCTTTCCTCGAGTTCTCTGTCTCACGCTACGGGCAATTAACTGTGGCCAATTAGCCTACCAATCTGCACTCCTTGGAAACTAGAACACCTAGGGGAAGCCCACACAGTCAAAGTTCAAAGTACATTTATTATCAAAGTTGTATACATTAGACAACCTTGAGATTTGTCTCCCTGCAGGCAGCCACAAAGCAAAGAAAACCAAAAGAACCTATAGAGACAAGGTCATCAAACACCCGATGTACAGAGAGAAAAAAATAAATCGTGCACACAAGAAAAGTAAGCAAGTAGCACTCAGAACAAGAGTGAGTCCACAGACACGAAGCCTGGAGCAGCCAAAGCAGGGCACAGCCTCAGCGTCAGTTCACTGCAGAGCTGAATAAATCAGGAGGAGAAGAAGATGGTGGCACGACGGCAGCGCACGCGACCTCTCCGGTGGTGAATATCTGTTATCTGTCAAGTAGGGGACCGTGCACAGTTCTGATTTTGATGGAGACAGACGTGAGGGTACAGAAGAACATCTGGAGAAACTTCTGAAATGCCCGTTTCGCTGCTGCTGCTACTGTGTGGTAACCGGAATCTCTGGAGCAGAAGGCCCTGAAATCCTCGGCTTTGCTTGTTTCAGCGGCCGGGGCGAGGTCGAAGGCGCTCGGCAGAGGATGGCGCTCGGGAGGCTGTATCGGAGGGGCTGGTCGGAGGCTCGAAGTTTTCAGATGGATGGCTCAGTGTCGGCTGTGGTCAGCTGCTTCCAAAGCATCGGCAAGTTGGCAGTGCCTGGAGGCTTATGGCAGGGAGTTTCTCCCTTTTGCTGCCTGCTATCGGGAACTCGGGAGTTGATCGACTCGGGGACTTTTGAGACTTTTTTTTACTGTGCCCATGGTTTGTTCTTCATCAAATTATGGTATTGCTTTGCACTGCTGTAACTGTATGTTATAATTATGTGATTCTGTCAGTGCTGGTCTTTGTTTTGTCTTGTTTTCTGTGATATCACTCCGGAGAAACATTGTATCATTTCTTAATGCATGTATGCATTTCTAAATGACAATAGAAGAGGACTGAGTGTCCTCATAATCTAAATGCAGTGGCGCCTTCGGACATGAAGCAGTCATGGAGAATATGCAAATTCCACGTGCAGTCAGAACAGGAGGTCAGGATTGAACCAACAGCACTGGAGCTGGGGCTCCAGGCTATAGGCCAGAGCTGGGGAGTCCAGACTACTGCAGTTTACACTGGTGGGTAGATGGAATGAGCTGCAGGAGAGTTTACAAACCAATTCATCATCATTAATTGTCAAGAGATAAAGATGCTCTGAGTCCCTGTAAGGTATTGTAGAAAGACAAGCTTTCCTATCTTTCTCCCGGAACCACCCATTATATCAGTCTGCTCCAAAAGTACCGTAGAAGTTCTTCACCCAAAGGAGTGCAGTGCTTCAAGAAGGCAGCTCACCACCAACTTCTCATGGGAAATTGAGCTTCTGGAGAAATGCTACTTTAAACCCAGCTCTCTCAACCAAACGGACATTACTTAGTAAACTGATCCACTGCTTAACGTTGAAAAATGTACATAACTTCACTGAAGTGAGTGCGAGTGCAAGAGACGGCTGCCTGCGCCTTTTATTTTCATTGTATTAAAAGTTACCCTCTAACCCTCTGGCCTACTTTCACACTTTCCAAAGTTATCCTTTAGTCATGAGACTCTCTACTGTGACCTTGACGCAGTAGCAGGGGACGGTAGCATTTTGACACTTCATTTGTCTGATCCTACCAGTAGGACCCTGTCCTGCCAACCGAACAACAACGTGTCATGGGTGATGGATGCTGTGGCTGAGGTGAATGCTCTCCCCTCTGAAAAGGGAGCCAGGAAAGGCAAGCTAAAGATCTGAGAAGGAACAGAAAAGGCAAAAGGGCAAAAAAAAAATATATGAAGTACTTAGACCCTTTCTCTGATGTTGTGATCACATCTCAACCTAATTGGGCATACCAATGGGAACAGTATTTCTTTGTATCTCAAAGAAAGATTAAGATATTTCTGCAGCAAAATATTAAGATATCTCAAAGAACTTTACAGCCAATGAAATGCATTCTGTTGAAATATAGGTTGTTTCCACTGGTGAGTGAAACTTGAACCAGGGGGACATAGCCTCAAGATTTGGGAGAATAGATTTAGGATGAAGATAAGGAGAAACTGTTCATCCCCGAAAGTAGTGAATCTGTGGAATTCTCGGCCCGGGGATACAATGGTGACCACCTCATTAAATATAAGATATGGTTAATTAACTTTTTGCAAAGCAGGAAAATTAAGGGTTATGGGGAAAAGTCAGGTAGATGAAGCTGAGTTGTTGGCCAGATCAGCCAAGTTCTTACTCTTGGTGGAGTAGGTGGCCTATTTCCTGCTCCTATTTCTTATCTTCTTATGTTCTCTGATTCTTTATTACAGCCAGGAGTGGTAATGGGGACAAGCACTCACTACCTATCAAATGCTCCCAATGGCGTGCACCTCAAATAGCCTCTGACAACCAAGTCCAGCTCCTGGCCTTCACATGTGGCTTAGCTACTAAGCCGGGTGGAACCATTTCTACTGACAGGAGAAGGATATGGGTTACTAGTCCTTAAAACCAGTTCCTTCCGGCAGATGGCATTTGTCAACCATGGTTGGCAACTCATCTAGGAGAAGGAAAACTCTGATCTCAAATGTCTGCTGTTTTGTGGCTATATACATCATGGGAAAGGATTCAGGAGTAAATCTTGAAGGAAAAATCCAGAGCTGGAACCCCTAGTGCAGCAGTTCTACATTGAGTTCAACTCTGACTGGCATCTCTTGCGGTACCAAACTGTATCAGTCTCTGCCGTTCCTTTGGGTTCATCAGGTGCGCGGAGAGGGATAGCTTGCTACATGGACAACAGCTTGCTCTATATCGTACTGCCCTGGCTTACATATCTAGGCAGCTAGGACACAACATCCATGGCTGACCCTGACCAGTGGAGACCTGAATAACTATATTCTATAATGGGGTGACCAGAGTTGAATGGAGTTACTCCAGATGCAGCCTAACCAGAGTTTTATAAAGCAGCAACATTGATTCCTGACCCTTGAACTCAGTGGCTCAACTAATAAAGGTAGGTATGTTATACACCTTCGTTACTGCCCTATTACTTGTGTGGTTGCTCACAGTCAAATAGTCTGAGGTGAACATAAGACCAGAAGGTATAGGAGCAGAATAAGGTCATTTGGCCCATCACGTCTGCTCCGCAACTCCATAATGGCTGGTCTACTTCCCTCTCAGCACCAATGTCCTGCCTCTCCACGTTTTCCTTCATGCCCCGACCAGTCAAGAATCTATCAACCTCTGCCTTAAATATACGTAAGGTCTTGCCCGCCACAGCCACCTGTGGCAATGAATTCCACAGATTCACCTCTCTCTGGCTAAAGAAATTCCTCCTCATCTCCATTCTAAAAGGATGTCCCTCCTTTCTGATGCTGTATCCTCTGGTCTTAGACTCTCCCACCACAGGAAACATCCTCTCCACATCTACTCTATCAAGGCCTTTCAACAGTCGATAGGTATCAATGAGGTCACCCCTCATTCTTCTGAATTCCAGTAAATACATGCCCAGAGCTATCAAACGTTCTTCATATATCAAGATGTCCAATCCTGGAATCATTTTTGCAATCCTCCTTTGAACCGCCTCCAGTGTCAACACGTATTTTCTAAGAAAAGGGGCCCAAAATTGCTCACAATACTCACAATACTCCAAGGGAGGCTTCACCAGTTCTTTATAAAGCCTCAACATTACATCCTTGTTTTTATATTCCAGTCCGAGATTGAACAATGACTGACAGGACTCTTACTCAATACTAATAACCCATATTAACATGCACTGTGAGAGACAAGTCTATCAGGAAAGGCAAAGCCTGTTTATTTTGGCACGGTGCATTTCACAGCTTCTCTTTCAATGCTGATCAGGTTTGCCTATGTTTAAAAATAATTTTCAATCTTGCATTCCAGTTCAGATCCTGATACGAGAGGTAATATCACAGCCATGGTTCACTCCCCTGCACTGATGCCGACTCAGAACCGCCCAATTATACAAAGGAGCCAGATTTATTATGGAGTGGGCTGAGGGTAGAAGCTTATGTTATAATAGGGTGTAATTAAATTCTGCAAGGTTGATGATCTGACTTTATAATGTGGTATGATTATATACCTTGGCTGATTTTATAATCAACTCTGAATATATTTTGAGTGGAGACTCTGATATGTTTATTATTGGTAAATAAATTGGAAAATTGGTTTATTTCTGTCACATGTATCAAGATAAAGGGCAAAACCTGTCTGGAATACCACTGCATTCAGATTAATTCATTCCAACAGTGCATTGAAATAGTACAAGATAAAACAATTACCCAGAGCAGAATAAAGTATTACAGTTAAAGAGAGAGGGCACAGTAAGCAGATAGAATCGGGATTAGGTTTATCATCACGGACATATGTTGTAAAATTTGTTGTTTTGCAGCAGCTGTACAGTAAAATACATTAAAAGCTATAAATTGCTTAAGAAATATATAAATTAAATAAATAATCCAAAAAAAATAGAGCAAAAATAGCGAGGTGGTTTCATGGGTTGGTTCATCACTGTCTGGTATGGGGCAGTCGCAATGCACAGGATGGAAATAAACTGCAGAAAGTTATGAACTCACTCAGCTCCATCATGGACACTAGCCTGCCCAGCATCCTGGACATAATCAAAAAGCGATGCTTCAAACAGTCTTCAGTTGCCAATGTTCTAATCCCTGAGATCCCATGTTCCTCTCTACTCATTTATATTCCCTCCAGATGCTTCTTAAAACATCCTCCTTGGGCATCCATCATTAAGGATCCCCAACACTCGTTACCCAGGACATGCTCTCTTCTCATTGCTACCATCAGGAACCTGAAGGCACACACTCAATGATTCAGGAACAGCTTTTTTACCTCTGTCATCAGATTTCTGAATGGACTTTGAACGCATGAATACTACCTCACTACTTTTTTTTTGCCCTACTTAATTAATTTCAAAAGATCCCCATATTTTCTGGCCGAGGAAGTTCCCCAACCACGCCCGACTCCTTTACTGTCATCAAGAGAACGTGGCCACAATCTTCATGAGGAAACATTGGAGGTGGATCGGGTACGTGATGAGAAGAGAGGCCAATTCCATCACCAAGACAGCACTTTATTGGACCCCTGAAGGATGAAGGAAATGCAGGAAACCAAAGACAACTTGATGCCGTACTGTAGAGGCAGAAATGAGGAACTTGAAGCACACCTGGGGCACAATAGAGAAGATAGCCGGGGACAGACAGAGATGGAGGACCTTCATTGCTGCCCAAAGTGCCTGTGACATAACAGGCAGTAAGTAAGTGTTTAATTTAACTATTTTATATATATGTATATATATATATATATACTTCTTACTGTAACCTACAGATTTAAAATGATGTATTACAGTATACCGCATACCAACAAATTTTATGACATATGCCAGAGATACTAAACCGGGTTCTGAAATGTGAGAGTAGACAATAAGGAGCAAAGCCATAATAAAGTAGATAGCAGCAGGAGGAAGAAATGGCAAGGTTAGTGAGACTGGTGAAAGTTTACCAAGGGGCTGGTTAGTCCCAGGAACCTTTTTGATATTCCATTCATGGAGAAGGATCCCACTATTGCAGCTATTCTCTCTACCGCTCGATCCCCGAAGTGCCTAACCCTCCATCGATCTAGGTCTTAAATATTCAGCTGAGCTCTCTGGAGAAAAGAGAACTCCACTGAATGGAAGCCTCTCTGCGTGTTTTCCAAAGCTATTGCATTGTTTCTTCTCTCTGCTGGAGTCGTACAGCAGGGAATCAAGCCCTTTAGCCTTCTCAAGTCAATTGCAACCACCATGTACCGTTAAACATACTGTACATCTTAGATGAATAACCCAGAATATTTTTGTGTTGTCTTATTTTTACACCACAGTAACAGGCTCTTCCAGCCCAAACAGCCCACAGCCCACAATTTCCCCCGGTATCAATAAAGTATATCTATCTATCTATTACTCCCAAATGACTAATTAATCAACTAACCTGTACATCTTTGGACTGTGGGAGAATACTGGAGCAACCGAAGGAAACCTACATGGTCACGGGAAGAGGGTATAAACTCCATACAGACGGAGGCGGGAATTGAACCTGCGTCACTGGTACTGTAATAGTGTTACGCTATTTGCTACATTACTGAGCCACCCAGCTTCTCTCCTTATTGCCCATCACCTTCTCCCTGGACTGTACCACTCACCCACACACTAAGAGCAGTTTACAATGGGCAATTTACCAGTTGGGATGTGAGAGGAAACCAGATTATCTGGAGGAAGCCTATAAGTCACAGAGAGAACGTGCAAACTCTGTTCAGACAGCACTGGAGGTCAGGGTTGATTTGAGTCATTGGAGCTACGAGGCAGCAGTTCTGCTAACACATTATTTTGGAATGTGATGCACTATCAATTACTCCAAAAGACTGGAAGTAGAGTAAGTACTGAAAGGCTTTTATCAACAGTAAAATGGACCCACGACCATGCTGAATATCTGTCCTGGACTGAGGGAGGAGCAGTGACACAATCGCCTTTATTCAGGGGTCTGTGGAAGGAGCCACAGGAGCAGTCAGCAGAGGGGCGTGTCCAGGCGTGTCCAGACAGGTAACCCAGTTACAACCTATATACATGGTTTACCACAGAATGTGAGGCAGTCAGCGAAGGTTACTGTGTGTGAATATACCACAGCAGCAAGATGGGCCGCATTGGATAAGATCCTTGGCATGCTCCTGCCCTTCGACATAGCTTCATGTCCACTAACATTCCCCTTTATGCAAACAGCTATCAACTCCTTTTGAGGATATGAAAGGGGTTTGGTGAAATTTGTGATATATTTTAACCCCATCTTTGGTTTACATTTAATCTACAGAGCCTTGAAAAAGTATTCAGCCCTCACAACTATTTTCACATTTTACTATCTCAATTTCTAAATTTAAAATATATTGAAGTAGTATTTTTGAGCTAATCTACAAAACATTGTGCATCATGTCCAATCAAAAGAAAAGTTCGAAAACTTATCAACAATTCACTAAAAACTAAAAACCAAAATTGTGAGGGTGAAAAAGTATTCATCCCTTTTATAATTACTACACTAACTTTCCTCAGGAGCAATACTGTATATTACCTTACCAACTCACCCAAATCTGTTGATGTAGAAAATTGGAGGATCACCTGTTTCCAATGAATTCGTAAGAATAAATATCCCCTCTCTCTGTAAGGTCCAACAGTATGACAGATTTTCAACAGACCAAACCAAATAAAAACAAAAGAGCATTCAAGACAAGTCATGGAAATGATAATAGAGAAGCAAAAATCTGGGGAAGGGTAGAAGACCATTTCAAAGACACTGAACATACCTTGGAGCCCAGTGTAGTCCATCGTGGAAAAAGTGGAAAGAGTATAAAACCACAGCCACATTGCCTAGGTCAGGTCACCCCCTCTAAGCTTAGTCACCAGATAAGAATGGCACTTGTAACAGAGTCTACTGTGATGCCAACGGTCACTCTGAGTGAGCTGCAGAAGTCAGTAGCTGCAAATGGAAATAAAGTTCATGGCTCCAAAATCTCTAAGGACTTGCATAAAAGGCGTATTTATGGAAAAGTAGCAAAGAAGAAGACCTGGCTGGAAAAAATGCAAATCCTTGCCTGTAAAAACCTTTGCAATGCATCACTTAAAAGATACTGTAAAGATGTGGACGAAGGTCTCCAACACATAATGTAAAGCTCATAGAGACCTAGCCAGAAAGACTACTGGCAGAAATAGCTGCGAGAAGTGGTTCAACTAAGTACTGAGCGAGAGGGATGAATACTTTTAAACTGTTGAAGTTTCAGTTCTTGGGTTTTTAGTTTTTCACGCTTTACAACAGGGGTTCACAGTCTTTTAACTCTCTAACCATATAACCATCTTAACCATATAACAACCTACTTCGTTATGATCTTGCAGTTATTATTTACCCGCATGGCACTTTATCTGTGGCTTTTACACCTTAATCTGCAGTGTTATTGTTTAGCTTGTTCTACCTCAATGCACTATGTAATAAGGCCATAAGATACAGGAGCTGAATTAAGCCATTTGGCCCACTGAGTCTGCGCTGACATTTCATCATGGCTGATCCATTTCCCTCTCAGTCCTAATCTCCTGCCTTCTCCCCGTATCATAGAAACATAGAAACATAGAAAATAGGTGCAGGAGTAGGCCATTCAGCCCTTCGAGCCTGCACCGCCATTTATTATGATCATGGCTGATCATCCAACTCAGAACCCAGCCTTCCCTCCATACCCCCTGACCCCTGTAGCCACAAGGGCCATATCTAACTTCCTTTTAAACATAGCTAATGAACTGGCCTCAACAGTTTGCTGTGGCAGAGAATTCCACAGATTCACCACTCTCTGTGTGAAGAAGTTTTTCCTAATCTCGGTCCTAAAAGGCTTCCCCTCTATCCTCAAACTGTGACCCCTCGTTCTGGACCTCCCCAACATCGGGAACAATCTTCCCGCATCTAGCCTGTCCAATCCCTTTAGGATCTTATACGTTTCAATCAGATCCCCCCTCAATCTTCTAAATTCCAACGAGTACAAGCCCAGTTCATCCAGTCTTTCTTCATATGAAAGACCTGCCATCCCAGGAATCAATCTGGTGAACCTTCTTTGTACTCCCTCTATGGCAAAGATGTCTTTCCTCAGATTAGGGGACCAAAACTGCACATAATACTCCAGGTGTGGTCTCACCAAGGCCTTGTACAACTGCAGTAGTACCTCCCTGCTCCTGTACTCGAATCCTCTCGCTATAAATGCCAGCATACCGTTCGCCTTTTTCACCGCCTGCTGTACCTGCATGCCCACTTTCAATGACTGGTGTATAATGACACCCAGGTCTCGTTGCACCTCCCCTTTTCCTAATCGGCCACCATTCAGATAATAATCTGTTTTCCTATTTTTGCCACCAAAGTGGATAACTTCACATTTATCCACATTAAATTGCATCTGCCATGAGTTTGCCCACTCACCCAACCTATCCAAGTCACCCTGCATCCTCTTAGCATCCTCCTCACTGCTAACACTGCCACCCAGCTTCGTGTCATCCGCAAACTTGGAGATGCTGCATTTAATTCCCTCATCCAAGTCATTAATATATATTGTAAACAACTGGGGTCCCAGCACTGAGCCTTGCGGTACCCCACTAGTCACCGCCTGCCATTCTGAAAAGGTCCCGTTTATTCCCACTCTTTGCTTCCTGTCTGCTAACCAATTCTCCACCCACACCAATACCTTACCCCCAATACCGTGTGCTTTAAGTTTGCACACTAATCTCCTGTGTGGGACCTTGTCAAAAGCCTTTTGAAAATCCAAATATACCACATCCACTGGTTCTCCCCTATCCACTCTACTAGTTACATCCTCAAAAAATTCTATGAGATTCGTCAGACATGATTTTCCTTTCACAAATCCATGCTGACTTTGTCCAATCATTTCACCGCTTTCCAAATGTGCTGTTATCACATCCTTGATAACTGACTCCAGCAGTTTCCCCACCACCGACGTTAGGCTAACCGGCCTATAATTCCCCGGTTTCTCTCTCCCTCCTTTTTTAAAAAGTGGGGTTACATTAGCCACCCTCCAATCCTCAGGAACTAGTCCAGAATCTAACGAGTTTTGAAAAATTATCACTAATGCATCCACTATTTCTTGGGCTACTTCCTTAAGCACTCTGGGATGCAGACCATCTGGCCCTGGGGATTTATCTGCCTTCAATCCCTTCAATTTACCTAACACCACTTCCCTACTAACATGTATTTCGCTCAGTTCCTCCATCTCACTGGACCCTCTGTCCCTTACTATTTCTGGAAGATTATTTATGTCCTCCTTAGTGAAGACAGAACCAAAGTAATTATTCAATTGGTCTGCCATGTCCTTGCTCCCCATAATCAATTCATGTCCTTTCATGTCTTGACGAATCAAAAACCTTTCACCCCCTATGTTAATAATACCCAGTGATTTGGCTTCTGCAGCCACCTGTGACAATGAATTCCACCAGATTCACCACCCCCTGGCTAAAGAAATTCCTCCTCATCCCCGTTCTAAGAGGACGCCCCTCTATTCTGAGGCTGTGCCTTCTACTCTTAGACTCCTCCACCACAGGAAACATCCTCACCACATCCACTCCGTCGAGGCCTTTCAACATTTGAAAGGTTTCAATGAGGTCACCTCTCATTCTTCTGAATCCCAGTGAGTACAGGCCCAGAGACATCAAGCGCTCTTCATATGACAAGCCTTTCAATCCCGGAATCATTTTTGTGAACCTCTTCAATGACTTGATCTGTACGAGTAGCGCCGAAGACAAGCTTTTCACAAACTGAAAGAGTCCAAGTGAACATATGAATGCTGCCTTTTCTTTATCAGCTTCACTCATGGGTATATGGCAATACTCGCTCCATAGATCCAACCACTGAACCATTTTGTTCCACACAGGCAGGCCAGAGCATCCTCAATCTATGGGACAGTGTATTGGTTTGGGATTGTACGGTGTCTGATAATCAGCATACATTACCTGTGTCAAGTATTGCTCTAGCATAAATACCCTTAATCCATATGGATATATCCGAGCTTGTTCCCACTAAACTTTCAGGAATAGGGTTTTGCACTTTAGTGTTTCTCTTGATACCTTGATTGGAATGTGTTCTCTCCAAGACGCCAGGCCATTCCCTTACTGGGTCCCTCCAAAGTTTCCTGACTTCCTTTTCTGTTTAAGCAACTACTGAGTTACTTTTTGGAGGTTTTCTTGTCCTTCACACTTCTGATTGAAGTGTCTATCCTCTCCACAATTGTAACAGAAACTACCAGTCACTTCCCTTGTCAAAAGACCCCTTTCAGCAGCATCCCTCTGCTCAGTACATCCTACACTCGGGTTGGATTTCCAATCGGGCTTGTCACACTTGCCGACGTCAACCAAGATATCTCGGCTTGCAGGTGTTTCACTTCATCTTGCAAATCCGCCGCTTGTGTGACATCAAGGGTTGCCTCAGCAACAGAAGCTGTGACTGAGGACATTGACCTGCTGATGGAGGCCTCCCACTCCTCCATTGTACTTTCCTCCTCTCTTGCTTCTCTGATCATCCTCGTGAACCTCCTCTGGACTTTCTCCGATGACAACACATCTTTTCTGAGATATGGGGCCCAAAACTGTTGACGATACTTCAAGTGTGGCCTGACTCTGATAAAGACTCAGCATTATCTCCTTGCTTTTATATTCTATTCTCCTTGAGATAAATGCCAACATTGCATTTGCCTTCTTTAACATAGGCTCAACCTGTAAATTAACCATCTGGGAGTCTTGCACGAGGACTCCTAAGTCCATCTGCACCTCTGATGTTTGAACCTTCTGCCCATTTAGATAATAGTCTGCACTATTGTTCCTTTTACCAAAATGCATTATCATACATTTCCCAACACTGTACTGCATCTGCCACTTTCTTGCCCATTCTTCCAATTTGTCTAAGTCCTGCTGCAATCGCATTGCTTTCTCAGCACTGCCTACCCCTCCACCTAAATCATTGACAAACAACGAGAAAACTAGTGGTCCCAATACTGACCCCTGAGGAACACCACTAGTCACCGGCAGCCAACCAGAAAAGGCTCCTTTTATCCCCACTTGCTGCCTCCTGCCTGTCAGCCATTCCGCTATCCATGCCAGTATCTTTCCTGTAATGTCATAGCACTTTATCTTGTTCAGCCCCGCGTGTGTGGCACCTTATCAAAAGCCTTCAGAAAATCCAAGTAAATGATATCCACTGCCTTTCTTTTGTCCACCTTGCTTGTTACTTCCTCAAAGAACTCCTACAGATTTGTCAGGCAAGATTTCCCTTTACAGAGTCCATGCTGACTTTGGATTTTTTATCATTAGTCTCCAAGTACCTCGAAACTTCATCCTTAATAATAGACTCCAACTCTCCCAACCACTGACGTTAGGCTAACTGGCCTATAATTTCCTTTATTTTGCCTTCATCACTTCTTAAAGGGCAGAGTGACATTTGCAATCTTCCAGTCCTCCGGGACAATGCCAGAATCAAGTGATTCTTGAAAGATCATTACCAATACATCCATTATCTCTTCAGCAACCTCTATCAGGACTTTGGGATGTAGTCCATCTGGTCCAGTTGACTTATTCACCTTAAGACTTTTGAGTTCACCTCACACTTTTTCCTTTGTAATAGCAATGGCACTCACTCCTGCTCCCTGACACTCATGGACCTCTGGCTAGTGTCTTCCACAATGAAGACTGATGCAAAGTACCCAGTAAGTCCATCTGCCATATCTTTGCCCCCATTACTAACTCACCAGAATCATTTTCCAGTGGTCCAATATAATTTCTCACCTCTCTTTTACACTTCATATAACTGAAAAAAAACTTTTGGTATCCTGCTTTATATTATTGGCTATTCTGCCCTCATATTTCATCTTTTCCCTTCTTATAGCTTTTTTAGTTGCCTTTTGGTGGATTTTAAAAGCTTCCTGATCATCCAACTTCCCACTCACTTTTGCTACCTTATATGCCCTTTCCTTGGCTTTTATGCAGACCTTAATTTCCTTTGTCAACAACGGTTGCCTACCCCTGCCATTTGAGAACTTCTTCCTCTGTGGATAATATCTATTCTGCACCTTGTGAACTATTCCCAAAAACTTCAGTCATCTCTGCTCTGACGTCATCCCCGCCAATATCCTCCTCAAATCCAACTAGGCAAGCTCCCCTCAAATGCTTCTGTAATTCCCTTTATGCCATTGTGATTCGAGTCTAAGATAACCTTTCCCCAAGTAGACTCAAGCACAAGCTGCTCTAAAAAGCCATCACACAGGCATTCAAGAAATTCCCTCTCCTCTGATCTGACGCCAGTCTGATTTTTCAATTTCAATAGGTGCCTTTAATGTCACAGAAATGTATACAATATACATCCTGAAATTCTTTTTCGTTACAAACATCCACAAAAACAGAGGAGTGCCCCAAAGAATGAATGACAGTTAAATGTTAGTATCCCAAAGCCCCCCCAACCTCCCCGTCCCACGCATAAGCAGCAGCAATGCGACGATCCTCCCTCCCCCACCAGCAAAAAAGCATCGACACCCCCACCGAGCACTCAAACGTGCAGCAAGAGTCAATAAAGACAGAAACCTGCAGAACCCTAAAGACTACTCGTTCACCCAATATTCAACATACCACTTCCTGCCTGTCCTTTTGATACAAAGTATATCCTTTGATGTTAAGCTCCCAATCATGGCCTTCTTTCAGCCACGACTCAGTGATGCCCACAATGTTATACCAACTAATCTCTAATTGAGCCACAAGTTTATCCACCTTATTCTGAATGCTATGCAGTTATCAGTGACATCACTAGTAGCCTGGACTAACACAAAATCCTTACCTGCTGATTGGTTAAAATACTGTCCAACCAGTGTAACTTGCCCCAGTACTTTTACAGTTCTCAGCACTCTGAGTAGCAGTTCGTCGTGGGTTCGAATATCCACCTTGTACAGAACACAAGTATTACTCGTGGATAACCGCTTCGAATCACAATAAACTTAATCCCCGACGCATCCCTATTAAAGTACCTTAATTACAACACGTCATTTTCCCCAAACTCTAGTTTAAACGCTGCTTAAAACACAAATAAAACACACAATAAACCACTTAATCAATCCTTAAACAGCATTCACACAGCATCCAAAATCTACAGCCAGACCCAGCAGTGAGAAGATCACCTCTCATAAGCAATATACATATAATTTTGGTAGGATTAGGGTTCAACCAAATAGGAACGTTGTGATGTTCCAATTAAATGAACCTTGATTTGAGTGAATGCTGTGTAAATACTGCCCATACACCGTTATCTGTAGCCCAGAAATGACAATCGTACACCAGCATAAAATTATAAAGTATACTTACTAATTTTCAACTTTATCAAACAGTCAAATGAGAAAGTAAAAAGAAAGGGCCCATTACAGTTAAACCAGTCTAAATATGCACATAAACGTTGGAGCTCATTCCTGAAGTAGCTGAGTGTATCGCTTTACTCACGGCACTGAGTTCTCATCACCAACCACAGGTAGAACTTCCCTTCTTGGAATCTTCGGCCTCGCAAAGTACTCCTTGCTAAAGGGACTCCCCTTCGAATGGGATTTTTCAAGTGTCTTCCCTGGTGCTCTTCTCTCCGCACCTCCTGCCAAAAGACCCTTCAGAAAATTCTTCCCACCCAGCTCTCGAGATTGTTCCATGCCATCCCAATCCTGGTTGGCAGACTCAACATTCCTAGGTTGGATAAGATGGCTGTTTATCTTTAGCTGAAGCAAAACACTCTCACCAGCAGGACATACTGCTTTTACAGAAAACTGCTAAAATAAAATACCACACAGTTTTGCAGTAGATACCTTAACCAGGACATTACATAACAATAATAAACCAATTTCAATACCAGTAAAGCAACATCTGTGGAAAGAGAAATCAGCTAATGTTCTGGATTAGGCTCCTTTTGACATACTGAGAGTAGAGTGCTGAGGTTATGTTTTTGAATGCAGAGCTGAGACCAGGAGTGAGACAAAAGTCCATAAAGATTTAGGCTATGATAGACCAGCTGATAAAGTGTATGACTGATGGCCAGTAGCAAGGCACGTTATAAAAATCAGGTGAGAAAGATAATGGGAAATACACACAATGTGCAGGAGGAGCTCAGCAGGTCAGGCAGCATCTATGGATGGGAATAAACAGTCGACATTTTGGGCTGAGACCCTTCGGCAGGATATTGTGTGTCTTGCTCTTGATTTCCAGCATCTGCAGTACCTCTTGTATCTATCATTATAGGAAATAAGGCGCGAGCTGTTAATTTGAAGCTGGAAAAAGTTCAGTGTTCATCCCAGAAAGCTTGCCACGTACCCAGATGGGTGATGAAGTGTTGTTCCACTTAACCTTGGCAGCATCTTTCACAAGGCTGGACCTCTATCAGCTTCCCTTTTCACTTCACATTCTCCAAACCTCTCTTCAACAATAGTAACCTTCACATCTGACAGGTTAAACCAATCTTCTGAGGTTGGCTTTTCATTATTGAGGTGTAGGCCAATCTATGTTAAAGAAATTTAATGCCTTGGTGTCAGTGTGCTGCTGATCCTTAACAGAAGATGTCATGTGGTTACTGGCTGTACATTTGCTGTAACACATTTTCATTTTAGTTGAAAACTAACCACCCCAATAAAGAGCTTTATTTTATTTGCATTCTTCGTGTCTAAGAGAAAATAGTACCCAGATAATACTGGACAAGTTCAGCATGGCTCCGAAAGGTATGATATTTTGATAGATTTTCCTATACCTTTCTTCTGTGTTTGGCCTGATCTAATCTTGGGGTGAAGGATGGGAGGGTAAAAGTGGTCAATATTCATAGCAGCACACACAAAGTGCTGGAGGAACTCAGAAGGTCAGGCAGCGCCTGTGGAAATGAATAAACAGTGTTACATACCTCAAGGAGACCTTGTGACTTTCTTGATGTAATGGTCTTTTGGAAGTCACCTGATGTAATTTTCCAGCCGATGTGAGGTCACGTGATGACATGTTCACCACCGGTATAAAAGGGAAGACCCCTGGTGACGCAGTTAGTTTTCCAGTTAGAACGTTAGTCAGTGTCTCCATTCCGTTGCGTATTTATTTTATGACCCAGTTTCATTTTTTAAATGGAGTGTTACGTTCTATTGTAAGGTACAATAGTGCTGGATTGGCAGTTTACCCATTTCCGCCAGATTTGTTGATCTACCTTTTCAGTAGTATTGGAGAGTGAAGACTTTATCGAAATACAGGACCTGAAGGATTAAGAGAAGTTGGTATCGTTCGGCAGCGTAACAAAGGATTGACCTTATTGAGTCTTCCTTGGAGAAGTAGCGACCTGCATTAAAGATAACTCCTGCCAAAAGAGCAAGGTAGTTCATGCAGGATTTGCTCGCCAGAAGAAAGGTCAATTATTTTAAGCCGCTTATTTCCTTCATCGTGAATCCTTTTGGACGGAACCAGCAGGAAAGTCGCGTCTATGAAGAAATCCTTCTCCAGAGAAGTCTCTCCCAATTGAATGTATAAATCTGTTGTACTTTTGAATTTACCATTTTAAGAACTGTATTTGACTTTACCGCTTTAAGAACTGTTTTTGTATATATCACTTTAAGAACCAGTACTGAGTGGCGATTTGTTGAATGGCCGCATAGCGGTTAACTTCCAATTAAGGTTTTCGTTTGTTTTTTTTATTGTTTATCTGTGTTTAATAAATGTTTGGTTGTTTTTATATAACCTGTCTCGATTGATATTCATTGTTGCCAGTTACGTAACAACAGTCAACATTTCAGGCTAATGCCCTTTATGAATCCTGATGAAGGGTCTCGGCCCGAAACGTTGACTGTTTACTTTTTTTCCATAGATGCTGCCCGGCCTGCTGAGTTCCTCCTGCATTGTGTGTGTATTGCTTTTGGATTTGCAGCTTCTGCAGATTTTCTCTTGTTTGGGATTCATGGGGATACATGACACAGGATACGACTGAAGGCTTATTAAAACTGAACCAACACAGGTAGCACCATAGCGCAGCAGTTTGCATAACATTGTTACAGCACCAGTGACCCAAGTTCAATTCTGTCTATAAGGAGTTTGTACGTTTTCCCTCGTGACCACATGGGTTTCCTCCAGGTGATTAGGTTTCCTCCCACACTCCAAAGACGTACAAGTTGGTAGGTTAATTGGTGATGTGGGTGTGGACTCATTGGTCTGTAAGGGCCTGTCACTAAGCTGTATTTCTAAATTTAAAAAATACCACAAATAAAATTTTTAACCACACGCACTATAATGATACGGCTTTAAAGGCATCTATTAGCCTTGTGAGACCATGGATCTGCACCTGGAAAGTCTTCACTCTCCAGGGTACAGGCCTGGGCAAGGTTGTATGGAAGACCGGCAGTTGCCCATGCTGCAAGTCTCTTCTCTCCAGGGGAAGGGCATCAGGACCCATACAGCTTGGCACCAGTGCCGTCACAGAGCAATGTGTGATTAAGTGCCTTGCTCAAGGACACAACACATTGCCTCGGCTGGGGCTTGAACTCACGACCTTCAGGTCGCTAGTCCAATGCCCTAACCACTTGGCCACATGCCCACACACATATGGCTTAAGATGTTGTAATTACCAAAGATTTCTTGAAATCTAATACTGTTTTTATATGCTGTTAAGACCTTACTGTTAAATATAACATACTGACACATATACTTCACTAATTCTATTTTATTTTTAAAATTTTGTTAAGATACAGCACAGAATAGGCCCTCTGACCCTTCAAGCCATGCTGCCCAGCAATCCTCCAATGGAGCTGGTGGTAGACCTGAGGAGAGCTAAGGTACCGGTGACCCCTGTTTCCATCCAGGGGGTCAGTGTGGACATGGTGGAGGATTACAAATACCTGGGGATACGAATTGACAATAAACTGGACTGGTCAAAGAACACTGAGGCTGTCTACAAGAAGGGTCAGGGTCGTCTCTATTTCCTGAGGAGACTGAGATCCTTTAACATCTGCCGGACGATGCTGAGGATGTTCTACGAGTCTGTGGTGGCCAGTGCTATCATGTTTGCTGTTGTGTGCTGGGGCAGCAGGCTGAGGGTAGCAGATACCAACAGAATCAACAAACTCATTCGTAAGGCCAGTGACGTTGTGGGGACGGAACTGGTCTCTCTGACGGTGGTGTCTGAAAAGAGGATGCTGTCTAAATTGCATGCCATCTTGGTCAATGTCTCCCATCCACTACATAATGTACTGGGTGGGCACAGGAGTACATTCAGCCAGAGACTCATTCCACCGAGATGCAGTACAAAGCGTCATAGGAAGTCATTCCTACCTGTGGCCATCAAACTTTACAACTCCTCCCTTGGAGGGTCAGACACTCTGAGCCAATAGGCTGGTCCTGGACTTATTTCTTAATTTACTGGCATAATTTACATATTACTATTTAACTATTTATGGTTCTATTACTATTTATTATTTATGGTGCAACTGTAACGAAAACCAATTTCCCCCGGGATCAATAAAGTATGACTATGACTATGACTAATGTAATAATAGCCTAATCACGGGACAATTTATAAACCTACCAACAGGTTCACCTTTAGACTGTGGGATGAAATCAGAGCACCTGGAGGAAACCGAAATGGTCACGGGGAGAACACACAAACTCCTTACAGGCAGCGACGGGAATTGAACCTGGGTTGCCAGTGCTGTACAGAGTTGTGCTAACCGCTACGCTACTGTGCCTCCTCTTTGATCCATCACAAAATGCTAGAGGAGCTCAACCGCTTAGATTAGATTAGATTCAACTTTATTGTCATTGTGCCGAGTACAGATACAAAGCCAATGAAATGCAGTTAGCATCTGACAGAAATGCAAAGAATAGTGTTATTTACAAAATAACTGCGAATAAAAAGTAAGTGCAACAGCACACAAATATAAAAGTACTGAGACAGTACAATATGGGTTCAATGCTGCTTAGCGCTGTGGAGGGGAATAAACAGGGCCGCATCTATGGAGGGGAATAAACAGTTGACTCATCCTGATGAAGAGTATCTCAGCCTAAAACTTTGACTGTTTATTCTGCTCCACAGATGCTGCCTGACTTGCAGAGTTCCTCCAGCATTTTGTGCTTGCTGTACCGGATTTCCAGAATCTGCATGAACTCTTCTGCTTATGTTGATCAATCACATCCACAAACTATTACTTTAACATTCATCATCATCATCAGGTGCCATGCCCAGTTTGAGCTTTGACTGCCATGGCCCACACACTCCTGTTTCGGGTGAAATGGATCAATTCATTGGTATTCATTTCCAGTTCTCTGGCTGCTGTCTCCATCATCATTTGTCTTTGCCTTCCTTTTGCTTTCTTCCCTTCAATCTTCCCCATAATTACCGTGCATTCTAACTCCTCTTTCCTAATCAGATGTCCAATGAAGTTACGTTGCCTTTTCATGATCTCATATACTATTTCTCTTTTTGTACTTGCTACAATTGCAAAACAAAAAGTCTTCAACATTAGTAACTCTATTGATCCGAGCCCCCAGATTTTGGTTTGTTGCCAGAGTCCACCTAGAATCCTCTTCCTTCTTTAAATCGAAAGTTACACTGGTGACATTTTGATAGATGCTATTTCCTTATGACTTTGCCTTTTTCATTCTGTTAGTTTGCTTTAAGATCATGAATTGCCTGCTATAAAGGAAAACATGATGTTCCACCATTAGCACAACAAAGGAGCTTTGATGCAGAAGAGATATGAGTTTATCAACCTTCTGAAAGATCAGAGAATAGGCCTAACTCTTGTAATGATTCTGATGCTTACCACTTCTAAGGAGTGCTGGGGATGGAAGCAGACCGACTGCACACAGCGGTATTGAGCTGATTTATACATGTCTGGTGAGATCGCTGTGATGCAGAGGACAGCTTGCATTCCTACGAACAAATTCGTCAAGGTTTGCTCTCAGCTCATGACCGGTTTGAAGAATTCATCATTGACCTTTCGTTTTTGTTTTGTCATGTTGGAATCAAATTCCTCCTGGGATATCCTCCCGGGAGGGGGGAGAAGATGGCGGCGTGACAACAGCGCGCAAGGCCACTTCGGTGATGAATATCTGTTATCTGTCAAGTAGGGGACCGTGAACAATCCTGATTTGATGGAGACGGACGTGAGAGCACAGCGGAACATCTGGAAAACTTATGAAATGCCTGCTTTGCTACCACTGCTACTGTGTGGTAACCGGAATCTCCGGAGCTGAAGGCCCAGAAATCCTCGGCTTTGCACGTTTCAGCGGCCGGGGAGAGGCCAAAGGCGCTCAGCAGAGGATGGCGCTCGGGAGGCTGTATCGGAGAGGCCGCTTGGAAGCTCGGAGTTTTGGGATGGATGGACTCAGGGTCAGCTGCTTCCAAGGTATCGACAGGTTGAGGGTCCCTGGAGGTTTATGGCAGGGAGTTTCTCCCTTCTGCCGCCTGCTATCGGGGACTCGGGAGTCGATCGACTTGAGACTTTCAGACTTTTTTTTTACTGCACCTATGATCTGTTCTTTATCAAATTATGGTATTGCTTTGCACTGCTGTAACTATATGTTATAATTATGTGGTTCTGTCAGTGTTAGTCTTTGGTCTGTCTTGTTTTCTGTGATATCACTCCGGAGAAACATTTTTATCATTTCTTAATGCATGTATGCATTTCTAAATGACAGTAAAAGAGGACTGAGTGTTCTCATAATCTAATAATCTAAATTCTCAAACAAATTTTGGGTTATTGTAAATTATATGTACTAATAAGTGGTTTTTGTACATATTGAAGGCATCCTCTACTATACAGGGGTTCCTAGCCTGGGGTCCACAAACCTGTTGGTTAATGGTAGGGGGTCTATGGCAAAAAACAGGTTGGGAACCACTGCTCTATACAGTGCAATCTCAGTAACATTCTGGGCTTTGTTGTTATCATTAACATTAAGATACATGAGCAGTGTGGAAATCCACAAAACTCTATATGCTACAAACAGTCTGGTTCTTGGGCAAGGTTTAATTGATTGGTTCATGGATTGAACTCTCTAGTTCACGTTATGACGTGTTTCTGGTGTCTGTTTTTTTTTTGTTATTATTTTGGGTGATTTTGACTCGGGCCAGCCTGCACATACCAAGCTTTATACTTTATACTTTATTGTCACCAAACAATTGATACTAAAGCGTACAATCATCACAGCGATATTTGATTCTGCGCTTCCCGCTCCCTGAATTACAAATCGATAGTAAATATTAAAAAATTAAATTATAAATCATAAACAGAAAATAGAAAGATGGAAAGTAAGGTATTGCAAAAAAAATCGAGAGGCAGGTCCAGATATTTGGAGGGTACGGCCCAGATCTGGGTTAGGATCCGTTCAGCAGTCTTATCACAGTTGGAAAGAAACTGTTCCCAAATCTGGCCGTACGGGTTTTCAGGCTCCTGAGCCTTCTCCCGGAGGGAAGAGGGACAAAAATTCCATGCATTGAACTGAACTGAAATATGCTTGGACTCTTTCAATTTTGAGTGCTTATATTGTGTCTTGTGCTAGTTTTTCTTTGTCGTTGTTTGCACGATTTGTTTTTTTTTCAAGTGGGGGGGTTGACTTTTTTGCCTGAATGGTTTCCATGGTTTTCTTTATTTTGTGGCTGTCTGCTGGGGAGACAAGTCTTAGGGTTGTGTACAGCATACAGCAAACATGATTTCATGAGAAATGTATTTTGAATCTTTGAAACTTCAAACCATTTTTACCATTTCTCAGTCTGGTTCTCCTCTCACCCCTTCTCTTCTCCTCGCCTGTCCACTCTTCCCTCTGGTTCCCCTCCTCCTTCCATTTATTCCATAGTTCACTATCCTCTCCTGTTAGATTCCTTCTTCTCCAACCCCTTTACCTCTTCCACCAATCACCTCAAATCTTCTTACTTCATCCCCATTTTCCCACCCCCCATATTGCCCTTCAAATAGTCTCTCCTATCACCTCCCAGCTTTTACTCTTTCCCCTTCCCCATGTTTTTTTATTCTGGCTTCTGACTCCTTCTTTCCAAGCCCCGATGAAGGGTCTCGGCCTGAAACAGCTGCTGCTACTCTCCTCCATAGATGCCTCCTGACCTGCTGAGGTTCTCCAACAATTTGTGTGTGTGTCGCTCAAGTTTTCCAGCATCTGCAGAATCTCTTGAGAACCTTCTCCTTATTGTTTCCAGTCAGTCTGAAGAGGAGCGTGCTAATTCCTTTTGAAAGTAACAGCTGTGCCATCTACAAAAAGAACAACTATTATTCTTCAAGGCTATTGTGACAGAAACTCCCAAATCTGCAACCTCTACCAACAATTAGGACAATGGCATGGGTACACCACCAACTGCAGGTTCCCTTTCTAAACTGCACACCATCCTGACTTATTGTTGCTGGGTCAAAATCCAAAAACCCTCTTCCAAATTGGATCCTCCCTCTGCAATTAGATCCTCGGCTTCTAACCGGAAGACCACAATCTGTGCAGATCGATGATAACATATCCTCCTTGCTGACGATCAACACTGGTGCACCTCAGGGGTGTGTGCTTAGCCCACCGTTCTACTCTCTATGTACATATGACTGTGTGGTTAGGCATAGTTCAAATACCATCTATAAATTTGCTGATGATACAACCACTGTTGGCAGAATCTCAGGTGGTGACGAGAGGGCGTACAGGAGTGAGATATGCCAACTCATGGAGTGGTGCCACAGCAACAACCTGGCACTCAACGTCAGTAAGATGAAAGAGCTGATTGTGGACCTCAGGAAGGGTAAGACGAAGGAACACATACCAATCCTCATAGAGGGATCAGAAGTGGAGAGAGTGAGCAGTTTCAAGTTCCTGGGTGTCAAGATCTCTGAAGATCTAACCTGGTCCCAACATATCGATGTAGTTATAAAGAAGGCAAGACAGCAGCTATACTTTATTAAGAATTTGAAGAGATTTGGCATGTCAACAAATACACTCAAAAACTTCTATAGTTGTACCATGGAGAGCATTCTGACAGGCTGCATCACTGTCTGGTATGGAGAGGCTACTGCACAGGACCAAAAGAAGCTGCAGACAGTTGTAAATCTAGTCAGCTCCATCTTGGGTATTAGCCTGCAAAGTACCCAGGACATCTTTAGGGAGCGGTGTCTCAGAAAGGCAGCATCCATTATTACAGACCTCCAACACCCGGGGCATGCCCTTTTCTCACTGTTACCATCAGGTAGGAGGTACAGAAGCCTGAAGGCACACACTCAGCGACTCAGGAACAGCATCTTCCCCTCTGCCATCTGATTCCTGTGTTCATCCATCATCAACATCGATGAGGACCTTGACACTATTAGGATGGTGTCAAGACTAGGCGTGATTTGGATTTAAGTGAGGGAGAGTTGCGTAGTGTCAGCCTCACTCTCTCTTCCCAATTCCCATCTGGATCCAGTGGCAAGACAGAGTCGAGACGGCTGGAGATGGGACTAGGCGCAGTGGATGACCAGGACGTCTTCTGTGTCTTGTCCTGCTCTACACGCTCCACGACGCTTGAAAAGCCGCCTTCTTAACCGTTGGACCTTCCATTAGTCTCGTCCACTCAGTCCGCCAGAGTCTCTCTTCAAATGCTGGGATAGACAACTGCCTATCTCATCAAGGGTTTGAGACCCGTCGGCTACCCTCACCTGGTTTAACCAGTTTGTCGAATCCGTTGCCTGGGGTGTGGCCGCTGTCACATGCAAACAGCTACAGGGAGCCACAGGTGAGAGCTGAGTGCCAGGTGGGGAACAAAGGTGGAGAAACCGCCTTGAAAAGGACGCGATATGCTCCCCCACCAGAGGTGCTACCCTTCCCTGACACCTCATACACCCCAATCCGATTCCTAAATGGACATTGAACCCTTGGATACTACATCACTTTTTTAAATATACAGTCTGTTTTTTTCTTATTTTTTAATCTATTCAATATATGTATACTGTCATTAATTTACTTATTTATTTATTTATTATTATTTTTATTTCATTTATTATTTTTTCTCTTCTATATTATGTATTGCATTGAACTGCTGCTGCTAAGTTAACAAATTTTACATCATATGCCGGTGATAATAAACCTGATTCTGATTCTGATTCAAGCAGCACTGCAAGAGCAAGCTGTTCCCCATGCAGTAGGCTTCCCCTATCCACGCAGATATTGAACCTGAAGGAACAGTAGAAATCAATACAGGTTGGCACCAGAGGCATCGCAGGAGTTGCCAGTCAGTGTTGAACTCAATTTAGGATTGGGCCAGGCCCAGAGTCACCCCATAGTGCCCGGAACCTCCAAGTGTTGCAAACTAATTCCTCTAACATGAAGTCTAACGGGAGGCTGATCAAATGGCCTGCAGCTAACATGACTTCACTGTGGAAGCAGTTTGACGAAGATGTTAACCAAATTCTGGAGGCAACGGCGAAGGGAGGGGTTGATTGGAAGCTGCAAGCCGTGACAACAGTTATTGTCAGTATCGCAGCTGAGCAAGGTGTCTCCCAGTGGAGGCTGGTTGTAGGGGATTCGTAGCCCGTTCCTTAGTTGGAACCTTCAGCATTTTGGGCATCGGGGGAGAGAGGAAGAGGAGAGCCATCCGCAGTACCACCGATGCGGCAGAGAGGGCCTCAAGATGGCTGTGGCTCAAAGGAGGGGAGCCATGGAGTCATAAGTAGCTAGCCATCTGGACACAAGCTGGGGTCTGATCAGCCCTGGCTGGGTCACCTGGAGGAGGTTGTCTGATGTTGAAAGACCCGAAACACCCGATGATTCCAGGAACATCACTGAAGATGTGTCCAGAAGCATCAGTAGATGTATGTACACAGCTCAGTAATTTTCTCAGAGTTTACTCCCAAAGCCTTCCCCATGAGTGGGTATAACTGCAATGCAGCAGAGGTTTGAGGTCAGAGTTTTCCTTCTCCAAGATGAGAAATTATTCCCTGTAGTGCAAGAGGTAGCTGGTGGTGTTCTGAATATCTCACAGGCCAGAGTTGAACATACAGATTGAGTCATTGCTTCAATAAGACACGAGGAGTTTGGGCGTATTCTGTGCACCAGCCTGGGTAATGGACAATTCTATACCATCTGGAATTAGAATCAAGTTTCTCATTGCTGACATACAGTATGTCATGAAACTTGCTGGTTTTGGGGCAGTACAAGGCATAAAAAGTGGGCTGAATGTGCAAGAGGTCTTCGTTGGTTATGCAGAGTGAGGTTTAAAAAGAGCTCAAGTAACTTTAGCCTTTTTTTTTGGGCCAAGAAAAATAAGGAAGGTTTAAGGAGAGTGGCCATTGTTGGAGTGGCCATTGTGGGATTGGGCCAGTGTTAGAGTGGTCAGGCTTTGGCTCAAGAGGCTTAGGTGATAACAGGCCTGGGCAGAGGTACTAAGTAAGTAAGTGATAAGGTTTCTGGTATGTTTTTTTTCTGTCAGTACATAGGTAATTCACTGAGAATGGGTCTAGAAGCCATGGTATGTTCTTTGTGTGAGATAGTAAGTATATTGTTTTGGATACTGCTGGGGGAGACAACTTACCAGGGGGAAGCTGCAGTGACCAGGCCTCTGGCATTGAGACTGGCTCTGCAGCTCAGAAGGGAAGCAGGAAGAAGAGAAGTGCAGTAATGATGAGGGATTCCATAATTACAGAAGCAGAAAGCAGATTCTATGGACGTGAAAGAGCCACCCGGATGGTCTGTTGCCTTCCAGGTACCAGAGCCAGGAATGTCTCTGATCAGGACCATGGCATTTTAAAGCGGGAGAGTGAACAGCTGGAAGTTGTGGTACATATTGGTGCCACAAACATAGGTAGGGAAAAAAAGGACCTGAAGAGAGAATATGGGGAGTTAGGCAGAAAGCTGAAAAGCAATAATCTCCAGATAGTAATCTTTGGATCGTTGTCTGTGTCACATGACAGTGAGGGTAAGAATAAGATGATTAGCCAAATGAATGTGTGTCTTAAGAATTGGTGCAGGGGGACAGGATTTCTTATTTCTGGATCATTGGGATCTCTTTTAGGGAAGGAATGACCTGTACGAAAAGGTTGGGTTACATCTGAACCTGAGTGGGACTAATGTCTTTGTGGGCAGGTTTGCTAGAGGGTTCAAACTGAATTAGCGGGGAATGGGAACCACAGTGATAAGTCTGAGGATGGGGCAGGCAGTATAAAAACAGATGCAGTGTGTGTTGATTCTGTGAGGAAGGAAAGATAGGTGATAGGGAAAAATTGCAGTCAGCAGGATGAATTAAAGTGTAACAGGGGGTCAAAATCAAGAAAAATACAGGACTGAAAGTGTTGTATTTGAATGCATGCGATATACAGAATAAGGTAGATAATCATAGTCTAATTAGAAATAGGCAGGTATGACATTGTGGGCATCTCTGAGTTATGGCTAAAAGGAGATTATAGTTGGGAGCTTAACATCCAAGGATTCACATTGTATTGAAATGCCAGACAGAAAGGCAGAGGGGATGAAGTGGTTCTGTTGGTAAAAATCGGAGGGAGGAGAAGATGGCGGCGCTACGCAGCGCGCGTGGCCGATCCGAATGAATATCAATTATGTGTAACTAGGGGGGCTGTGCACAATCTGGATTTGATGGAGACAGCCGTGAGAAGCACAGAGGAACACCTGGAGTAACTTCTGAAATGCCTGCTTTCCTGCCGCTGCTACTGTGCGATCGAGAATCTCCAGAGACGAAGGCCCCAAATCCTTGGCTTTGTGTATCGCCTGTTGCCGGGGCTGGGGTTGAAGCGCTCAGCAGAGATGGTGCTCGGTGCTCGGTGTCAAAGAGGCGGTCGGAGGCTCAAAGTTTTTCAGACGGACTCGGAGTTGGACTGTGGTCGGATGCTTCCAGGATGCTGCACCGGCAAGTTGGCGGCGCTGGACATTTACCGTCTGCGTGAGATGATGGGACTATCGAGAGACTTTGAGACTTTTACCGTGCCATGGTCTGTTCTTATCAAATTACGGTGTTGCTTTGCACTGTTCTAACTATATGTTATAACTACACAGTTTTTGTTAGTTTTTAAGTCGGTTTGTCATGTGTTTTCGTGATATCATTCTGGAAAAACATTTTATCATTTCTTAATGCATGCATTACTAAATGACAATAAAAGGGGACTGCGGTCCTCATAATTGTAATCATAAAAATAAAATAAAATCCTTAGAAAGAGGTGACTTTGGCTCAGAAAATGTAGGATCGTTGTGGGTCGAGCTAAGAATCTGCAAGAGTAAGAAGATCTTGATGGGAGTTATATACAGAGCTCCAAAAAACTAGCCAGGATGTGGGCTACAAATTAAAACTGGAGATAGAAAAGGCATATAATAAGGGTAATGTTGCAATAATCACGGGGGATTTCAATGCACAGGTAAATTTGGAAAATCAGGTTGGTTCTGGATTCCAAGAGAGAGGATTTGTATAATGACTACCAGGTTGCTTTTTAGAGTAACTTGAGTTTGAGCCCAGTAAGGGAATGGCACTTCTGGATTGGGTGTTATGTAATGGCATAGACTTGATTAGTGAGCTTAAGGTAAAGGAACTCTTACGAGACAGTGATTATAATATGATAGAATTCTCTCTGTACTTTGAGATGGAGAAGATAAAATGGGATGTATCAGCACACCAGCGGAGTAAAGGGAAATATGGAAGCATAAGAGAGGAGCTGGCCAATGTCGATTGGAAGATTCTGAGAAACGGAGGAAGAATTTAGATCTCTTCGTAGTTTAAATTCTAGCAGGGAAGATTAAAAGGCATAAATTAATCTAAACTCCGGGCGGAGGCAATGAGATCTTCCTTTCACAACATCAGAACGGCACGGTAGGGGCAGCACGGTAGCACAGTGGTTAGCAGAACGCTTTACAGTACAGGTGACCCAGGTTCAATTCCCACCGCTGCTTGTAAGGGGTTTGTACATTTCTCCCCGTGACCACGTGGGTTTCCCTCGTGTGCTCCCGCTTCCTCCCATAGTCCAAAGACATACCAAAAATTGGTCGTTGTAAATTGGCCGTGATTAGGTTAAATCAGAGGTTGCCGTGCGGCGAGGCTTGGCAGGCCAGAATGGCCTACCCCACACCGTATCTTAATAAATAAGAACGTATATAAGCAAACAACTAAATAAATAAATGACTCTTTGAAAGCTAATGATCAAGCTTAGAAACAAATAGCCAGGTTGTTTATTTCAGGCAGAGGGATAAATATTAGTGAGATTTCCAGAACGAAGGGTCACAGTTTGAGGATAGAGGGGAAGCCTTTTAGGACCGAGATTAGGAAAAACTTCTTCACACAGAGAGTGGTGAATCTGTGGAATTCTCTGCCACAGGAAACTGTTGAGGCCAGTTCATTGGCTATGTTTAAGAGGGAGTTAGATATGGCCCTTGTGGCTACAGGGGTCAGGGGGTATGGAGGGAAGGCTGGGGCGGGGTTCTGAGTTGGATGATCAGCCATGATCATAATAAATGGCGGTGCAGGCTCGAAGGGCCGAATGGCCTACTCCTGCACCTATTTTCTATGTTTCTATAGTCAACTTACTGTGCCCCTGTTATCTTCTGCATCCATCTGACGCCGCCTTCAGGCAATATCTCGTGAAAGGCAGCTTCTCATCAAGAAACGCAATCCAAAATATCGAATGTTCATTCCCCTCCATAGATGCTGCCCGACCTGCTGAGTTCATCCAGCGTCTGGTGTACGAGCTGCTCTGGGTTTCCAAAATCTGCAGAATCTCTTGCGTTCAGAATTCCTTCAGCGCTGAACTGGTGTGCCAGTTAAAGTTACCGCTGCTGTCCCTGTCAGAATTCTGCCCACCAGCGTGAAGGGATTATTTTCCGACAGAATTATAGACTGTTTTTTAAGCTCTTAAGGTCCTGATAGACAAGAGAACAAGATGTAATGGAATACTTTGAGAGATGTTTTGCCCTGGAGGAATTTGGTTTTCAGATTTAGAAAAACACTTGTCCAAAAAATTAGAATGAAGTCTGCTGGAGATCATGAAACAAATGTAATGGATGGAATTGTTCACAGTGAGTCGATCCCTATGGATGAGTTAAAGGCAAAGTAAATTTATTATCAAAGTACATATATATCACCATATTCTGTCTTGAGATTGATTTTCTTGCAGGCATTTACAGAAAATAAAGAAATACAACAGAATTTATGCTGACAAACCACCAATGTGGAAAAGAAGACAAATCATCTGGCTGGAGTGTTTAATGACATCTTTAGCGTCTCATCTCCGCAGTCTGGGTTACCCACCTGCTTCAAGCAAGCTTCAGTCATATCAGTGCCCAAGAAGAATGTGGTCGTCTGTCTCAATGACTAGCATCCAGAAGCAATTACATCCACCGTGGGGGAGGGGGGTGGTGGTGTCGCGGAAGGAATTGTCAACAGAACCAAGCCTTATCAGTGCACAGTTTCAAAGGTGCTGCTGGATGGTATAAAGCTGTCTATTACTCAGGCGAATGCTCAGAATGAACTATAACTCCTCCTGTCCTGTTGAACCTTGCAAAACAACAACTCAGTCTGTTACTTACTTCTTATTTATTTATTGAGACACAGCCTTTCCAGCCCTTCGAACCACGCCATCCAGCAACCCCTGATTTAGCCCCAGTCTAATCATAGGACAATTTATAATGCCCAGTTAACCTACCAACCAGTACGTCTTTGGACTGTGGGAGGAAACCGGAGCCGCCAGAGGAAACCCACGTGTTCACAGGGAGAATGTACAAACTGCTTACAGGCAGCAGCGGGAATTGAACCCGGGTCACTGGAACTGTAACACGTTAGGTTTGTACTGGGAATAAGCTACCCATTTGTTGAGAATAGCACAGACCATCTCTTGCAGAGATTTGACCAGAAATATCAACAATTCTTTCACCCGCCCCCTCCACTCGCCGTCCGTCCAGAGAATGCATCGTGTTTGTGAGTGGGGCTTGTACCCAGAACTATCTGACGTCAATGGAGACTCACTGTGTGTGGCACAGGTGACTGGCCTGACATTCATCCCCACTCACTAGTACCAATGCAAGTCAGTACAAAGTGTTTTGGAGACAGTCTACAACATAGGAATGATAGAAAAGATAGTAAATGACAACTTGGGAATATTGTAATGCGAACTTAAAAAAAATTACGAAATTATGGGTCTTACTGGGAACGTGCATGAGTTATCCCAAAACTGAATGATTACCTCCTTTTGTACCCTTCTCATATTTTGTGAAGGTTCATGGTTGCCAACAGTCCTGTCTATTCCAATTCAGATCAGTCTTAATTGTAGAATTCCTTTCTTTGTATCCTCTCCCTCATCTTCCCACCTCTCTGAAACCTCTTTCAGGTCAATTGCCCTTGAGTTCTCATTGCTTCTCTAATACTGGAATTTGGGACAAACCTGATTCTTAACCATGCCATCACTGATAGCTATTCCCGGAGCTATTAAGGCTCTAAAATCTGTAATTCCCTCCCTAAATCTCTCCACTTTCTCTACCTCCCTATCCTTTAAGACACATTTCAATATCTATCACTTTAACCAATTGTTCTCATGTTTCTGTTTGTAACTTATTGTTAAATTTTTAATTTACCCTGGGATATTGGATGTTCTCAAAGTTGATTCTAAATTGCAGCCATCATCGTCATTATGTACTGTGTCATCCGATTTGGCAATCATGGATGATCAAATTTGTTCTTGGCAAATTTTCCAACAGAGGTGCATTGCCTTGTCTATGTCTGGGCAATGTCTTTTCAAGCCATTATCAATTCTCTTCGGAGATTGTCTGCCTGGTGTCAGTGGTCGCATCACCAGGACTTGTGATATGCACTGGCTGCTCATGTGACAAGGCACCATCGGTTCCTATGCCTTCACATGACCCTGATCAGGGTGGGGATGGGGTCAAGGGGGTGCTACCACTCGCCCAAGGGTGACCTGCAGGCTAGTGGAGGGGAGGAACAGCTTTCACCTCCTTTGGCAGAAATGTATCTCCTCCCTGCCACACATAAATAGCAGTGCAAACACGAGGAAATCTGCAGATGCTGGAATTTCAAGCAACACACATCAAAGTTGCTGGTGAACGCAGCAGGCCAGGCAGCATCTCTAGGAAGAGGTACAGTCGACGTTTCAGGCCGAGACCCTTCGTCAGGACTAACTGAAAGAAGAGCTAGTAAGAGATTTGAAAGTGGGAGGGGGAGGGGGAGATCCAAAATGATAGGGGAAGACAGGAGTGGGAGGGATGGGGCCAAGAGCTGGACAGTTGATTGGCAAAAGGGATATGAGAGGATCATGGGACAGGAGGCCTAGGGAGAAAGATAAGGGGGAGCGGGGGAGAGGATGGGCAAGGGGTATAGTGAGAGGGACAGAGGGAGAAAAAGGAGAGAGAGAAAAAGTATGTGTGTATATAAAGAAATATCTGATGGGGTACGAGGGGGTGGTGGGGAATTAGCGGAAGTTTGAGAAGTCAATGTTCATGCCATCAGGATGGAGGCTACCCAGACGGAATATAAGGTGTTGTTCCTCCAACCTGAGTGTGGCTTCATCTTTACAGTAGAGGAGGCTGTGGATAGACATATCAGAATGGGAATGGAACGTGGAATTAAAATGTGTGGCCACTGGGAGATCCTGCTTTCTCTGGCGGACAGAGCATGGGTGTTTTATATTGACTTCATCTTTTAAGATGAAAGTTGAACCAAAAGCAGGATATCAGTGGGTTAATTGTGTAATTGGTAATAACAATAGTGAAAGGGCATTTGGAACAGGTACATGGATAGGAAAGTTGTAGAGGGGTAAGGTCATCTTGGTCAGGATGGGCCTGAAGATCTTCTTGTGTGCTGTATGGCTCTATGACAACAATACAGAGGTGGGGTTGTGGGTGGAATTGGAGGTATGGTTAGTTGCATACCTAGAAAATCACTATGCTTCACAACAGAGATAAGGAAGAATTTCTTCAGCCAGACTGTGGTGAATCTGTGGAATTCGTTGCCACAGGTGGCTGTGGAGGCCAGGTCTTTGGGTGTATTTAAGGCAGAGGTTGACAGGTCCTTGATTAATCAGTGCATGAAAGGTTACAAGGAGAAGGCAGGAGAATGGGGTTGAAAGGGAGGTGGACCAGCCAAGATGAAATGTCAGAGCAGACATGATGGGCTGAGCCGCTCTTACTTCTTGTGGTCTTATGGTGGAGGTCGAATTAAGCAGGAAGTTAGGAGGTGATAAGTGGAAGAGGTACAAGAGGTCCGGTGAAGAGTCTGATAAAAGTGGGATAGTTCTCCTTGAGCATGGTGGTATGTGACTTCAGGCTTTTGTATCTTCTACTTATTTGGAGAGTGGAGAAGAGAGAATGTCTGGTATGGGCAGTGTCTTTGAATATGCTGGCTGTGTTTCTGAGGCAGTGAGAAGTATAAGCTGAGTTCATAGAGTGGGGCTAGTGCCAGTGATGTGTTGAGTTGTGTCTACATGCAGAGCAGTTGCCATACCAGGCAGTGTGAGGACTCACTAGAGAGGTACTAGGAGTGGTAGGTTTGTCATGTGACAGAAGGCTGACAAGAATAGGACTGTGTTCTCCTTAGAGAATGAAGTGAGGTCCCATCAAAACTTACAAAATGCTTAAAGGGTTTGACTGGCTGAATAGAGACAGTTTCCTCTGGCTGAGGAGTCTAGGACCGGAGGTCGCACTTTCAGCACAGGTCTGAAATGTGGAGAATGTTCTTCTCACAGTGTGTGGCAAACCTTTGGTGAGATATGGAGGTTCAGACACTGCTCATTGATTGGAGTAGCCAGCTGGCGTGTTGGAGAAGGAGAAGCTGCCAAAGGGTCGGAGAAGGAAGAGCCAGCCAGCGGGCCAGGGAGAAGGCAGCCGGTGGGCAGGAGAAGCAGGAGCCGGATTGCGTATGGAGGAGCTGGCCTGGTTGCTGCATGCCGCTCGAAGCCATCGGAGCTGGTGCACGAAGGCGGCGTGCAGTGTAACTGTGTGTGATTGTCTTGGATGTTTCTGTTGCGATCGCAAGGCCCTGTGGGCTATTCATAATGTAAGATGCCGCAGTCCTGATTCCCTTGTTTGGCTGTGTGACAGATGGCAAGGCAGCAGCATAGCCTCAGTTGTAGCAAGGACTAGGCCTCAAGCCACAGGCTTGCCTGCTGCTGCAGTCAAGGTGAGGAATCGCCAGAGGCAGTGCAGCATGGCATCTGTGCTCGGTTGGGGCTGGCGTCTCCCGTCGGTGCTGCCCTCCAGTGATTGATCGGTGGAATGACAGGTTGGAATGCTGGGAGCTGTACCATCAATTTGCAGAACATGTCATTCAGGCTCTTGGACTACGTATGTGTTTTTTTTTACGCGACTATATTTTTTTCCTCCCAATTTTGAATGTTTTGCACTTTGGCCCCAGAGGAACACTGTCTCATTCAGCTGTATCCATGTACGGTTGTATGATAATTAAACCTGATTTGATTTGATTATATGAAACCCTTGGTCAGTTTACTCTCTCGGTTTCTGTGTATTGTTGATACGGGTGTTGATGCCTGAGCCAGTTACTCTTTACTGCAGATCTGCTGGTCTAGAGCCTGTAAAGTCACAGCAGGGAGTATGTACTGGAATCTACAGGACAGTTTCCCAATCTCAAGCAACATCTTCAATCTGCAGAGGAAGAACTCTGTGTGCCCATGGTTCCTTTGACTAGCCTTTGGAATCAATTTGAAACAACCTCCCCCTACCAGGAGCGGAGCTAATCAGGTTGAAATAATGATATTGCCCATTGTGACTCAGAATACAAATCAGAATAAGCCTCTCTGTCATCTTGCTAATTGGGGGTGAAAAAGCCATCACATTGTTTAAATAGAATGACATCCCAAATTAAGTTTTTGTTTCTCTGGATTGTTTGTGAAAGAGTAATGGGTTTTCAATGCAATTATTGACATAAAGAACTCATGAATATTTATGAAACTTTTCATTTCCAATTAAACTACAGAAACATTCAAAATAATATTTATATCACTCATAAGACTTTTTGTGGTTAATGTCTGGATTTATATTGCCGCAGTAGTGTTTGCTGCAGGCTGGAAAATATTTATGTTGAACCTAAGCAAAAAAAGGAACTGGTTTTATGCGTGCAATTTATGATCCCAGTCATTTTGTTCTTCAGTATCCAGCCTGGTTCTGTGCAGGGATTCAAACGGGGTTCACTGGCCTTCCACCTCGGCCTCACAGCAATCAGGTATGTTGTTGGTGGATCAATAGATCAGATAACTGACTTATGCCTTCTTTTTCCCAATGAGTTTTAGACACTTCAAAGTGCTGGAAAGGAAAGCACGTTGGCGCTGGGCCTTTCTCGGAGACTGGTAGCTTATTATTATGTTCCTGGACTAGTATTCTCAAAAACGGACAATTCGGAAGTGTGGTTTCAAATCCCACCACTTCCCACCCACTCAGCAATGACATTTGGGGAATTTAAATCAGGATCAGAACCAGAGTCAGGTTTATTGTTACTGACATGTAGTTATGTCATGAAATTTGTTGCTTTGTGGCAGCAGTACTGTGTAATATATTTAAAAACTATACATTTTAATAAGATTTCAGTCGATCCTGGTTCATTAGGCCATTGGTTAATCGGGGCAGACACTTATTTGGGATAACTCTTAAAGAACAAAAACTGATTGAGAAAATAGCCGGGATTCTGTTCATTTATTTGGGACACAACACTGCTTAATTCTGGCAGGAGACTATTACTGAACAGTTTCAAACTAGCATCCATGATGTGCACTTGCGTGGCCGTAAAGACACTACTACACTGTGCTTAGAGAAAACAGTATTTAAATAGCATCAGTTGTGTGATAATGTTATCAATTTGGACCAACATATGCCAATTCAAAAAGCAGTGATTTCCTTGCAGTGTCGTGCAAGGACATTTATTGTTGGGCTATGACAGTACTTCATGCAAGAAGGCAATGATGCAGTCTGCACTAGGTGTCTGCATTGATTTTGTTAATTTACAGTCAAAGAACACACCAGTGTGCACTGGATTAATTCCTTCTTCAGCAACTATTTGGAACTAATACACAGTTTTATAGTGTGGTAGTAGTATTGATAGTGTTCTAATTTGTTCAGTAATTCGTTGGAATACATAACTTGTTATTCAGTTAAACGGTAGTTTGTCACTTTTTATACCTTTTTAACTATTTCGATGAAACTTCAGAAAATTGGGGCATCTGTTTAATTGAGTCATAATGTACTGATCCGATGTGTCCCAATTACTGTATGAATATTTAAATTAAATACGTAGTGCAATTAGTGAGTAAAAATACTGTGTTGTTTCATTGTTCATTCACAAATCTAATGGTGGAGGGGAAGAAACTGTTCCTAAAATATTGAGTGTGTGTCTTCAGGCTCCTGTACTTCCTCTCCTGATGGTAATAATAAGAACAAAGCATGTCCTGGGTGATGGGGCTCTTTAATGATGGAAGACATCGTCTTTTGAAGATGTCCTCGATTCCGGGGAAACTAGCGCCCATGATGGAGCTGGCTGAGTTTACAACTTCCTGCAGCTTTTTCTGATCCTGTGCAGCGGCCCCTCCATACCAGACATTGATATAACCAGCTGGAATTCTCTCCATGGCGCACCTGTAGAAATTTGGTAACATACCAAATCTCCTCAAGCTCCTAGTTGGCTGATTGTAGCCAAAGTTGAGAGATTGGACAATTTACCCGTAAATCAACCCTGGTGACTCATGGAAACTTGTAAAGATTTAATAAATGGATTAGCTGTATTTGTCATATGTTTATTGAGACAAGAAGTGAAATGCGTTGTTTGCATTAAATCAAATCAGCTGGTGTTACTTGCAAATGTCGCCCATGCTCCTGGCACCAACATAGCATTGCCCACAACTCACTAACCCTAAACCTGAACATACAACTTTGGAAAGTGGGAGGAAAGCCACACAGTCACGAGGAGAATTTGGAGGCTCCTTATAGACAGCAGCGGGAATTGAACCCTGATTGGTGATTGCTGGACCTGTAAAATAATTGGGCTAACATGTGTGTCACCGTGCTGCCCCGTGGCGGCAATGAATTCACGAGTAACTACACTCCACTCACTGCACTTCCCTGGACAAATTCTCCAACTGAATACATTCCTGTTTCCCCTGTACGTTCAGCTGACTCTGCTTTGAATTCATTTACTTTGAAGAAAAATTTTAAAGTCTTCTTAAAATTAAAAAGCTATTGCAAGTTTTTAAACATGTATTTTTAATCATCGGAAAGATCTTACAAAGTCATTAACGTTGACCAGCTATTTAAGTTCTACTCTGTGGCTCTATCACAACATCTCTGTCTATTACATTTTTCCAAAATAGGGAAGCACTTCTAATTGCTTGCTGGGTGCAGTGTAAAACCTTTAGATGCAGTAAGTTGTGTTTGTAAGCAGTAGTCTCTCAGTGCAATTCACCTTAGCTAAGCAAACTCCCCCTTAAATTTAATGTCAGAATCATTTACAGGATAGGTGTCAAATAGTGTCTAAGCATTAACAACAACTTTAGAACTTCTACATCTTCAGTAACTGACCTGACAGTTTCATGGAGAAATGGCAATAGATTCACCAGCATTTCTGATACAATTTACCCCACAATCAACGCCGTTGATTCAAAAGCAAGAGCCAGCATGTTTCCATTCTCGCCTGTGTATGTCCCTGACTAATGCAGGACATGAGCACTGAAGGTTACTGGGTTGCCAGCAATGAATTCCATTGGAAGTCCAATATTGGGGCCATTTTTGGTGGGGTTACCCAACACTACATTTCTGATGTGGCAACTGTTGTTAGGTGCCAGCTCCTATTCATTTCGATGGCTCAGAGAGTCAACATTTAAAAAAATAGTTTTACTGATTTGTAAAAGCATTAAGAGCATTTTCAAGGTGAGTTATTAGAATGAACCAAGGTGCACTGAATCTCTGAACTACCTAGATGCAGTTCCCTCTATCACTTACCATCCCTTGAAGTTGCCTGGTCTGTGTGCAGATCATTGTTAACTCTCCACACTAGATGTTCAGCCAAACTTAGCAAGACCTCAGTGGTGGGTATCAATAGGTTCCTTGAAGCCATCTGATAGCCCTTGACTGAGGGAAAGGCAAGAGCAGGGCTTCACAGCTCTCACATGGGCAGGTGTTTTGCACTTCCTGTTCTTTTCTGATGCTCAGAGATACTATATTACAAACTGCATTACCGAAGCAGAGCTCTTTGTAAAGTGAGAGGATGAAAGGTCGTCGCAAATAGATGGCAGTACTCAGCCGAGTTTTCAAACAAGTTGGCTGTGTTCTCATTCAAGTTTACGTTTATTGCCTTAGGCACATTTACCATGGATATAAACGTCAGGGAAGTTGGCTTTTTTTCTGACAGCAGAACAATACAAAACTAACATGACAAATATAAGTTAACATAGACTTAAATTAGCATGAATTATTCATAACTTACAAGACAAAACTAAAATAAATATGACACTAATGCATGTCGAGAAAAAAATAAATACATTCCAATGCAGGGTTATGATTTTTCAGGTCTGTTAAAGAACTTGATAGCAGTGGAGAAGAAGCTGTTGTTGAACCTTGAGGTTGGGATCTTCAGCCTCATGTCCCTCCTGGAAGGGTGGATCTTCTGACTCATGGCCACATCAGGAAGAGGGCATAACCCAGATGGGAGGGACTAGTCCTTAATGATGAATTTGTCTTCCTGAGACATTGCATAGAGGTCTTAGATGGTGGGAGGTATGCACCCATAATGGAACTGGCCAGGTCCATCTTTCTCTTTGCCTCCAACTTTCACCCTGCCCTCAAGTTTACCTGGCCCATTTCCGTCACCTCCCTCCCCTTTCTAGATCTTTCTGTCTCTATCTCTGGAGACAGCTTATCCGCGGATGTCTACTATAAGCCTACTGACTCTCACAGCTATCTGGACTATTCCTCTTCTCACCCTGTCTCTTGCAAAAATGCCATCCCCTTCTCGCAATTCCTCCGTCTCCACCGCATCTGCTCTCAGGATGAGGCTTTTCATTCCGGGACAGGGGAGATGTCTTCCTTTTTTAAAGAAAGGGGCTTCCCTTCCTCCACTATCAATTCTGCTCTCAAACGCATCTCCCCCATTTCACGCACATCGGCTCTCACTCCATCCTCCCGCCACCCCACTAGGAATAGGGTTCCCCTGGTCCTCACCTACCACCCCACCAGCCTCCGGGTCCAACATATTATTCTCTGTAACTTCCGCCACCTCCAACGGGATCCCACCACTAAGCACATCTTTCCCTCCCCCACCTCTGCATTCTGCAGGGATCGCTCCCTACGCCACTCCCTTGTCCATTCGTCCCCCCCATCCCTCCCCACTGATCTCCCTCCTGGCACTTATCAGTGTAAGCGGAACAAGTGCTACACATGCCCTTACACTTCCTCTCTTACCACCATTCAGGGCCCCAGACAGTCCTTCCAGGCGAGGCGACACTTCACCTGTGAGTCGGCTGGGGTGATATACTGCGTCCGGTGCTCCCGATGTGGTCTTCTACATATTGGCGAGACCCGACGCAGACTGGGAGACTGTTTTGCTGAACACCTACGCTCTGTCCGCCAAAGAAAGCAGGATCTCCCAGTGGCCACACATTTTAATTCCACATCCCATTCCCATTCTGACATGTCTATCCATGGCCTCCTCTACTGTAAAGATGAAGCCACACTCAGGTTGGAGGAACAACACCTTATATTCCGTCTGGGTAGCCTCCAACCTGATGGCATGAACATTTGACTTCTCTAACTTCCGCTAATGCCCCACCTCCCCTTCGTACCCCATCCGTTATTTATTTTTATACACACATTCTTTCTCTCACTCTCCTTTTTCTCCCTCTGTCCCTCTGACTATACCCCTTGCCCATCCTCTGGGCCATCCCCCCCGTTTTCCTTCTCCCTGGGCCTCCTGTCCCATGATCCTCTCATACCCCCTTTTGCCAATCACCTGTCCAGCTCTTGGCTCCATCCCTCCCCCTCCTGTCTCCTATCATTTCGGATCTCCCCCTCCCACTTTCGAATCTCTTACTAACTCTTCCTTCAGTTAGTCCTGACGAAGGGTCTCGGCCTGAAACGTCGACTGTACCTCTTCCTGGAGATGCTGCCTGGCCTGCTGCGTTCACCAGCAACTTTGATGTGTGCCCATCATTCTCTGTACCCTTTGGCAACCCTGCATGTTGGAGTTTCCACACTAAGCCATAATGTAACTGCTCAGAATGCTTTCTACTGTACACCTGTGGAGATTTCTCAGAGTATTTAACACTGAATGATGTTGCAAGTTCAAGCTGCCAGTTGGCCAATTCCTGTTCATATTAAAAATGATGTGGATAATGAAAAACACAATTGATTAATATATTTAAGAAAAATGGATATCACTTCAAATTGAACCACATTAAAGCACTTGCAAATCAATAAAACTAGTGTGCTTTTATATTCATCATCTTCATTCTCTAAGCCATTCAAATGAACAGGATGTTAGACCAACATCAGAACTGTAATACTGGGGAACTCCAACAAAAATGGTCCAGTTGGGTTGAGTTGTTGTTCTCCAATCTTGGCAACTCACTTGCAAACATTTCATCACTGACTAAACAGCTGACTGGTATGTTTATAAAGGCCAAGCAATCGGAGGACACACCACAATTAACAGTGCACTGACGATGTCTCCTCGTATGGTGATGAAATGTTTGAAAGTAAGTTGTCAAGATCAGAGAACAGCTCAGCCCAACCATCAATCACCTGAGCTACACATTTTCGGAATGATGGTCTCAGTATTGGACTTCAGATGGAAATCTCTTCTGGTGGACTAGCAGCTCCTAGACTGATATGCATTAGTCTGGGATATGAGCATGGAAATATCTTGGCGATTACCTTTGAATAAGCAACATTGACCAAAGGGTTGGTGTGGGGCAGCATGCTCAGGAGTTTCTACTGACTCTTCTCAAAATAATGACCTTTACACACCTTGAATGGGCAGTCTTCAGCATGTCATATGGAAAGTCAACACCACTGAGGCCATCAAGCTCACTCCATCTTTCAGTTAGATCATTATTGATAACCATGACTCATGACGTCATTCCATTACCTTTATGGGTTCGCTTGAGCAAAATCTATCTCAGCTCAGAAGACTCCCAATTTACAAGCAGTAAAGGCTATCTTATTAATTCATTGGATGGGTTCAAAGGTCAAAGTAAATTTATTCTCAAAGTACATATAATCACCATATACTACTCTGAGATTTATTTTCTTGTGGGCATTCACAGTAGAACGCAGAAGCACAATAGTCTCAATGGAAAACTACACACAGAGATGCACAACCAGTCTGCAAAAGATAATCAATTGTGTAAATACAAAAAGAAGAACAAAGTTACTAACTAACTAACTAAATGGATAGAAAAGTAAACAAACAAACAAATAAATAAAGAAGAAGAAAGACAGAAATTGAGAACAGGAGTTGTAGAGTCTTTGAAAGTGAGTCGATAGATGTTGGAATCAGTTCAGTGTTGACGTGAGTGAAGTCATCAATGCTCGTTCAGGAATATGATGATTGTAGGGCAATAGCTGCTTCTGAACCTGGTGGTATGAGACAGACATAAGGCTCCAGTACTTCACGTGTGGTGTCATTGCCAGCATTTATTCTCCATCCCCCACTACTGAGATAATTATATGTCAACCATATTGGTGGGGCTGGGCTCATGCAGAGGCAAGGCAAGGTAAGAATGGAAGCTCTCTTTACCTGATGGACACTTTTAATAATTCATTAGATTCATGTTCATTAAGCTGAGGTGAGTAGTTTTCATTCTCCTCAGGTTCTGCCTGTCCTGCTAGGCATATAAGACCATAAGGCAATATGACATAACAGAAGAATTGCGCAATTTGGCCCATCGAGTCTGTTCCACCATTCCATCATGGCTCATTTATTAACCCCCTCAACCCTGTTCTCCTACCTTTTCACTGGAACCTTTGGCAACCTTACTAATCAAGAACCTATCAACCACCATTTTAAATATACCCAATGACATGGCTTCCACTGTGATCGAAGGTAATGAATTTCACAGTTTCACTACTATCTGGCCAAAGTAATTCCTTCTAAATGGATGTCCTTGTACTCAGAAGCCGTAAACTCCCCCACTATTGAAAACATCCTCTCCATGTCCACTCTGTCTAGAGCATTTAGTATTCTGTCTAGTATTTCCAACATTTTCTGACTTTCATGTCGGATCCCAGCATCTGTAGTGTTTTTATTTTGTTTTTCCAAGATTTCACTCCTGATCGTCTCAAGCACTCCCAGCTTAGAAGGCAAAAAGCTCTTTTTCCCTGATGCCTGAACTCACACTTACCTGTAAATATGTGTAATTTTGTTATTTTGTTATTTTCAATGGTCACAGTAGTAAGGCTAGAGATGTGGAAATTGAGTGAGTATGAAAATTGGTATTTGCAGGGGTTGAGAGAAATTTAGAAGGAAGTGGCTGTGATCACAAGGGGTTCCTTTGGAACAGTTACTAACAGAGCCTGGGATGAAAGAACACCAGGTCTTTCTTCCACAGATATATGTGTAACAGGTTTCACTGCTAATGTAATGGCTTGTCTGTAATGTTCCACTGCTGAGGTAATGGTTTCTCTGTAGCGGCAATGTTTGGGTTATGACTAGAGATATGGGGCATACTAGCCAATGAACGGGATGCTGTTCTTTCTTGTGTGTCCGGGAGCCAGGAATTTGTGGAGTTTTGCCGGGGAGAAATGAGGAGAGAAGACGTGAATGGAGAGAGTTGGTAGACCTCGGACGGAGTGGACTTGGAGCGAGGGTCCAAACAAAGGTCAGCGACAATCGAGGGAGGTCGACGGTGGATGAATGGTCTTATCAATGAGATTCAACATTGCGCATTAGACTGTTTCATGAGAATGGTCCCCTTTTCTTTTTTTTTCTTTACTAACCATATAGTTAAATTAAGAATTATAAAACTCAATTGTTTAATCGCATATTGAGTACTGTTTGTTACTTTGTGGTACTGATTTGTAACAGGGAACACATCTCTCAGCATCCAGCCAAACGAGATTTCTTAAGTCTGGCCAGGCTGGGGATGGGGGTGGGGGGGGCCATCATCCCCCATATTAAGCCACTAGCCGAAGCGAGAGTTACATGTGTATTCTCGGCCTGAAACGTCGACTGCGCCTCTTCCTATAGATGCTGCCTGGCCTGCTGCGTTCACCAGCAACTTTGATGTGTGTTGGTTGATAATAGCTGGGTTTGCTTCTGGACTGGAGCTTTAACCTGGAAGCTTCCATCAGTTTGGTACTCTGGCAGAAAGCCCACTGCAATCTTCATAAATAATCACAGAGATCAGGGCACAATCAAGGCTGGACATGTTTGAGGTGGGATGTTGGACCTCTAAGTGAATTTAGATCCACCATTGCGAAATCAAGAACTTGTTGAACTCAACACAAATTCTTTGCACATGGGAGCTACAGTTGTGTGGTGGTTAAGTCCAGTTTACTGTCATGAGCACAAGTATGATGAAGTACAGATACAACGAAAATCTTGCTTGCAGTAGTATCACAGATACATTGACTCAGACACTGCACAGAACGCAAATTAAACAAGAAAAAAGAATGTGTAAATTAAGAAAATAGAAACACACAGACAAGTTCATGACAGTCATTTGCTGAGGTAGTGACGTAAAGGTCAGTTCAAAAATCTGATGGCTGTAGGAAAATGGCCATTCTTGAGCCTGGTGGTATGATACTTTGGGCTTCTGTACCTCCTGATTGAAGGTAGTGAGAAGATGACACGGAGAGGATGTGAGATTTTAGTTGCTGCTATCTTGTGCTTGTGTTTCCTGTAGTTGCTTTTAATGCTGGTGAATGCTGTACCCATGATGGTTACCATGGGAATGTCAAAAACAGGAACAGAAAAAAATATCAACCAGCCTCTCAAGCCTACTCCACCATTCATTGAGGTCATGGATAACCGACCTCATCACCATTTTCCTGCACTTTCTCCATAAGCCTCAATTCACTTAACACCCAGAAATCTATTGATCTGTGTTTTAAGTGCATGCAGCAACAAGGCCTTGACAACGCTCCAGCAGCGAGAATTGCAAAGGTCAACCACTCCCGAGAGAAGAAAAGTGTCCCCATTTGAGTCCTAAATGGTTTGCTCCTTGTTCTAATCTATACACTCTAACTCTAGGCTCCTCAGTCAGGAGAAACTTCTTCCCTTCTTCTAACCTTTCGAACTCTTTAAGAATTGTATTTCTCCTCTCTTTCTTCTAAACCCTGGAGAATACAAGCTCAATCCACTCAACCTCACACAGAAAGGTGGTGAATCTTCACCGCATTCCCTCTATAAATAATCAGACCAACTCCTTACGTGCAGGCTCACTTGGCCCTATACAGTTGCACTAACATATTGAACTAGCAGCTGGAGCTCTGGACTATTGATGCAGAGATGCAAGTTCAAATCCCACCACGACAGCTGAGGAATTTAAATTCAAGTAGCCAGTTTAATCTAGAATTTAAAAAAGATAGAATAGCATCTGTGGAGAGAGAAACAGTTAATATTTCAAGTTAATGGGCATTCATTTGAGAGAACTTTATTCTACTGAGACACACAATGAGTTCTAGGTTTGACCAAACACAACTTACATCTCCTGAATATTGTTTTTCCTTTACAAAAATAGTGAAATGTCTTTGTGTAATTCACAGCAACGTTAGTGGAATCTGATCTTATGTTCTCTCCTTTTTCTCCCTCTGTCCCTCTCACTGTACCCTTTGCCCATCCTTTGGATTTCCCCACCTCCCCCTTTTCTTTCTCCCTGGGCCTCCTGTCCCATGATCCTGTCATATCCCTTTTGCCAATCAACTATCCAGCTCTTGGCTCCATCCCTCCACCTCCTGTCTTCTCCTATCATTTCGGATCTCCCCCTCCCCCTCCCACTTTCAAATCTCTTACTAGCTCTTCTTTCAGTTAGTCCTGACGAAGTGTCTCGGCCCGAAACG